>NW_008239778.1:408957-449116 GCF_000691975.1 Corvus brachyrhynchos
TTCTTCCTGAGCTCTACAGCATGGCGGGCTTAATCTGAAATTTCTTTTTAATCATAGCGGGAGTCCCAATTAACGTGTCGGGTAATCGTTCAAGTAGAACTGGAGTTTCATGGCTGCAGCAAGGCAAGGAGAGGCTCAGCATCAGGGTACCAGAGCATGGGCAGGGACCAGGAGCACACCCAGGTGCTGCTGCTGGCCTCACCCCCTCCCCAAACCAGGGGAAATGAGGGCAGCTCCCCCCACCTGCAGCTTTAATACACAAATAGGTCCCCGAGCTCCCCAGGCATCGGGAATGCAGCAGCTCCATGGAAAACCTCACGGTGGGAGCGACGGTGAAGCACCGCACTGCTTTCACACGCACCTTCCCGAAGGAAAAGCACCCATCCCACTGGCTCCTGCCTCAGTCTGCAGGCGTGTAATCCAACACATGTGCTTCCAGCGCGCAGGCGGGGAGGGGGACCTGGCTCTGACCTACTTTCTTTTGTTGCTGGAAGCGCTGATCTCTATGCAGAATTCTGTGAGCAGGCAGAAGCCGTCATTAGGGTCTGGCTTCACCTCTGCCTTACACCGCTCCTTACATCACCAATCCCAGCCCGGGGGCTCCCGATTTACGCCGCTCCCGGCGCCGGGACGCTCTGACCTCGTCCTGCCTGCGAGTACAGAAAATTGCCGCCTGTCACGCAGCAGATTTTGGGCAGGCAAGGGGGTTACCTGCAGCCTCGGATGAACACTGTACGTACCCAGAGGAGGATGCTGCAGTCAGCACACCCAGACCAGAGCAGCACACACATCGCCTTACTCTCTGGTTTGGTTTTTTTGGGTTTTTTTTTAAATTTTTCATTTACAAGTTGGGTCTGAGTTAGGCACCGTGTTGACCTGGAAAGCAAAGCTCTTAAAATTCAAATGTATACACCCAGGGCGGATCTCATCGGGGAGTATTACGGAAAACACGGGCATGCAGGTTCTTAGAACAAGCTCTTAAACACACAGGCTTCCATCTCCAAGTATAAAAGGTCTGGCGTGAGTGTGATCCTCCTCCGTCTCTCCTCTGGCCCTTCAGTATCTCCTGTCAGGATGCTGAGCCGCAGCCCTGAGGTTTGGGAGTTCAGGCTCGCTGCAGTCACTGGGGCTTGTTTAAATTGGTCTTCAGAGAAAACCAACTCCGCCCGCCTTATGCAAAACCACTCTTTAGTAACCTACTAAAGAGCTTCCCCAGAATCTGTCTTCCCTGTGCTCCCAGGTACCTGGGTGTAGCACAGCGCCTTGATTTTGCAGATCTGGAGATAAAAGGCTGTTGTGTTAAACCCGCATCCTTCAGACCTTGTAAGGCAGTTACTAGAAACAAGCTTCCCTTCTGCAATGGCTTAAGAACAGACCATTTTAATTGATTCGTTTGCCCATTATGGGTAAGCCGAAGAACAGCCTTGCAATTGAACCTCAGTCCTTGAAATGCAGAGAGACATCAGTCTGCAGTGCATTTGCAAGCCTCAGAGGCTAATTTCTACCCTTTCTGCTGTTCCACTCCCTCAGTCTGGGATTTACCTAAGCACACAGGATGCATCTCTACACCAGGCAGGGGGGGAATTGCTTTGCACTGACGTTCAGTCAACAGATTCTAACGATAAAACAATTTCAAATCCGCACTTTGATTAAAATCAGAGCCATGGAAAAATCATGCTAAGGTTCATCTAATGAATTTTACTTTCCAAGACTTTAGCAGAAACCTGCCAGGGACTAAATCCAAGGGGGTAGAGCTAAATTTGACAGCCTGATAGTTGTCTTCACCCCAACTCCTCATGCAGGCTTAGCAGTATAAATAAATCTGGCGTGGCCACCAAGAAAATAATCCCATCTATTTAGCAGCAACAGTCTACTGGGGAGAGGATAAGAGGCATTTGAAGACAAAAACAACAATCTCAAACTGTATATATATGAAATTAAAGGATGTGGGTAATTAATTGTTTGATAAGATAAAATCTGCACTAAATTAGGGCTGTGAGTCAGAGAAACGAGAGATAGAAAATATGTTCATCACTCAGTCCACCTCTTTACCAACACATATTTTCTAGCATTTGTCCAGTGTAGGCTTTGCTTTGTTTTCTTCAAGTCAATGAATCAACTTTCTTGATATTCAGCCCAATGCCAAACAGGAGCTACTGGCATTTGCCGAGGATGAATAAATAACTAGTAATGGTACAGTCTCGTGAGCTGGTCCAGGAAAATCCTGGGCGAGGTTTCCCCGGGACACGGCTGGCTCGATCACACTCCCCTGTGCTTTCTAAAAGAGCATATATACCTACATATGTACAGATCTGTGTTGTTACACCAACCGCCAACGAGCGCCGCCCATCCCGCACCTCTCCACGGATGCGTTTTTGCCTGCTGCTCCCATCTCCCCGAAATACCAAGTGACTTGTTTTGAGAAAGCTCATTTCTCCCGGCACCCTTACCTCACTCTTAGCAACCTTCTATTTAAAGTCACAATCTGTTGCAGCAAGCCAGCTTAGGAGTGTATAAACAAGCTGTTATGACCCCGCTGCAGGAAGGGGAGGAAATGGCCTATGCTTTAAAGTCAGCTGCCTTCAATAATTAGAAGCAAGTAGACAAACATGAAAGCAATGACACTTCAATGTTCTGTTATTTAAAGGGTACAGCCGCCGCTCAGTCCCTCGTTACCACCCAGGTATGCAGCTCTGGTGCAATTAGTCAAGCAAAGAAGAGTGTCACCTGCCACAGGAGGGGGTCACAAACTCTCTCCCTGTCCCTGTTACTGGGAGAACTACGTGGGGCTTTTTATTTTAATCAGTCTTTTTTTCTTAGCATGCAACGGCAGCTGCTTCTCACATCAGAAACCCTGAAAGGTTTTTACTAGTCCTAATGCTCCACAGAAGAATTAAGAGGTAACAGCACATATGTTCTGCTCTGCCCCAAAGAGTGGGAAAGGGAGGAAAATTAGCTCTTCTGCAGCAGCACAGCTCAGGGTGTAGGACTTGCTTATACCAGAATCAGTTGCTGATGGAGTGAACACACCCATGCACAAAGCACTGCCTGTGCAAAGTAGCAGGCTCTGCATTCCTGGCCTGAGAGGGGGAAGCCAAAGGTCCCACAGAGCAGCAGGAACGTTTCTCCTGGAGCTGTCAGTAGAGGAGACAGTCTCCTTGCGAGAGGCAACGCGGGACTCTGCTTTATTCCATCTCCCAAATGGAAAGTGGAGAGAAAGGCAAAATCAGCATTAACATCACACCTGGGAAGCTCACAGTGCTGCGTGGTTTAAACCTGAGCGGGGCACATGTCTCCCATTAGGCTGTCTTGACATTACACTCACAAATAACCCTCAAGTGCTTTTAGTGTAAAAGCCTGGAACTTGTTTGCTGAGGGACTCATTCGCATCAGCATCCTGAGCAGGGAGCCGACTTCTTCAAAGCAGCTTTCTTTAGGGAAACACAACGCCAAGGAGAGCAGGCACTCAGCTCTTCCAGGAGAGATTAAAGAGGAAAATTAGAGAAGCTGCAGCTTATGCCCATACCAATAAGAGCAGGCGTTTACCACCACTTAAATAATTAAAAAGATTTTTCACCAGTGACCAGGTTGTCACCGACTCATCTCACTGCCACCCATGGATGCAGGCAGCAGTGACAGCAGGGCTCTGCTCCGAGGGGATTTTGCCACCCCAGCAGTCCCAGCACAGTGAACTGCAGGGAACAGGAAAGAGAGGAGGGAAAACCCCATTTTTCCCAGGAAGCTCTGCTATGATTTCTTTTGGGACAGGACCCAGTGTTTGCTTAGAACATTTTTTAGCTAGACCACGTAATACCGACTACATTAAAATGCTGAGACTTTGGGAGCAATTATCCCAAAAAATAGCATGCCAGGCAGAGCAGTGCAATTAGGCTGCATGTTAAGAGGCAGGATCCAGGCATTAGCACCCAAACCAGCACGCATGGGACACGATCCACATTTAGTGTATTTACAACACATGACCTAATAGTAAAAGCAATAATTAGCTACTATTAATACCAGTGGATGAAAATAGAGGGGAAGGGAAGCTGCATAACATAAGTTATTTATACAGAGGGGGCTCCACTAGCTAGGAGTAAAGATGGCAATGGTGTTGCATGCTCATCCTCAGCCACAAGAGGGGACAGGATGGCCCAGGGATGAGGGACAGCCTTTGGAAACCTCTGTGGCTGTGCCATGGGCGTTCCAGCCTGCAGGGAGGATGGGTACTCGAGGCTGAAGTAGGTGGATTTGAATCCCACCTACATCGCCTGTCCATGTACCGAGCTCGCACGCAGCAGCCGCTTCCCGTGGAGAATCTCTCCCAGAGCCTTCAAATGGGATTAAGTGATACACAACCTGTGGAGGGTATACCAGAAGGATGACACCCCCTCTCTTTCTACTTATCCAAAATATTCCCAGGCAGTCAGGCAAGGCAACAACTGCAGTGAGGCAAAGCAACACCATGCAGGAAACGGGACTTGGCTCAAAGCTTTTGTTAGGGAGAAGAGGGTCCTTTCATAATACAGCCCTTTGTTCTGCTGGAGGAATTCAAATGCTATAAATTCATCCCCCTGGTAAATGCAGCAGTTATCAGGCATTTTACCACAGGATTCCTGGTCTCCTAGTGAAGTTAAATGCAGTGCCATTACAGCAGCACTTTAACGTGTAAATATTACATTCCTAGTTCTTTAGGAGATGTTCATTTAGTGAAATAAAATCCTGCTAGTAAAACACCTGATCAAGCCCTTCAGCTGAACTGGCCCAGTAATTGCTCTAGGACTGGAGGGAGTCCAATGACTGGTTGCAATTTATGACCACTTTAGGAAAAAAATCTACCTTGAAGCATCCGCTAAGGACTGAGTTGTAGATGAGATCATGGAGTACATTTACATTGCAGCTTTCTATAACGTTAAGTGGCCACTAATTCGTGCTGAATTCCTTTGTAATTCTGATGGAATCACATCTGACAATCACATAAATAGCAAAAAATTCCTCAGGAATAATGTTACTCCAACAAGGAACAAAAGGCAAAGGAATGATTCATCTTTCATGGTGAGACATGCCCTTTTCTATCATCTCTACTCACCCAAAATAATTTGCCCAGCCCAAATTTCACAGCCAGGGCTGACAGACACCAAGTTGTAAAGAGGTCACTCTCCTGAGCCACACAACTCAAGCACAGTTACAGTTTGAGGGGAATACAGTTAAAATCTGAAGCTGTGAGAAAGCATAAAGACAATTAAGCAACGAGATGAGCTGCCTGAGGGAGGCGGCAGGAAATCCTTGATGAAGATTTTGCTGCAGGCAGGGGGCTGCATTAAATGACCATCATCTCCACTGTTATTAAAAATCCAGGGGTCGTGGTAGGAACTGGACTGAGAGAAGGGATGCAAAACACAACCATTTTAACCCTTTCCATTCAGCAGAAAGAAGCAGGGTTAGGAAAGGGTGGAACAAAAAGACCAGAATGCAGGAAAAAGCAGAGTCATAAATGTATTGGAAGACTAAGATCCAGCTGGAGAGCTGTAAAATGGCAGAGCAGAGTCACAATCCTGTCAAAGACGTGGAGGGGAGGAACCATCACAGATTTTAAGGGGTTTGGTGTTTTCTCCTTCCTGCAGTGAGGGTAAATCCTCTCCATAATCTGGAACTGGGGAGAAAGGTGGGTTTAGGCTCTCTGCATCCCCCAGCTCCAGAAAGCAAACACTGGTCCTGCCCTGGAAGAAAAGTGGTTTCATCACCTTCAGTCCTGCTCCAAAAGGGCTGTGTTAGAAAGGCCACAATCCTCTGGGACTTCAATAGCACTGAAATCAAAACACCAGCTCAGGTCCTGCCTCCACATCCTCCCTAGGAGGAAAAAAACACCTGGGAAAGCCATCGGGACATCTCTTCCTCTTGCTCCATGGACCCGAGAAACCTGGAGATGATCCAAAAAATGCTGTATTTTGGCTGTCTCAATTAACCAAATAGCTAAAAACTTTGTTATTTGCCTGGCACCAGCAGAAGCAGGGTCCATATGCTGAACTAGAACAAGAACTTGTTCGAGGAATTGCTGCCTGCACCGTGAGATGCCAGAAGCCAGATGGGGGATTTATAACAGCACAAGGCTGGCTCAATGGGCAGGGGCTGCTCCGGCACAGCGTGTTCCTGGAAGAAAGCAACAATCATCAAAGTTAGGGGAAAGGGTTAAAAATAAAAGTTAGCAACTTTCTTATCATGCACTACTTGCCTTCCACTAAATTAACATCGGAATCAGAAATCAGATTACGCTCCAGGCTGCCTGAAAATTGTTTTTACACTTCCAGTATGCCTGTGGCCAAAACCCAGACAATATATGTTCATGTGAGGTGATTATTTAATGAATTAAGGGAGCAGATAGATTAGGAGGAGCCAATGCTCCGTTGTGCTGTTGTCCTGAACGAAGACTTCAGGACCAGCTTCACAAAACAGCAACAGCATCCCTGGAAAGGTGACTGGCTGATGCCCCAACTCTTTTGGACAGCAAGCACATCCTCCATCTCTCATGGAAGTTACAGGGCCTGGGTGTGATGTGAGGCAGAGGGATGCACAACATGAAGTTGCAGTTTTAGCCTCCCATTGGGTGCAATAATTACAGGTAGGGAGTAACAGCAGCATCTCTCCATAAGGCTGTTAATAAAGTTCACCTTCACTAACTAAACCCATTCCTCTTTCCTAAAGACTGGAAGAGATTTTATAGCAGATTCATCACCTCCACCCTTTAATTCTATTTTTGGAGTCTATTGAACTTTTGCATATGTTGAAATGAAAAGAGTCTATATTAACACAACCACTTTTTTGTTACTGTAATGAGAGCCTTGAAACCACCACAAAGAGAAACATGCCTTTTAGCAGCTGAAACAAATTATTACAGCAACTGAGTCTTAAAAGGAATTTCAAGTAAAAATATAGTATTGCATGAAGTTGTTATGGCAACTGATGTTGTAGAGTAACTGCACTGGGGCAAGTTTTCCTCCTTCATCCTGCTCAGCAAAGTCTGGGAAAAACTTTATGATAAAATTGTGCCTTAATTAGTCAAATAAGTCATAAATATAGCTTATCCCAAAATCCTTAACATTCCAGCCTCATGCAGTCTGTGTGCAGTTAGTCTACTAATGAGAAAATATATCTACTAAAGCCCCACTTACCATTAAAAATCCTATCCAATATTTTTCTAATACAATTTATCAATTTAAACACATTGCACAATGTAATATTCTGCAGCATTCCATTAAAATGATAAATAGCTATGGAAAAAACAAGGGATTAAACATACTGTAATGTAATCTAACAGTATTTAAACATAAATAAAAAAACTTAAATATGGATGGGAAATGTACCGTATTTGCCAGCAAAAAGAGCCCAAGTCACTCCCTGGGTTGGAGTATTAATAGGCCAGAGGAAGCAGAGCAATGAGAAATGACAGTCAACTTCAGAGGATATAAAATGTCCATTAGGCTTTGTTATAAGATTACATCAAAGCAGTTCATATGTTTTAATCTGGGGAAAGAGAAAGCAGCTACTTGGGGTCTGTGCCTGGGGGCTGCCTCTGTGTACTGAACCAGACAGTTTGCATAATGAACAATTTTTATTCAATCAGGATTTCAGCACAGATAGTTCCCACTCAATGGGCTCTAGCACAAATGGGGTTGGATATTGATGCTATTCTTCAAGCTCCACCTGCTGGCTCCGGAAGAAGTGCTGGTGGCTTTCTGAAGGGCCAGTCTGTGGAGGGACATCGAGTTATTGGGATAAAAATCCAAGCCCAGCCTCTGCGCTTCTTGCCTTTCTCAGGTTCAAAAAAAAAAAAAAAACCAACAAAAATCAAAACCAAACCAACAACAACCAACCAAAAAACGCCAGAACCCTCCCAAAAACTAAAATCAAACCAAAAAAAGAAAAAACCGACCAAAAAATCCCCCAGACTTTAAAGTTTTCCAATAATTTGGCTGATTTGCTTAGGCAGATGTTGAGCTGCAGACGAGCTCCTGCAGCGAAGGTGCACGAGCTGCCAAAACCTGCTGGGTTGAACCCACCTAAATACCAAGGGAGTTGCCTTGTGCTCAGAGTGCAGCCAAAAGGGCAGAGCAGCCAGGGAAATCATTCCATTTAGCGTGCGCCTCCTGCACGATAATTACTTATTTAAATTTTACTCTGCTGCTCGAGCCATTAGAAAAACGCACTATAAACAAAGGTGATTTTATGCAGACAATAGCTGAGCCAGTCATTTTTAAAGACAGGCACACGATGACTTATCTCCCAGGATGAGCTGCTCTTATGAGATAGCTGAAACAAGGTTTATAGCCTAAACCCTATTTCCAAGGGTTATTCCAGTGGCTGCTCTGCTGGATCACCTTCAGCTTTAGCAGCAGCATGGAGCTTACTTACCCCACAAATGCAACCCAGGGTCACTAACAGCTTTGTGGAGAGGAAGAGCCCAGGCAACACTTTGCTGCACAGAAGTGCTGGCTAAATCCTAGGATGATCATTTAAAGGTTTCACACATACACCTGATAATTCAGAGTTAATTAGTGTGGGCATATTAGAGATGTTTCTGCCTGCACCTCTGGATTCTGCCTATTGATCAGGCACTGCGGCTGCTCTCGGCTCCGGGAGGAACTGTTGCAGTGAATTTTGCTTCCTGCCTGCTTCGGGTAGGCTTTGCTTCTGACTGGCACCAAATCCCTTCCTCCTATTTCCAGAAGAAAAATAGCTCCCTTTTAATCTAGACCTTCCAAAGCTCCTGCCATGCCTGTGACGTCCTGAATGCAGAATTATGGCTTTCCCTGGTTTCGGCTCATCTGTCTGGAAGCCTGTAGGTTGTTGTATCTCACCCCCAGTACTTTTCTGGCTCCGTCCAGAAATACTCTTTTATCAATTCATCTGACAGCGATCCAGCAGGAAGGGTGTGTTGGAAGATGATGCTAATCCAGAGAGACCATTCTTCAGTTGGAGCATTCATGAAGTCTAATGAACTATTGGCAGAAAGGGACTTGTGTGGCGCAATTAAAACTCGCTTCTGCGAGGCACAAAATATTGCAACTAAAAGTTAACGGTGCCAAGCAGGGGAGGTGGATTAGCTCAGGGAACATAAATTGGTGAGAAGAAGCCACTTTCTTCTCCTCCCATCCCCAAGCCTTATGCATTAAGCAAAGCTGAAATAATGAATATGTATTGCAAGGTGTTTGCTACAAGCCTACTTATAAAGTGCACAGCCAGGAACTCCTGGAAGGGGGATTTATGGGAGCAGTCACACACAGCTGGCACACCGTGTTCTGCAGGCTTCAATTGGGATGAATGCCCCCCCTGTAAGCACTTAGCACCCACCACAATAAACTAAGGTGTATAAGCAGAGTCTAAAGTTTATTTTCAGGAGCATCCCTTGAGGGGGAATGCTAAATCAACCACCTCAGGTTTGGTAAATTCAACGAGAAGCCTGAGCTGGGAGAGGGGATGTGGCTCATCTCCTGCTCTGAGATGTCCTCAAAATGCTCAAGGAAGATGAGGCAAAGCACGGGAATAGGTTGCTGCTTGAGGACTGGACCAGTCATTAACACCAGATGACATCCCATTAATCAGAGGAAATGACACTAACAGGACCATTACAGTGCTGTGATCTTTCACCAGCTTTGTTAACTGAGGGGAAAAAAAACCTCACCCCATCGGACACTAAGTTTTAATTTCAAAAAGAATTTCACCTTCAAATTGCTTTGTCTTTTTGCATCTGTTTGCAAGAAGAGTAATTAAAATTCTAAATCAAACCAGTTACTCTTTTCCTTAGAGCTCACTTGGCAATGAGCATGCTCTCCCCAAAATCCGATACAAGGCCGGAGTATAATGAGAGCAAGTCAAGCAAAGCTTTCTACAAGGTGAAGGCAGCTCCTGGAGCTTTAGCATCAGCCAGGAGCCATGGTGACACAGGCTCTGACTGCAAAGGCTGGCTTAAGGGCTGATGCTAAAGGCCATGTCCACTGATAGGTGGGATATTAATGCCACTCCTTTCTTCAAACCCCCTAAGTCTGCACTGCTGCCTGGGAGAGGTTTGAAGACTAAGATATATTTTTTGAATTATTAATCTCTTTGCAGAAGCTGTACACTTGGAGACAGCACAGAAAATAGGTTAAGGCTCACAATAAGCTGAATGAGTTAAATCAGAACCAGGCAAGTGTGCTGACAGCCAGCTCCTGTGACTCTTAAGCTTATGGGCCAAGGTATGAGCACGAAGGGAACAGCAGGATCAAGTCAGACAAAATGAACGTGCTGGGTTTGGCTAGTCTATAAGGAAAGGTCAAATAGTGGCTTGCTGGTGGGACCTATAGCCAACATGGAATGACTGACTGAAGCAAAGAAGGACTGACATTACTTCTCCAAATTATAAATTCTGCTTCCCAATCTATCTGAATGGATTAACCTCAAAACATGAGATCCGGAACTTAAAGATTCAGAATTCAGAAGCTATTATGAGTCAAGAGCAGGAATTAGCATTTGAGTTATAAATATGCTCTAACAAACTGACAGGAGTCGGCTTGCTGTTCCTTCCCTTTTTGAAGATGGTGGCATCATACTCGCAATATTTAGAGACATAAACCTAGAAGTGATTTTCACATCCCAGCTGGATGTTAACAACGTGGCTTGTTGGGAGAGCACTGCTCCTCATCTAACCAGTGCTGCCATGCAGGAAGCTGTTACAACAAGGGAGGCTCTGGGTTTCCAGCACAGGGGATGGGAGCTGTCCAAGGAAAAAGTGCTGTCCCGGGACCCAAAGCTGTGCCACGGCACCCTGAGCTCCTATGGGTCCTCCCTTACCCAAAAGGCTGCCAGAAGAGAGGCAGACATGAGCACACTCTGAATAAACAGGAGCCACTAATATCAGAGAAAGTCTCCAGGCAGTAAGTAATGAAGGCACTAAATAACTGTACCCGCTATTCGGATTTTCTGCCAAACATTAGCCAATTTAAAAGGCAGCAAGAGGCCTTTTACACAGGGAGAATTTCTTTGAGCACCGACTTAAAAGCTGAAGTTTGGCAGGAAAGTGTCTGAGAAGGATGGGGGAGAGGTAAAAGCCAATTTCACCTGGTAATCTGCTACACTATTTGTGTCCTACCCAGACCACACTTCATGCATTAAGAACACACTGCAGCTCTCCCCCGCGCTGGGGGAGCGGGGAGCTAATGGTTTCTATTACAGGCGTGTGTGGAGGGTGGCTGTGGCATGCACATCTGTCTGCAAAATAGATGTTAGCTCTGGAAACTGCCTAAACACCTCCGTTCCCCAGCAAACGGGGCCGGCAGCAGAGTTTTTTGGGCTCCCTCCCGGCGTGACAGGCAGGTGATTGACAGGGCTCGGAGCCGAAAGCCCGCACGTGCTCCCACTGTAAATAGTAAAGCTTAAAAGCCTCAGCCCTAACTGACTATTTCACAGACTTCAACTGAGTTACTCTAATGAGGATTTCCACACACACACAGGAAAAAAAAGGAAAAAAAAAAAAAAAGAGTCTACACATTCTCAGTGCAAGGGGAAAAAAAAAACAAACCAACAAACCAACAACCAAACAGCAAAATAAACAGCTGGTGAAGTGAAATACGAGGTTAGAGCCCTCTCTGATTCAAGAGAAGATTATTAAAACAGCTATAAAGATGGTGTTGGCATCTCTTGAAATGAGTTTGTTACATTCAGAAGAGGCAGTTACACATGACAAACCATTTTCTGTTTAATTAGAGGGCTCTGTGTGGAACACTTCCAGGCGGAGGAGGGGAGCAGATTGCCACCCAGCATCTCAATTATGGGACAGAGCCTTAACGATTCGACATGCAAATGTTTCTGACTGACCGAAGAGGGACAAAAAGAAGAGGGAAAAAAAAGAGAAAGAAAAAAAAAAAAAAGCTGTTCAGGAAGGTTAAGGAGCAGGAGCTTTGTCCCAGCCTTCAGCAATCTGGGTTTTCTTGTCACACACATTAGTGCTTAAGGTTTCTTTCTGCCCAAAGAATGGCTTCTACCTGCTGGCTGAAAATAAAAAACTACAAAAAAAAAACTTCTATGGGGAAAAACCACAGAGATACCCTCTGTCCAACCCTGGTTAAAAGCTTTCTATTCTCCCAGCCAGGTAAAATAATTCGTGGTTGAGGAATAGAGCAGGACCTTGGTATTCACACCAAAGCTCTGAAAGTAAGCAAGCACAGAAAGGAAATTCTAGCTAATACAAGTTAAATATAGGTTATGTTAGCTGCATTTTACAAGCACTAAGAATGTTTTTGGAGAAAGCTGTCATTTTTAATGACAGCACAAGCTCCAATTACCACATAGCTGATACACTTGGGATTTGGAAGTTTTTTTTTAAATCACTTGAAATCTAAAAAAACCTTCATTATCAGCTTCTGAGTTGGATGTAAATAACTTCACCTGGTGCTAAGAAGTCTAACATTTCACAGGGGCACACGAACGACTTAAAGCCATTTATAAATGCAGCTTCAGCTTCCTGGCAATCTAAATGCAGTCTCAGGCAACTTGAGCAGCAGCAAAGAACACAAGGCTGGGCTGCAAGGGGAAGAGGAGCAAGGCTAAAGGAGATGTGTGAGCATCACCAAACCCTGGAATGAGGCAAGAACACACCTCAGGCAGCAGACCCCTGTCAGTCCAGGGGGAAGATTAATCTTGCTGCTAGGCTTAAGAAAGGCCTCTTAAGCTTAGAGCAAAACCTTGTATCACCTTGAGCCTAAACCAGAGCATTTGCTCCACAAGATGCTTTGAGAACAAAAACCCTCCATCCAACAGAACCCTCCCAGCTCCACCAAGCTGTCCCTTGGCTCCCTCACGCTTTCATCACTCACCAAGGTTAACAAACTCAAAATCAAGCCAAAAAAAAGCCCCCAAACTTGCTTACAGAAAGCAGAAAGCTCCTTGGAAAAGTCTGCAAAAAACAGCACCGCGCCCAAAGGCCGCCCCAGCCCCAAAACCTAATGCAGGAGGCAGCAAAGCTGAAGGCTGAAAATTCTCCTTCCCCACAGCTAATGTGAAAGCCTTACAGTCAGCAAGAAGAAGGGCAGCCTTCTAGCTTGTGGCAAGCACAAAGTGGGATTGAATCATTACTTGAAGAACGTGTTTCAGTGTCTATAAATAAAAACCTGCGAGGCTCCTTGCCAGGGAAGCCAAGTCAATATTGCTTTTCTATATGCGCTGTCAAACTTTACTTTTAGACAGTATATTAATTACCTAGTCAATAATTGTGGGTTTCATTAGTGTATTAAATACCTCAATCAATAATATTTATCCTTTTCAGAGTCGGTCTTCACCAAAAACAAAGGGAGGAGTATTTTTTGATCCTGCAGTTCAAAAAGTCAGTGCAGCATAGCAGCTAGGCTTTAATGGAAAACATAAAACACTAGAAACAGACAAAAATCGGATTATTACTCTTATTTTTCAGCCTTTTGTACAATAAGCCATGAGGGAATTCCGAGAGCTAAACTGATGGCAAAAAAAAATTAGATTTCTTCCTCTTAATTGCTCAGCGGTGATGTCAGAGTGGACATGACAAATGCTCACATCTTTCATTTCTCCATCAGATAAACCAGCAACCAGCTCTGCTCTGCCAACTTTCTGAGGATAAACTCTCAGAGCAAAGAGCCCATTTCTGGTGCATCCTCTGCAGTGCAGCTTCCCAAGTGCCTTTATCCTAACCTGGGCTATCCCTGGGAATTACATCCCTGTGAGAGGTAACATCCTCATGTGGGACCTTAAAGAAAGTCTCATCAGGCAACAGAAGAGGAGATCAGGAGGGTGATTTTTTTGGTTGGTTTTGTTGATTTTCAAATTTTTTTGTTGTTGTTTAAAATCTCTCTTTAAAGGGCAAAATGTTTGGGACAAATTAAAAAAAAAAAAAAAAAGCCTTTGCAAGTGTCCAGTTTACTTTAAATAACTTACAGGGATGGGAAAAAAGAAAAGCACAACAAGCAGCCGAGGAACACTCCCAAAGGCACGCTTTTGGCATGGCACAGAGGCTGAATTTAACAACAAATCAATGCAATATAAACAGGAAAAAAACTAAAAACAAACAACACCCTACCCCCCAAACACAGACACCTAAATATCCAAATAAAATACACAGAAAAACGCGTAACAGGCCTCATGAAAAATCCATCTGGCGATCCGAACTACTTTTTTTTTTTTTAAATATGCATATGATTGAAATGCAAAAATGTAAACATGAAAAACAGACTTTAAAAACTGTAAGAAGGTCTGTGGGCCTTTTGCATCCTCACAGATAATACATTAAAGAGAATTTCCACTCCCTGTAATAAGATTACTGATATTTACTGCACTACTCCAGTATTTATAATGCGTAATATGCTGCAGACCACTCCTTGCCATGAACACAGGCTTTGGAAGTAGGCAGCCTACTCCATTTCACGTTTTTCCTAAGCCTTTTATATCAAAGTGATGTGAAATTTCCCTTTCTTTCCCATCTGAGTCTCTTCAGCAGCCCTACAGCTGCCAGAGGCGTGAGGGAGGAAGCCCTGTGGGGTGGCCACTCTTCTCCAAAGCGGCCACTTGTTCAAGGGCTAGAAAACAAGGCCAAAGGAAAGATGACAAAAAAAAGGCCACAGAAGGAAAGTTAATATTCCCTCCCCAAGATGTTACACCGCATCTTGGGCGGCAAATGTAAATATCACCGAGAATTAGGAATCAAAACATCAGACTCATCAGCTTCCACTCTCACACCCGTTGCACTAAAAGGACAATCCCATCGTGCTGGAACACAGGAGCCCACACACACACACTCATCCCAGCTGCCAGGCAGAGCACACACAGCACAAAGCAAACCAGTCACTCCTGATCCATCTAAGACCACCATTTATTCCTTACAACAGCTCCGAGAATGTATTACTCCTCAAAGCTTGACTTCGGGGACAAAAAACCCCAAACAAACAACAAACCACCTGATGCATCTTAAAAACTCGGGCTGGCTCAAACAGAATCTCCCCTCCAGGGACTCGTAAGGGGTCACTAACAGCTCATTTAAGATTCACGCCCAGTGAAAACACAGTTCAATCCCACCAGAGGGAATTAAGACAAACAGCAAACTACCTGAACATGGCGCCGCAGAGCACGCTCCAGATCTTCCCTCGGCCATGCAGAACTTGATGTTCTTGTGTAATTGCCTTTGCACCTGCCTGTTTCAAAACCAGCAGCCTCCCAATTTCATCTCTGCTGTGTACATTTAATTTAAAGCAAAACATGAGCAGCCACAGGAATCCTCACCTCACAGAGATCTAGTTATGAACAATTCCAGAATCCTTTCAATTGAGCAAATACATATTCAGCCCAGGTAATGGCTGAAGCCATCCAGAATAACCTGGACAGTAGCAGGGGAGATTTATGATGAAGGGAAGGAAGGCACAGGCTAGTTTGTCAATAATCCAAATTAGCCTTGTGAGTCCACTTAATTAGCACAGACAGAAGAGCCCAGAGCCTTTGTGAAGTTTTCCATGGCTCGTGCCAGTGGCTGCAGGGATCTACCAGGGTTTGGATGGCTATGGCCAGTTGGCAGTGAGGTGGGAGGAGAATGGAGACACCTCCACAGCTTCCTTGCTCTCACTCCTCAGCTGGACATGCATCTCACTTTCCTTGGATTGACAAACAATTTATTAACCATTTACCTTCAGCAGTTCTAGACTACGATCAGGGGAAGGAAGGCAAGAGAGATAGAGGCATATATCCTTTATATAAGTGGGAAATCATATGCCCCTCTCAGGATTCATTTTGCTATATTAGCTCTTCTAGGCCCCTCCTAAAAAAGATCCTCATTCTCCTACTCAGCAGTGTAGTCCTCCTCTGTACTCGCCCCAGCTGAGTTTCTTTTTTGCCTCTCCACATTGCAGGCCAGAGCTGTACATAGCATTCGAGATGAGATCTCACAGCAGAGGCTTATATAATGCTGTGGCACTTGTATAGCTACACTAGAAATACCTTGCCTCACATAGCTTGATGTTTTTATCATATACTAGCTGATTAAAGCATGATTAAAACCCTCCAACTCTTCAGTCACTAATGAGCATCCACTTTAGAGCAGAGGGTTGTTTTTTATTAGTCCTCAAATAAATGGCTTTTCACACAAACTGTTTTAAGTTGATTTTCTGTTCCAGTTGTCAAGGTCATTCAGCTGATCCTGTAAGATAACTTAATGCTCTTGGGTATTGATACCCTCCATCCCTAGTGCTCTGGCTGATGGCATGGTAAACCCAGCAATACGAATGTGCAGCAATTCCCTCTGGGAGAAGGAGCTGCCCCAGCAGAGGCAGGGGTGCAGCACTCAGAGCTGCAATGCCAGCAAACACCTGCCAAAAACAACACCCATAAAAACTTCCTGGTGTATATGGATGGGCCCAGGAATTGGAAATGAGCCTCAGGGAATATTGTGCACTACCACTTGTTCCCAGCTCCCTAAAATTGGGAAGGAGGGATAGGAAGAGAGCAGTACTAAAAGACTGGTTAGCAGAGTGGAAAGATGGATTATCACCACTAACCTACCATTTGTCAATCCAGAACTGTGCTGAAGACTGTAATTTTCTAGTCAATGCTTTATAAGCAAGGTCAGAGGGAACAAATACTTCAATAAAAAAATGCAAGACATCAGCAGAAGAACCCAGTCATGATCCTCAGAATCCAAAAAAGAAGAGGTTGTGCTTGCAATTAATGGGCCCAGAATAATGTGCTTCATGTCCATCAACGGAAATGACATTTACAGTACTTAAACACCAAGACTTGAGATGACAAACAGGAAATCACAGGGAATAAAGGGCACCAACTGAATACATGAAGAAACTGTGCTCTACAGAGCAAAATAAATAAATAAGTCTCACTTCTGCTACCAGAGACCCACTGCAGCATCGCCTGGATGCTTGGAGCTGTGCAGCAAATGCCAAGCTGTGAGCTGCAGCCAGGGAACACATAATTAATGTGATTAGGAGCACACAGAGCTAGCATGCTCTGCTGACTGAAAAGCCCAGTAGCATAATTACTGTTTTCTGTACTAGCTCTGTGTCTGAACAAATCTCAAAGCCTGGTTAGTTTTAGACTGCTGTGTAAACGTCAATAAAAATCCCAGAAGTGCCAGCTCATCAGCATTCTCAGGCACAGAAATGGTGAAAATATCACTGGATTTCCATGCTGTTAACATCAGGCAAAGAAGCCTCCATTCTTCAGTCTAACCTTAGAGTTTGTAATAAGGTAACATCTCCCCCAAGTGAATGCTTATTATGAAAGCTAATTAATTGCTTTCCAGTAATGAGAAGTCTTTGGTGTTCAAAGAAAGCAATATTCACTACACAGGAATTAAACAGTTTATTGAAACAAAGCTCCCTCCATTTAAAGACCTCTTTCTGATTAACATCATTACAAATAAAACCAAAGAAACTGAACATACAAACATACAAAACATGTATAGGCAGGAACTGTGAGCCAAAAAAAAAAATCACTCAGGAATCCATAGTATTAATTGAAGAGAAAACTAAAGCAATGCTTTGTAGTTGCCTGGATTTCCCTGGGGGATGGAGAGTCAATGCTTATCTGCCTTCCTCAGAAGAGACAATTTTGATTAATATCAGACCCATCTGACTCAGTCTATTAAACCCTGAAGGAAGGATATTCTTCAGATATAAGAGATATGTCTTTGATTAATAATTCTACCATATTGCCATTCCAAGCATTAACAACTGCATGGCACCTGTGGAAAGTGAAAGCCTTTGAATGCTATGGAAGGGAACTAACTTGTACTAATAGACCTGTTCTCCTTTGTCCATATCTGAAAGCTGCATGACACTGTTCCTCCTACCCTCTGCTGAACAAGTCAAAGTGTCAAGGTTTGTCACTACTTCCTTGCAAAGGAGACAAAATGGTTATATAATCCCGCTTTACATATAGGAAGAGAGCAAAGTTACTTCAGACATTCTGAGTGGTTTGTCTAAAGACCTTGGCAAACTGTCTAGAGATTCCTCTTCAGCGCTGTCAGAGTTTAACAGACCACAACAGGCTACAAAATCGTGGCCATCAGAGTGCACTCTTACCTAGCAGGGCACATCTCCAGAGAAATGCATCAAATCACTCAGCCCACTAAGCTGGGCTGCCACGCACGGTGTAACTAATGTGGAATTGTCACACACAGGGCGGAGAAAAAGTCAATGTAACGTTATCTATTGAGTTTTTCCTGGAACTTCTAGGCTCAGCCAGCCAGCACTGGCCTCCTCACCCCAGCTGAGCATTTCTCCTGATGTTGGCAATCAACCTCTTGCTGTATTCTCTGTAGTTCACGGGTTTGACGTCCATTGCTGTGGCCTTAATACGGGATTCGTCCTGCGGAAGAGAAATCTTAGTATGTAAAAGAACATGAAGCACTCCAGGCATTTGGTTCTAACCTCCTTCTGCCCCAGTAACTTACTGCTCCTGCTATCTGGGTTAGCTGGGAGTGCCAACACAACTCCCAGAGCTGATATGTTGTTTTCATGTGAAACTAGCCACTCTTGATGAGCCTGAGAGGGAGCAGCAAGGATCCCCTCCTTCAGTGCTCGAGACTGGAAGTCTTTTGTGTGATCTTTGGAATCTTCTGTTCTCTGTGAGCAAGGGAAACCTCTCCCCACAAACATAAGAGGAGGAAGTCACCTCCTATGGAGACAAGTCGAACTACAAAAGCCACAAGTTACATTATTTGCCTTTTGGGCAACACTTACATTGTAAGTCTCCAGTTTCACTCGGATCCTGAACTCGTACGTGTTGAAGTTTGCGTTTTGGAACACTTCTTCAAAAGCCTGCTCGTTCTGAGGGAAGGACAAAGACAGGGATCAGCTGCAGACACTCCAGGCTCCCAGTAGTGCCATGAACTTTGAGAACAGCTCAGCTTTTGGGGAGGTTGGCAAAACACTGGAACTACCTGGCCCACACAGGCAGAGCTGAGTCTTCCATCGTCCCATTTTAGATGCCAAACCCCTAACTCAAAACTTTTTAAAGATAAAAAGGTGACAACTTCCTAGCTGCCTAGACAAAGGAACATACAATTGCACTGAATCTGCAACCAGGTACAAGGGAAAAAAATACTACAAATCTACAGGAGCTGCCAAACTGGCTAATTCTGATGTTGTGCTGTGACCACAAACACTGACAGAGTTAACTATTTCCCTATTAATTGCCTTATTAGGCATTTTGGTTTTCTGCTTATCCATCAAAGCTGCATGTATCCTTCACATCCTGACACAGGCCTATCTAAGAGAATGTTCTATAAAAAAAGTGGATCCATGTTTTGAACGTGCTTTAATAACCATGAGAAGACTCTGTCATATTTATAACATAAGCTGCTTCTAATTACCATATGAACACTAAACATCATCATCATCATTTATAACAGACAATTTGTCAAAACAGTAGAAAAGGAGCAAGCAAGTCGTGGAGACTGTGAAAAAAAAAAGTTTATTTTTGTGAAAATATGAGCCGTAAAAACCTTTGCTGACATTCCAAAAAAATCCTGCAGCCCCCTGATGATACTGACAAGTAATTATTAATGCATTTATCTACCAGATGCACTTGACTTGATCAGTCACTCCAGCAGCAGACAGAGCATCTGATCTGGAATTGAACCCACCCCAGTTCCACTCACATTCCAAGTGTTACATCTGCTGTTTTTCACTGTGTGCAGCACTATTTTACACTACACAGTGATTCTCCTAGGGTTTAGAAAAGCACAACAAATGGAGGTGAACAGGAGCAGCTAGGTTCACAGATTACAGAATTCAGGCATATCCCTCCTGAATATTAAAACCCCTTCCTTTGGCCATCTTACGGATTAGAGGATAAAAAACTCACTTAATAAAGCATTTAGCTCCTCATTGCAGCTCTGTCACAAACTGTGGTAACCATTAGTGAGTTGAAAATGCCCTCAGCATAGCAGTCACTGCTACCCCACATCACCTCCTTTGGTATCTAACAAGCACAGACGAGAAGCAGATGAAAAACCTTGCCCATGTATCTGTGCTTAGTGTGATCACGGGCTGTACATGGACTCCATCCATACTGTGAGCAGTGAAAAGACTCCCACCAACTTCACAAGACACTGCATCAGGTCTATCAGAGAAAAACCACTAAGAAAAGCTTACTGCAAATGCATCGAGTACCATTTTTAAAGGCTCATAAAAGTGTCAAATCAAAACCAATTTCTCATGGAACACAAAGCATTCCCGCTCAAGGGCTCACTCCATATTATGTTCCATTTTCTATCCTCAGCCATTTCCATTAGGCAGCTCTTCAAAAGACATTACATGTTTGTACTGGTACATAGGATCTGCTGTCTCTCCTTCCCCACCCAGTTCTCTTCAGCATTAAAAGCGACTAAGAAATTTTGTTTAAACTCTAGCAGAGATTAAGCACAGCTGAATTAAGAAAATATTGACAAGTTAAGAGTGTCTGAAAATGGAAATGCAAAAAGTGCAACCACATCTAATTAGAATCCCCTCAGCAAACCATCTTCCTACAGAACAGAGGTGTCCAGCCTTCCTAATGCCACAAAAACTCAGCACCCCAGAACCACAAGCTTTGTACCCTTCACCCCCTGACATCCAGAGTGCAGAAAATACCCAAAAATCATCCCATATTACAGGAAAAATAGCCCTGCTTTGCACAAACAGTGGTCTACAACAGTGTCTCAAGACAACAGCCTCAACAATCCCTCCTGCTTCATTTCCCTCCCACAGCCAAGCAATGGGTTAACCAACAACTGGGATATCTGTGGAGTCCTGGAATCAACCAGCCTTAGCCTGGGAGCACAGCAAGGCTCATATGCAATTCAGGAACTTATCATGCATTCCACATCATCATTTAAAAACAAAACAAGGCCACACAGTTTTTATACAGCACACAAATTTTAAAAAAATATCAGGAAAAGATTGTTTTGGTTGGAAGAAAGAAAAATGCAGCAGAAAAGCACAGAGTGACAAAGGGAAGATAATACTGTCTGTTAGTGTCCAATGACTTACAACCTTAAAAACTGTTCTAATCTGCCACAGAAAGATCACTTCAGCATCTCTGCCAATGACCCATTTTACAAATCATGGTCTTCATCAGACCCACAAAGTTCTGATGTTATTTGGTGGGGAAAAAAAAGAGCCTTCAAAAGTGGGCTCACACACATTAGTTGAAAAAGCTTCCTGCCTACTTACAAAGATACATACAAAGTGTTCTGGAACTTTTTGGTTTTGTAAACAAATTTTTGGAACACGTTAGGGATAATGTTGTCAGCATTCATTGCTAAAACAGGGTTTTTATTCAGATTCTTCCCATCTAGGTACAATGATAAAACAGGCTGTCTTTTCTACCGGAGCCAACACGTGTTAAAGCTGTCAGTCCCCCAAAGGCTGTGGCACAACACTTGAGTGATCAGCTGCCTCTCCAGGTCCAGGTGATGAGGACAGGCTGATCTCCAGCTTTCAGCAGCCAGAAGAGCTCAGAGGTAGACAGACTGACTGTGGGAGCAAACTATGGGGGAAACCAGGCAAATCTCTGTTCTTCAGGCAGATGGCCTGTGGAAAATAATCCCGAGGAGAGTAAACAAGTCTCTGCCAAGAACTTCGGGTGAGGGAGAAGCAATGATTTGTGAACTTGCAAAAGATACTGAAGGCCAACATCTGGAGGACAACCTCGGGCTGGGCTGAGCTGGCCTATCACCCAGAGAAAGGGCAAATTTGTAACCCTTGACAAATGAAACAGAATATCCCTTTCTTTCATATGGCATTTTTTAATGTGTTTTAATAATGTTGTTAATTCCCACAGCAAGTACATGAACATACCCCACTGCCTTTGCCACATTTGCTGTACATTCACATACAAATATCAGACCATGCTTCTCTGAGGGATCAGCACTGGTGTTCCACACAAACCTTACATCTTTTCCAGAGCTGCCTTCAAAACATTACAAGAATATTTCCTTACCAGAAGGATCAAAAAAAACCCAAGAAATTTGAGGGCAGCCCAACACAAAATGTGTGAAACATAGTTCAGCTTTGAGACAAATGTAAAAATACAATAGGCTAATTGACTGACCTTTTCCTTCAGTTCTCCCAGGAAAGCTGCATTTTGCCCAAGAATGAATTCTGCTGAATCTTGAAAACAAGTCACCCACTGATATTCCAGACAGTCTGCAATGGTCACCTAGAATACAACAACAAAAGCCAAAAGGTTATTTCATCCAGTTGCCTTTTCCTCCAGAAAGACAGAAGACAACACAAAAGAAGAAAACATCTCAGAGCTATAGAGAGTTTTAAATTTCCAGTAACTCTCAGAGCCTGACCTGTTATGTCCCTTCAATCACTGAGGGTGGGAAGCAGTGACTTCCTACCTTTTGTAAGTTCCACAGAATGTCCATAACTTAACACAAGTTAATACTGGCAGTAGATTGAACCACAGGGAAAGGCCAACAAGATTATAGCAGGACAACACTGATAGATGCTCAGCTGTGTCCTGCTGCCACTGATGAGCTGTGAGCAAGAACAGGTATCCCACAACAACCACCACCAAGGGGGAACAGCAGCAAGTCTGCAAACTGAATTTACTTTGTAAATACCTGAATACTTGAGCATAAATTCATGTAACACTATGTTATGCTATAAGGAAACTATCAAAACATTCAAGAACAAGTTGAAAGATCCATTTCCAGCCTCACATGCATTTCCTGGCTGCTTTGACAATTAGGAATGAGGAAATGGGAGACACTGCTCTGAAGGCCTTGAGTGTACCCTCAGCATCCCCTTTATATTCTACAAGAATGACTCTGCTATGTAAAGCAGTTCATGCGTTCCTAGAAGTTATCTGATAAAAATTATTCAGAAGCAGTTTGTGTTTTAGTGAGGCTGCAGGGATAGTTCCCTTCTCTCTGCATGCCCACCTGGCAGAGCATTTCTAAGAAGCAGACACAACTCTAATTTATAATGTAAAACAGAAGAAGGTTCAATGCCTATGGTGTAAGTGGGCATCACAGTAATAATCCCCAGACAACTTTCTGAAGCAGGCTCCATTAAACCATGAAGCAGAACAATACCTACCAAAAAAACTGTACTAAATATAGGTAGCAGCTGTAAAAGTGCAATTACTGCTCTCCAGAAATGCCATTTTACTTCAGTTTATCTTCACTACTGAAGAGGCGGAGGCCATCTGTACTCTGCACTGCATAGTACACTTGGAAACCAAAATCAACTGAGCTAGCAGCAACTTTTTGGCAAAGAGAAAAGCTTTTAATTGGAGCACTAGGAAAACAAACTGCTAATCAGCTCAATGAAACATCCCTCACTCAGGTAGAGGAGACAAACCAGCTAAACACCTCCTAACTCCCAGGCAGCACAGACAGACAGACAGCACCTCAAAAGATTCTCTGCTTGGATTGTGCTGGGAACGTGGCAGGAACCGCCCTGAAATCCGATCCGGGTACTCACCAGGAGCAGCAGGCGGTACTTGAAGTTGGGGAATTCGCGGTCACACTTCTCACAGCGGTAAAGTCCATTTTGCTGGTCTATCACTTTCTTGTTGCAATCCTGAGAGGGACATGCCTGGTACATGCAGTTCTCTTTGCGCAGATGTACAATTGTGCCCACACAGCTAAAATAATCTGCCTGCGAGAGTGAGTGTGCAACATTAGCCTCAAAATACTCAATGTTTTCCCCATTCTGAATTAACTACAAAAGCAAGGCACCCATACTTGGATATTTAGGATTAGAAAGCTTAACAGCTATGGATTACTGGGAAACTGTAAATCAACCCCTCTGTTGCAATAATTTTCAGGCTTCCATTATGTTAATAAAGCCCCTACAGCAAGATTATTTTGTGTTTCCATTGCAGGAAACTCCAATTGCTAGGTCTTCTTTAGATAAAGCATATTTGATTCTCCATTGTGTCTGTTCAAATCTGCACTTTTTCACAGGATTAAGATTCTGCACTTTCCTACGCTTCTTTCAGGAACCAATACAAAAAACAGAAAGCCTATTGTGTAGTGTTACAGATAAGCATTTGATTAAACTATAGCCTACAGAACAAAATACCCACTCACCACACTAAAATAATCATCATAATGGTTTAAGACCACGGTCAAGTCTTTCAGCAGAAAAAAATAGAGGCTGCTTAAGAAGCATGGGCAAAAATTGTCACAGAAAACAGCTGAATTACAGGTAAAGTGAGAGTGTTCAAGGCCAGGCTGGATGGGACCCTGAGCAACCTGATCTAAAGGGTGCCCATGATAAAAGGGTTGGAAAGAGGTGATCTTTAAGGTCCCTTCCAACCCAAACCATTCTATGATTTTAAAGGGTTTTTTTCCATGGATAAAAGCTCTTGTATATCCCGAACAGCTTGTTTTTAAGTTTGAAACAACAACAAAAAAAATTAACAATAAAAAGCAGTATAAGCCTAGAGAGGTTTCTGGAACGAAAAAGCAAAAGACCTGGGGTTTATTACCAGCTTTTCTATTGACCAAGTGTGCACCCTTGAAAACCACTTCCTCCTAATGCACCTGTTTCTCCTGGAACACTTTGTGCTGCTTATACGAACATCTTTGGGGTAAAAACATCCCCCCTTCATTTACACATGGCTTAGAATTCTCTTGCAAACAAAGTATCACGTTGCAACATCGGCAACAAGCTTGGAATTATTTGAAGAACGGTAATATTAATTAACAGCATAAATTCCAAGGCAGTAAACACATACTGCTCAACACTTCAATAAGCAGAATACCTGCATAAAGCCTTGCTTTTTATTTTCTCCCCAATACACAAAGCTTGTGCTGAGTGGCCATGCTCTACCTTATCTCCTTGTCCCAAGTTCTCAGATTTGGCTTCAAACAAAGTTTTCCAATTGGTATTTGCTCCAGCTGCTGGCCCACCCCTCACATCAGAGATGGAGGCACATTCCAGAAGCTGCCCCTCGGAGTCAAACCTGCAACCACAGAGATGCACTTCTATTTTTGGAGAGCAGACCATACAGACTTATCAAAAGCTTACGTTTATTTTCATGTGCTCGATACATGAGGGATTTTTTATCAATGATTGCAAAGGAAACAATTACAGTAATACGTGTATATTGCAAACAAAAATAGCATTTCAGAATAAGTTAATAGTCTGACTTAATTAGCACAGTATTTTATAAACCCACAAAAGGAGGACAGCTTTGTTCTATATAACTGCAATTTGTTTGCCAGCTAGTGGTCAAACCAAGCACTGCACACTTCTTAAGGCAGGCAGATAACAAGATTTAAGGGCATCAAGATATTTCCATAATTAAAATTAAATTACATGGTACCATTATCTTCGCAGCAGCTTCGAAAGAAAAAGCAAATAGCATTGAAAAGATTATGCTTCCTCTGTTAAAATAAGAAAGCACAGCTCTTCAGCAAAAGGTTGCACTGCCATCCCATTGCGATGGGCTTTGTGATTTCACAAACACACCAACGAGGCTCAAAAATTGAGCTTAATTAAAGTGTGACAGTAATAGCTCAGACCCACAATCAATTTTATCTCCAACAAGCCTCTGAAGTATGGGAGAGCCACAGCTCAATGACAAATGGAGGATGCCATTTATTTCATCCACATTTGGGTGATGTAACTGGAATTTGAAGACTCAGGATTCACAAGTCTGATGCTGTTGGCACTTAACCCTCTTCACATACACCACATCTCACTCACCACGCTCATAGTTACAGCAGACAATTTAACAGCTACTTACAGGAGAAGCAACAATAAAATCACTTTGTTTTCCTGACAATAAAAGAGTTATTTTGCTATCTGAAAAATATCTGGCAAGAACTAGACACTGAGAGATGTCAAATAGTCCCTCCACACTAACTGAGTGCATATCAGATTCCACACAATGGAAAAACCTGTGGAAAAAAATGCTGTTCTCTCAGATCATGCCTCAGAAAGTGGAGCTGGTCAAGCCTGATTTCATGCTGCCTTTCCAAGGCTTTGGGTCAGCGTGCACTACCCCGATTTCAATTTTTCAAGGTCTGTCATGGAGTTAGAAGTTTTTTGAATTGAACAACTTAAGAAAGACAGCCTTCCAGGCTGTAGGGCTTGCAAGCCAGAGAAGTTTCTACAGCCCTGGAAGCCCTACCCTCTGCCACCTTCCCTCAGTGCTATACACACTGTTCAAGTACAATGAAACAAAACAGAAACAAATACTCTGCAGGAGGCTGAAACAAAGCAACATAAACACACTCATACCATCCTCGGAGTTTAAAAGCCTCTGGGCTATCAGGGTTGATGACAACTGTGCTGGAGGACAGGACAGACAGGCTTCTGCCACCAAAGTCAGAGACACGGGCTCCTTTGATGGCAATCACAGGTTGTCTGGAACCATCAAACTGTTCAGCCTGCATGTGTGAAAAACCAGAGAGCAGCAGCACATTACAGGAAAGGTACTGAACTTGTGGTGATAATTCACAGGTCATGACAACAGACCAAGTGGAACTACCCTGCTGTTTCTAAAAGGTAAGGTTTTGAACGGTGTCATTAGGAGTTTAAGCAAAGGTAGGTGACAATTTTCTGTGCAATCCTAGCACCCCGTTTCCTGGGGAACCAGAGAATCCTTAAGTCACACGACTGGTTTGCCAGAAAGGATTGGTCCCCTCTGCTAGCAGTTTTACACCAGGATTTTAGGAAGGGAGAGGTGTTATGGGAATGGAAACAAAATTAACTGTTCATATCAGACTCCTCAGGAGATGAAACAACTCACTCAGCTCCACTGAGCCAATCAAGTCCATCTTACTACCACTTACAGAGAAGTGCAGCTATGCTGACCAAACATTTTTACTCAACTCTCCATCTTCTGTTTTTTATCTCATAAAGCTGCTCTAATGCTGTTCAACTGCCATCACCTGAGTAGTCTGACACTACCAAAGAACCTCATGGCATGAGAGAGGGTTTGAAAGGTATAGATTTTATGGACCCCACACCACTCAGCAAGCAAGGGGAGGATCATGTGCTTGAAGATAACAAACGAGCTGGAGTTGCAGTGGTACTCACTGTACCCATGAGATGCAAAAAGAACAGAAAACATATCCCAGCAGTCATGGCAATGACTGTTGGAAAGGATATACAGATTCTAACCCTAACTGTTCCAGCTGCAAGCCACACATCACTCCACCCCAAGGCTTATTGATGCCTCTATTCTACAGGCAAGCAAACAGATTTAACTTTGCAAAATGCAGACCCTGATCTCTGTTGGAAGAGTTATGCCAGGAATTCTATACCAGTAGTCCCTCCTATTATAACCTAGTTCAATCTTAAGGCTTTGTGATACTGAACTTCAGTTTACTTCATTTGTATCAGCAGATGGTTAATGGTGTTTAGGTACCTACAGTATCAGTGCACTTGATCATTTAGCCATAAAGCATCACCGTCAAGCTGGCAGGATCACTCCCATTTTATAGACTGGCACATAAATCCCTAAGTATCTATAACAACAGTGGAAAACAAAGTAGCCTGTTAAAAAGATAAGGAAGCAGTCTACTGCAACCGTTCAAACTTTCACTTCCAAGGCTCTGATGCTTTTAAACTCCCAGTCTGAGACAGAGCCTCTCAACCTGCTCATTAGGTAGCAATTCATGCAGGGTAACATGTATGCCATCCTACAAATAAAATTCCTCTCATTTGAGACAGCCATAGCCACCAGGCTTTTCCATAATCAAACTGCAGCTCATACCCCTTCCTAAACCAGAAGCCCGTTACCTTCAGTACTTCGGCTTGAGACATAATGTCTGCAGTTGTTCAGAACACATTAGTCAGATCATGTCAGCAGTTTGTCAGAGAAAGGTTAAGAACATCACACCTGAACGCAACCAGACAGTCTTTCACCTTCTCTCGGCCCCTGATCCTTAAACATCCAGGGCTCTGTCAGTGCTGTGCCCATCTCGGGTGACAACAGCACTTTCCTCACCCTACACCAAGGAAGCTTTGCTTAAGAACAGGTAAGAGAGCACATACCTCGTTTCCCCACAGCGTGACTGTCACCAGCTTCCCTGATGTATCCATCAGATGCACATTCCTCTTTGAAACCTCCCTATTGTTAGCCTTCACTGTAATTTTAGTGACATCTTCGTAGCTCTTACAAATTCCAATTACATCTGAGAAACAGTTACAATTTAGAGTTACTCAAGGGTCACAATTGGGGAATACAAGATCACAAGAGAAGAATTCAAACCTACTGTCAGATTTTTACCTTGTATCCCAGCTCCCTATTGAAATGAAATCTGATATGGAAATTAAGTGTATTATGGTAGGAATGTTCCACTACAGAACTCTTCAGTGCTTTAATTTTGTTGACGCAGTCATTAAGATATTCATAAATGCAAGCCTCACCACATTAGAGAGATCAAGGCATTGTAGTATCTTTTCCCATCACATTCTGTCAAAGGACTTCAGTCCTGATCATGCAACACACGCTTGCTGTTAAAGCACAAGCAAGAGCTTCAAAGTGATTGTAACACAATGAAACAACCGGCTCGTGCCTCCACATATCCCTGCAAAATCCTACACTGCAACTTTAACAAGTCTGCATGTTCAGGTGGTAAGAGCCAAAGCAATCCCCTTTGCACTCCCTAAAAATACACCACTTTTGCTATTACCCATCTACCTTTAAAATTCCCAGCTGAATGTCTCTGAATCACAGGCATCCTGTGCCTCTGAAACCTGAGAACCCTCGCCCCCACCCAAGCCTCTGATTTTTCCGGAGTACTCTGCCCAACGAATTACAGAAAAACAAACCTCCAATACTTCACAAAGCAAGCCAAAACAGTCATGCAGCTTGGACTTGGATGCAATGAATTATGCCAAAATCACTACAGAGATAATCACATAGTGAAAGAAAGCAAGACCACAGAAGGTATGAAATGCACACGTGCTGAGCAAGGGCATTTTTCTTTCAGCCTTTTCCTGTGGAAAACAGTATCATAGCACAATAAACAACTATCACCTACTGTCGTTAGTTTGAAGCACAAGATTGAAGAATAATTGTTATATATTGTTAGAAAACAGGGCAAAAACATCTTGAAAAATTGCCTAAGGCATTTTTAATGGCAACCACCACCAGATGACTTCAATTAAGAGATCACAACACTTGAAGCATCCTATGCTCACTACCTGCCCAGCATTCAGGACACAAAAATAAAACTTCAGAGCTTTAGAATCTGCCATTTTTTTACTTAGACTGACCAACAATCGAGTCTTTGGGCGTGTTCTCCAAGTCAGAGATGGATACAAAATCAAACTGAACAGATGGAAGATGCTGGGCATCATCACAGGGCACAACTGAAGTCTCATTAGTGAACGTAATCTCATAGTCATTCTTAACAGCTGTATATTGCTTGTTAGCAGTCTTCAAATTGCCTTTGGTAAAATAATATACCTACAGGAGAAAGCAATGAAACAGGGGATATTATCAGTAGTCAGGGAAAATAGATTGTGTTCACCTTTAAAAATCCTTGCTAGGCTCAAGCTCTTCTTTTCCAGCTCCTGTCACTCTAAGAAAGCACAAAGCTACCATACCTTGTTCAATTCAATGAGTGGAAAGAACTTGTCTGCTTGATCATTGAATGCAGTAGCTCTAATCTCACCCTGCAGGAAAATAGGGGAGCTGGTCAGAACTGAAATTTGGCATGGAAAAAGATTAAAAAAAAAATAAAATCTTTGCAATGTTAAGTGGCAGCAGTTCTGCAGAGACAGTGGGGTCTGCCAGGGTAGCTCCAGGCATGTGAGAAACAAACAACGTTCTCTTCACATCTGTAGTTAAGAGCTAAAAATGACATATTCTACACCTGACAATCAAACCTCATATTCAAGTCTCATTAGTACATCTACAGCTTCAGAATAAAAAGCATAAGAACTACATCCATCATAGAGACACCTCTGAAAGCGCCAGTAAAACTGGCATTGATGAAATAAAATTCAAACAGACCCCGCAGCTCCACAAGTTAGCACACAGTATATTGTGATGGCTCCCACTCAGATATGTCTATAAGTAAGAATTAATAACAATTATACCCTCACTAGATATAAACACTGTTTAAACAAAAAAAAAAAGAAAGAATACAGACACTCTGCAGAGAAAACAAATGCCTGGTGACAACATTTTACATCATTAACCTCGCATTTTACACTCAATATAATCTAGCAGAATCTTGTTTGTTTTCACGACAAAAGGCTGTAATTTGATAAGAGGTTTGACAAACTGCAAGTTTAGTTAGATTAACCAGATACCATTCCCCAAACAAACCACAGAGGAAATTTCTCAGCATTACAATAATTTGTACTCCAATTTCCTCATGAAAATTGAAAGCTTGTAACTTGGAGCTAATGCTGCTCTCACTCCCTGTTTTGTAAGGTGTAGCTCAGCCAGGAGGAGACGTCACTCTCAATCTACAGGAAACCACCACAACCCTCAGTATTAGGTTGTCAGCTTGCATAAACAACTCTATTTTGAAGCTGCAAAAATCCAGTCACACACTATAGACTTTGATGAAAAATAATCAGCAATGCTGCACATTTAAGACTTCATTCTGGATAAAAACTGGCACGTTGATGCGCAATTTAATGAACGCGGGGATACAAGTTTCAGTTGTAATAAAAAAAAAATCATTTCCGAAAAATGCACTTTATTTCCTCTATTCTGTCTTTATGAAAGGTTCATCAGCATCTGGCATGCATTATCTTTGTCTCAGCATATGACACTTACACTTTCATCAACCAGCTCTATGGAAAAGAGCTTTCCTTCACCACGGGAGTTGCTCCACGTGCGGATCTGGCCTTTTTGGGTGACCCGAGCACAAATGGTCCACCTGAAATCATGCAAGAAATCACTGTTCTGCATCTCTTTTCATCTTTTTAAAGAAGAGATTGACTTGACAAACCTTTGGAACCGGAACGTGACTATTTAAGAGCCAGAATCTTCCCACTGCACCTCGGCAACTCTTTTGCTTTCTGTTTTAATGGCCTAAACCATTAAAGGCAGAAAGTTGTAGAGAAGGCAACAAAGCAGCCATAAAGCATCCAGTATGATAATAATAGTGAACAATCCTTCTGCACAGAAGCAGGCCTCGAATCTTTTACTCTTCTAGGGTACATTTCTCACACAGCAGTTTGCCTGCTCTGAAAAGCCACGCCAGAACTCAAGAGCTCAATTATAGGATTCGCATTTAACTTGGGTAATCAAATCAGTTTGCATAACTTAAAAATGTCATTCACTAAATAATTACATCCTCATGCTTTTCAACAGCTCAGTAGCCGAAGTGAATAGCTTACTGAGCTGTTTTGTCATTAAGTTACCAAAAAGAAGGTTGCTTTAGGAAAAAAAAGCCCCAGACAAGTCAATCGATTTTCAACTGAAATATTAAAAACCTATCAAGCTCAGCAGGGCAGCTGCACCAAGACAATGGCAAGGCAAATCTCGGATTGTTAAGAGTGTTGATGGAATTTAGATAAAAAAAAAGAAAGAAAGAAAGAAAGAAAAGAACACCCTTCTCCACAGAAAAAAATAAAAAAAGAAAACAAAATCCCAAAACAACAACAAAACCCCAAAAAACCAAAACAAGTGTTTCTATGGAAGGTTTTTTGCTTGTTTCTCTGGGTGCTTTTGTGGTTGCTGTTGGGTTAGTTTGTTTGAACGTAACCAATAAAGTCCAAAGAACTCAATGAATGATTTGACAGAGGCTCACACACAAAAAAGCAAAACAAAGCTATTGTTCCTTCATGCCTGTGACATGAATACAGCCTGGCAAACCACAAGAACTCACTTGGACTGGTATGGATTCAAGCTGGCAATTGGCACCACTTTGGCCTGAGACCCCCCAGGTGTCTTCAGGGCACTGGGAGCACTCGCTTTTCCAAACTGGTTGGAGGGAGCGTGGTACTTGGGAGCAGCAGGACCTTCCAAAAACCACAACAGAGCAGAGAGCATTTCAGCCTTGCACACAAAAATCAGGTTAAAAACCAACTCAAGGTGCAGAACTTTCTCACATTGCCATGGGGAGCCACAGAGAGGGCAAAGTTCCAGGGAACACTGGAGATCCCTGTGCCACGTGGGCACCACAGAGGGGCTTGAATTTTGTTGAATCATTTCTGCTCTTGGTCACAAGTGTTTTCTAGGCTGCAAAATGCAGCAGAAGAGACACTCTCAGACCTTTAGAGTGCTTGCACTGAAGTGGAGATGTGTCCAGAGTCAAGCACTCGAACACAGATTAAGTGGCAAACAACTGTTTAGCATTAAATTCTCTAAAACAAAGGGATGGTTTGGGTTGGAAGGGACTCATTCCAACCCCCTGCCAAGGACAGGGACACCTTCCACAAACAATGTTACCCAGAGCCCCTTTCAACCTGGCCTTGAACACTTCCAGGGGTGGGAAATGTTAGATTAAGACACCACTTGGGGGGAACAACTAAGGAAAAATACCCCCCACATAGTTTTTTTGACATAAAGTGATACTGCTAATTCTCAACTCAATCTTGTCAATGTATATGCACAGAACTCTTGTGATCAGCTTTAAGCAAGGAAGGAAGGAAAAGCTTGTTTTCTGCTGCAAGTTTCTAAGCAAATGTCAAAATTTTACTATTTAAAAATCCTTCCTAAACACAGGGGTAAAGAATACAGACAAGTTAAAGCAACACCAAGAATTAGGATTGACAACTTTTTAGCTAAAAAAAAAAAAAAATCTACAGGCTGACATTTAAATTGATTGCATCTTTCAGTATCTCACTGAAATCTTGATCAAAAAACCACGTTTCTAGATGTACTATCAAATAATTTCAGTGTTCTGCCTAAAACGTTTGGCCTCTATCTCAGCACTGATAACACACACACTTGTTGACCAGCTCCAAATTGTAGCATAATTTGGGTGTCCACAGAGCACTGTTTCAAGAATGCAGCATTAACTGAATAAAGTTGGTTTTTTTGGTTTTTTTTTTCCCCTTGGGGAAGACAAGGGAAGTAGAATGCAGCATTAACTGAACAAAGTTGGTTTTTTTTTTTCCCCTTGGGGAAGACAAGGGAAGTGGGACAATTTTTTTTTCACCCTTTTAAATCTAAGTATAGAGTTCTCTTGAGAGAATTCACCTTGTCAAGCTATGGGCTACCCCTCAATGGACAGTTTCTTGTGCAACACCATTATGGTAAGGATTTATTTAAATGGAAGCTGTAGTTTCTCACTGCACAGATCAGAATTCCTGCCCAGGATGACTCTTACCTGCTCCAGACAAATTGCCATTTTGTTGCTGTGGTTTGCTGGCTGCTGGGTTTCCTGCTGGAGCTGCAGAACGTTGCTGCCCTTGCCCTGGTAATTAAATGGAAAGAGACCATAGAGTAGAGTAGGGAGCACAGTAATTAAAAATTTAGAAAATAAGACCTGCATGCAAAAAAAAAAAAATAATTAAAACCACAGAGAACAGGCTAAAATCCAGGTGTTTTAAGACATAGGAGCAGCAAGCTATCTGTTGAACAACATTACCATGGAGGAATTCCAGTCAGATTCCTTTCCTCAAGCAACTGCTTTCTACTTGGAAAGAACTCAGGGCTGATGGTGATTTAAAAGGACAGACCTGAAGTAATCTTGACAACTTTTCAGTGTTTATCAGCTGCTATTGCTCTGACAGGTAGTTTCTGCTCCTACCTAACAGCTAAGATAAAAAACTGTGGAGAATTCTGTCTCACAACTCAGAAAGGGCCAAAAATCCACTGGGTAAAGTCAAACCTGAAGTTAACACAAGACAAAGAAAACACCTGCTGTATTTTATTTTCAAAATATGAAGATGTTTAATGTGGAGGTGATGGAGTCATCACTTCAGAATTCACCAGGGCCCCTCTTGGCACACAGCAGTAAATTGCTTAGGGAGCAAAGTGATGCCTTAGTGTATATAGATTGTCCATTTCTTTAGATTCCAGGACTTTTCCTTTTCTTAAATTAATGATAAATAAAAAAAGGAAAGAGCAGACAGGCGTATCTAAAGGAAAAGTCCATTAAAAGACTAATTTACCATTCAAAAAATTTGAATTCCTTTACAATATAATCTGCCTTTAGATGACAAAATATCCAACATTTTTGTCCTTTTGGACACAACTAATCTTTCAGGTCTTGGTTTGCAGGGAGACCTAGGCCTGAGCAGGCAAAGACCCCCTGATTTGGGATGTGAGGAGGAAGATGGTCAGAGAAAGTGGAAAAGAAGGTCAGACCAAGCCTGTAGAGCACCACGAGGAACAAAAGCAGAGAATCCCAGGACAGAGGGACGGCACCAAACTACGGGAAAGGAGCAGAAACACCACAAGGAGACCCCAGCATGGTGTTGCCTGATGTGGTACAGCCTACAGAAGTAACCCTCTGGTTATTTTTAATCCAAAAGCCAGGTCCTTGCACAAACCCCAATCTGCTCCTCTAACTTGCCGCAGTAGAGTCACATCGGTGAACTGGTGACAGTCTCCCTGGCAACAGCGTGACGTCAAACAGCAAAATGTGTATTTACTGCAGGTTCCACTAGATGGAGGAGCCAGGTCTCCCCCTTGCTCAGTGGCCTCAGGTGCTCAGAGGGTCAGCACTCCACACCCAAACTCATTTTGTGCAAGGGAAGGTGGAAAAAAACCCAACAAGAAAAAAGAGAAAAATATGTCTGGTCAGGGGTGGAATATTCAGGAAGAACAGAATGTGGGTATGAAGCAGCAAGAGGTTTCCTTGCTACTTTTGTTGCAAATATGTTTTTTTCTGTAGGAATTCTGTGATTTAAAAAAAAAAAAACCCACTGAAAACCAAACCAAAGACCACCACATACATTGGAACACGTGCGCGTTATGAAACACAAATTCACATTTTAATGGCTGCCTACCCACAGCCGAGTGTTTCTCAACAGAGTAAGAATAAATTCACACATCTGTGCATGTGTTCAAATACAGAAGTAGCAGAAATATCTCTCCAATTTTCTCGCTTGGAGAGCCTAGGGACTCCTAAACTGTGATTTTTGGTGGCTGGTGGCCTACAGATCACTTAAAGTGCTCAGAAAACCGAGGAGGCTGCCTGGTTTTTGCTGTTAGTTTTTATTAGCAGGAGGTGAAAAAACCAGCTGAAATACCTGCTCACATTTCTGCTGCATGTAGTGGGTTAGGCAAACCCAAGACCTTTGCCTGCAGCTGCCCCACAGCCCACTCAAAGGCAATAACTGTGTAACAGGAGCCCTCAGCTTCCAATAATTTGTCACCAAGAGGTTCTGCCACAGGGCCGTGACACAAGACCTGCCCCAGAACTGAGCAGCAGGGAAGGGAGAGAAAGGGAAAAAAAAAAAAATGCACTTTGAAACAACACACACACACCTAAATCACACTGGTGGGAAGGGCAAGAATAAGGAGTTCAAGTGAATGTGTAAGTACATAAACATTTCACCATGGAAAGATTAATGACAGAAGTTAAACATAAGTAGCAAGTCATTGTCATAGGGAAAAGGAAGTCCAGCAGCAGAGTAATTTGAATGAGATTAAAGACAGTAATAACACAACCATCCAGTCTTCAACAAGAACTGAAATGCTCAGTCTTAATTTTCAATACTATTATGAGAGGCTGCCTGAAAAGTTTTTATGATTTGTAATAAGAAGATTGTGTCTCCAGCTTCCTTGTTAGGCAGATTAACCACCTACTGCTCCCATGTAAAGTGGCCAAAAGCCAGCTTCTCACCCCCCTGGGGCCCACTGTGCTATTAAAGTCTGAGAAAGAATATTCCTTAATCCTAGGTCTGGCAGTCTGAAACCTGTACTTCAAGGAAAACCAAAAGTAGGGCTAAAAGATGCATTTTTAAAATACCAGAAGTTTTTTTTTAATGGAAACCACAAAGTACATTTAAGATGCTCATCCTGCATTAGCTGTGTGTCCCTCAAAAACACAATTTCCTAATATATACAGGAATTTAGAGAATGTGCAACTTGAAATACACACCTCTGCCATTTTATCAAGACTTTCATGACAAATCTTGCAGCCTGCAGAGCAGCAAGGCTGGGTTAAGCTTACTTAATCCAAAGTACTACCATCTTCGGTATCAGAAACCTTATTTAGTATCAAATAAAAGGGTATGACATCATCAGAGTAAGATCAGTGTTAAAATGAAACACACATCACATCCTATTTGGCATCTTTTATCTAGTGCAAGCCCACACATATTATGACCACAGACCTGTAACATCTCCAAAAGAGTTTAGATTTGAAACCTTCATCGCGGAGTATTTTTGTAAGTCCAAATGAAGAACACAACTTTGATCAAAGTAATGGTAATTTTACCAGAATTTATAGTTAAAGGTATATTTTCAGCTCAGTTCTGTCAGATACCACGTTCTCAGTGGTTTCTAAGCAACAATATAACTGAAAAACACTATAGTTCACAAGCTCTTGTATCACATAAGCAGGGAAATGGGAGAAAGGCACAAAACAGTCTGCTCAGTAGCTATTCTGAAAGTCTTGGTCTCTACAGCAACTGTGGGATTAAACCATAAAATCTGAGATGTCAACACATTTTTTAAACAGCAATTAGCTAAGTAACTATCAAAGGAACAAAAGATTCTTTAGGCTCATTTAACAAACGCCCCTCTTAATTCCCTTGGAAAAAGTTAATGAAGAAAGATGTCTTTGCCTTTGCAACAGAGCAGATTTTTAACCACAAGAGCAATGTACCTACCACCATTGTTGGACCAAAATATTCTACAGAAAACTCTTGCCACTAATGTGTGGTCCCTTAGTAATAAAAATATATTAGTTCACTTCTCTCAGGATAAAAAAAAAATCTTCAGGAAGAGCTGTTTGCTATTAAATTCCAGCCATTATCTGTGTATACATCACTGACAGAGCTGTTCAAATATTTTCTTTAAGTGCTTATTATTCTCCCTCCTTTTTTAAAAGATCAGAATTGGAAGAGCAAAATAGACTTTTGAATGTTCTCGGAGGGAAAAATGTTTTAATTTATAGAAACATTTGCATGAGAACTGCAAGCTCAGCACACAAAAGTGAGGAACACAGTAATTTATGCAACATAACAGACCCAAATAGATTAATGGCAGGTCAAATTAAGGTTCACCCAGTGCCTCAATCCTTTTTCAGCTGGGCATGGTAGGGATGGGTGCTTAGGGAATTCTGTGCTCGCCTTGTTTTCATACCAGTCTCTCGTCTATGCACTTGGAACAATCTAAGTTTTAGTGCTTCCTGCACCTAACATTCATGCAGAGGATGTATTGTTATGTTTAACAGCCTTTAATGGATTTCTCTTTCACATCTAATTGCTTTTTGAACCTGTGCCAATTTTTGGCACCTACCTCCACAAGTTCCATAATTTAACTATGCAGTTTAGGGGTGTGGTGCAGCCTTTGTTTTACAACCACTGCCTGACAACAGGAGAGCTGAAGAGCATCAAACGAACATAGGAAAGAGAGAGAGAGAGATTCATCATTCTTTATTCATCCCCTCCACGCCATCTTAGACTTTTACAGATCATTATTCCATCTTCCTCCTCCTGTTTTCTTTCCAGACAGGAGAAATTATAATCTTATTTGATTACTCATTATGAGGAGACATAAAATAGCTTCCGCTTACTTACTGGAACTCGAGGTAGAGACCACTCACTACAATAAAAACCTGTCAAGGTTATAAGGTATAGATGCTCCAAATACCATGGAGAAATTGTAGCTTTAGCCACAATGCAGAGTTTATTAAAATATGAACAACCCCCAGTTTGCGTTACACAAACAAAAAGGATTTTCAAGATCTGGACATCGCTGTTCCAGGCATAAAAAAACTGAATGTGTCTTCTGACTGCTTCTTTTAAGTGAAAGAGAGAAGCTAAAAGGCTCTCAGAGCTGACAGAAAAGTATTTACTTACAGATACTCACCTTCATTGTATGGCTGGGGATTGCCAATAGTCCCACCAACCTGATCAGCAGTTTGCATGACATTTACATCCATCAGGATAACCACTCTCCTACAACACAGAACAGACAGCAAATAAAGACTTTCACTCCCTCTCCAAGTCCATCTCTGAATATCCTTTGCAGCAGATGAGAGAACCAAGCACTAAGGGCAGATGCTTTGGATGAAGGATCTGGATGACAAAAGCTCTCCAGTGTCAACAAAACCCTCTCTTGAGGGACAAGTAAGCTTGAAACAATATCACACTGCATCAAGGACAGGTGATGGCAGGCTGAATAGGCACCAAAAATAGCTTGGGAAACCATTGTGTTTTAAAAGGAGCAAAACCATACCAGATTTTATAAGACAGAATACATTCCCTGCCTCAAAAGTAGTCTTCTCCCAGAAAAAGCACTGAATAAAAAGAATACAAACCTCAGTTCATATCCTGCTTATCATATACATAGCTCTTCTGTTTCACCTGGATCCCTTCTCATTTTGCAGTACCCCATCCCCTCAAATTTTCCTCCTATCCTATTTCCTCACGTTTTAATAAAGGACCAGATTCCACAACACCTAAGTAACAAGATATCTTCATTGCTTCTTTTCAACAGCAGGTAATTTGAAGGAAGCTTTGCACAAGTATTTGGAGTATTCCAGCTGGAATTGGAGTATTGCAACTGGAAACTTTATATTACTAAACCACTGAACCAGATACATCTGATCCCACTAGATGACTAGAGTCACAATCTGCAATGTATTTCTTCTGTTACTGGTGCTGTGGACTTTCACTCTTGCACCCTAAGGCCTGAGTATTTTCAGATAATCTTAATCAAAAGCACTTGGGCTCTGCTTAGTAACAAAGGACAGAGCCTCCAGTAGTGCAGCTGCCTTTCTGTAGGGCTGTACTTAAAGATTAACACAAATACCTTCCATCTTTCAGGCTGTTGACAATGAATCTGTTAACCTGGCAAATACACCGGGCTGACAAGCGTTCCTGTTCCACCAGGGAGTTCAGCTGTGTTGCCAACATGAAAGCTGCAGGAGCAAAGGAAAATATTGAAGAAATTCACAGTGCCAGCTTTAAAAAGGGGCTGCCATGGCTGGCCACAACTTTTCCAGCTAGTCAAGCATTGCACCGGATCTACAACTTGCTCAGTTTGAGACAAAGAAAACAGTGCAACTGCTAAGAAGTCACCAAAACTGACCATAAACTTTGCTGTAGTTATTGCCCACACTTCAGAGTGCAGTGATAGCTATAATGTTTGTATATCAAAGAAGTGAGAGGAAGATTAAGCTAAAATACTTTAAAATCAATGTTATACGTATAGGTTTCTGTATTTTCATTATAACCTGCAGCAAGTTAATTGCTTACATTTCACAAAGTTCCAGAAGACAAAGATTTCACCTAAATTACAAAATGCAGTGGCACAGTGTACACCACATTCTCCTTCAATATTCATTTCACCACTTCGCACCCAGTCACTAGACCAGGAACTTTATCACCCTTAGCATCTCCACACCTACAAAAACCTCACAAGCAGCTTATCATACTCACAGGAAAGGGTGTTCACCCCATCGCTCATCAGCACTCGGTAACGTGGGGGCCCAGTTCCTGTAGCAATAGCCCGTGTATTCTGCGGGGAAAAAAACCCCCAGGCTGTCAGTTCACGCTTGTCCAGAAACTTTTCAAGAACAGAAAGTAACATCAACAGCAAGCGATTCATCTACTCGGCTTTCCTGAGCACTAATACCAACAGCACAGCCCAAGCAACATAAGACAAAATTAAGAGAACTCCAAGTAGAGCAGCCTTGCTCTGCAGTGGAAGTTTGGCTGCACTCAGGAGCCCACGTGCAGTCACCGAGGGGCTGGCACAGGAGGGAAGGGACAGTACTCACGATCACTTGCAGCACGGGATTGCAGACGTCCTCCCCCTGCATGATGGCCTGGAGAAACGAAAGAGACGCTCAAAAGGTGCCACCACCTCGCTCGAGAACGCCTCGCGACCCACAGTGACAGAACCACACAACCAACGAGGTTGGACCTCTAAGATAATCGGGCCCAACCTATGAAGGGCTGTACCCAAGGAGCTGAGGGGGATCTGCCGTAGAAGAGCGCGGTTATGGCTGTCACCGCTGGACCAGAGCCACCCCCCGGGACCAGGCCCCGCTCCGGGCCTGGTTCTCCCCTCGGGACCGGGCCGGCCCCGGAACCCAGTTGCG
>NW_008239778.1:449467-453728 GCF_000691975.1 Corvus brachyrhynchos
GGGCGGGGCGGGTCCGGCGCAGGGTAACGAGGGGGATTGGGGGACTGGAGCATCTCTCTTAATGTGTATAAATAAAGGGATGAACCAGGCTCTGCGCGAGGCAACGGGCGGAAACTGATGCCGAGGAAATTCCACCTGGGTAAAATTCCACCTTTCTACCTGACAGGAGGCTGGAGGTCGGCCTCTTCTCCCAGGCAGCTGGTAGGAGGACAAGAAGACATAGTCTTAAGCTTCTCTTGGGAAGGTTTAGGTTGGGCATTAGTAAGAATTTCTTCGCAGAAAGGGTGATTAAACCCTGGGATGGGCTGCCCAGGGAGGTGGTGAAGTCGTGGTCCCTGGAGGTGTTTAAGGAAAGGTTGGACATGGCTTTCAGTGCCGTGATCTGGTTGGCAACCTGGGGGTCGGTCACAGGCTGGACTCGATGATCTCAGAGGTCTTTTCCAACCTAATTGATCCTGTGGCTCTGTGAATATGAGGAAAAACTTCTTCCCTGTGCAGTGACCACGCACGGGCACAGATTGAGAGTGTGGAATCTCCCTCACTGGAGACATTCCAGAACCCTCTAGACACAATCCTGTGCCACGTGCTCTGGGATCATCCTGTTTGAGCAGGGAGGTGGGACCAGATGATTCCAAACTGATTCTTTGGTGCTGACCCCGCATCCCACAGGACCGAGGAGGAGGAGGAGGCAGCCCTGGTGCGGTTGTGCCACCAGGCACCCACGGGCAAGGAGCCGGAGGCCGCGAGCTGGTACCGGGAGCAGGGAAACCGGGAATTCAAACAGGGCCACTACCAGGCTGCCCTGAGGCTCTACTCTAAGGTAGGTGTGGGATGAGGGGGTCCTACAAAACCTCTCAGCCAAAGGGATCCTGTGAGGGGATCCCCGAGAGGGGATCCTGCAGCCCCGCATGGTTGAAGGGCTCCTGTGAGGGGCAAGGAGCAGCTCCCATGAGGGGTTCCCCAAAGAGGAGATCCTGCAGGTCCTGCTGAGAGGGTCCTGTGAGGGGTCCCCCGAGGCAGCAGCAGTTCTCTGGTCTCTGCAGGCAGCATCACACGAGGCCCCTGGGAGCCCCGAGGTGTCCGTGTGCTTTGCCAACCGCTCCGCCGCCCTCCTCCACCTGGGGCACTTTGAGGTAAGTGGGCAGCACCCACCCCACAAGGTCCTGGGTGCCCCTGAGGTATTTGATTGTTAGAACAAGAGACAGCAGATCAGCTGTGCTTCCCAAGCTGTGCTTAAAGCATCCATAACTCAACTTTCTGAAGGGCTCCTACTTTGCTTCTGTGTCAGGATGCTTTATTTGGGCAGCAGCTTGGTTATGCACATGGAATTTGCTGATTAACACACAGAATGCTTACATGAGACTTTTCTTAGGTGGAATGAAAGAGCACAAGCCGGGTTTCAAGCCCACTTAAAAGAGCTTGTCTTTGTTCCTAGGTTTGTTTGGAAGATATTGCCAGGGCTGAAAGCCATGGCTATCCAGACGGGCTGCTGCCCAAGATCCTGCTGCGGAAAGCTGAGTGTCTGCTGTGCCTGGGGAGGTTACAGGATGCACAGGATATCCTCAGAGTGCTGGAGAGTAAAATTGCTCTAGATAGGGTCATGACTACACACCTGACACGGCTAAAAAAGTTAAGCCAGCTGCAGGTTAAGTTATGTGAGAAAGAGAGGTGTCCAGAGCCTGCACGAGAAGCACGTGGTGGCATTCAAGGGAAGTCAGAGATCTGGGAAGAGAACAACAATATTTCAGGTGCATCTTCATCTTTGAGCTTGAGTTTTGATGCAGAGAGAGGACGTCACTTGGTGGCCTCCCAGGACATCGTGCCAGGACAGAGCCTGTTAAAAGAGGAGGCCTTTGTGAGTGTGCTCTGCCCTGGGGAGAGCCTTCCTCTGCAGGGTGGCGAGGCAGCGTGGGACACTGGAGCCACTAACGCAGATCTTTACTGCCACCACTGTCTGAGGCAGCTCCTGGCCTCGGTGCCTTGCCAGGGCTGCAGTTATGCCAAGTACTGCAGCCAGGACTGTGCAGATGTGGCGTGGCAGCAGTACCACAGGACAGAGTGTTCCCTGGGAGCGCTGCTCCTCACACTGGGGGTCTTCTGCCATGTGGCCTTGAGGACTGTCCTGCTGGCAGGATTTGCAGAGGTTAGCAGGCTGGTGGGATGCTCCCACAGTGGGGACAAGGACCTTCAGAACCCTGAGGCAAGATGCAAACCTCTCAGAGAGGCACCAGATGCTGGAGCTGGTACCAGAGGTATCCCTGGTTGTGACAGCAATGGTCGGTACCAGAGTTCTTACCAAGCTCTGTTCCACCTTTTGCCCCACACTGAGCAGCACAGTGCTGAGCACAAGTTCCTCTGCACACTCAGTGTGGTAGCTATATGCAAACAGCTGCAAGCAGCTGGCCTGGAGGCTGCTGTGTTGAATCAGGAGTCACGTCAGCAGTGGTCCGAACCAAAGACCTGTGAAAAAACCTCAGATGAATTGTCCCCAGAGCTGAAGACTGTGGCAGAAGCAATGCTGAGGCACGTGTTGCAGCTGCAGTGTAATGCACAAGCAATCACTGTAATGCAGGAGCTGGGTAAGATAAAAACTTTTAAGCCCTACTGTGTTGTCATGGAATGGTTGGGGTTGGAAGGGACCCCTGGAGATCATTCAGTCCAAATCCCCTGCCCAGGCATGGCCACCTGGAGCAGGTGACACAGGGACACATCCAGGTGGGTTTGGAATGTCTCCCGACCTCCCTTGGCAGCCTGTTCCAGTGCTCTGCCACCCTCAGTGGAAAGAAGTTCTTCCTCACGTTGAGGTGGAACTTCTTGTGGTTTAATTTATGGCCATTACTCCTCATCCTGGCACCACAGAAAAGAGTCCAGCACATTCTCTGACACCTGCATTTGTATATGTATTTATGAGAGCCTCTTTCAGTTTTCTCCAGACTAACCAGGGTCATCTCCCTCAGTCTCTCCTCATAGGAGAGATGCTCCAGACCCCTCATCATCTCTGTGGTCTCCACTGGATCTCTCCAGTAGCTCCTCTTTCTTGTACTGAGGAGCCCAGGACTGTCCTGTCCTTGCTCATCTTCCTTGTGTGAAGTGAAGAGATGGAATTATCAGCTGTAGAAAGCTCCCACTGCAGATGGAAATGGCTTGTTTAAAATTTAATGGCCTGTCCCATGCTGGCCTGTTCCTTGGTGCACATTCAGGGTGTGCTTAGCTATTATTTATTGTAGCAATATACCAGGAACCTTTCTGCTGCTGCCTGCGCTCGGTCACGATGCTCACTGCAGAAATTGTGTGGGTTTGTGAGCATTCAATCTCAACCTGCTTGGTTTTCCTCTGTCTTCAGGGCCTGGAGATGGGGCTGTTGTAAATAAAAAGCCTGTGAGGCTGGCAACAGCCTTCTTCCCTGTCCTCAGCCTCCTCAACCACTCGTGCTGCCCCAACACCAGCGTGTCATTCAGTGGGACAGCTGCCACTGTCAGGGCATCACAGCCAATCCCAAGAGGCCAAGAGGTTTTGCATTGCTATGGTAAGCATTAACTCTGTGTTTGTCTCAAAGCACAGACATCATTGACCTCTCCTCATCATGCTGATGGCTATTTATATCATAATTCTCATACACTTCTCATCTAATGTTGCCAGAGTCTTCGTTTAGCAGCCTTGATCAACGCAGCATTTCATCTCTTGAGCCCACTGTTAGATTTTCAGTCTTCAGTTACATCCTCTCCAAAATATACCTAGTCTCAATTGTAACAAAAATCCATTTATTCTGATATTTAGAGCTGTACCTGCTGAGAGATCTTTACCCTTGCCATGCTTTGCAGGGCCTCACCGATGTAGGATGAGGGTTGCTGAGAGACAACAGCTTCTCAGTCAGTATTTCTTTGAGTGTCGCTGCCAGGCATGCCTTGAGGAGCTGGAGTCTGGTGTCAAGAGCTTGGTGCCCATCAGAAATTCATTCTGCTGTCCCAAGTGCCAGGCTCAAATGCAGGTAAATTCTCCATAGTTATGATTGTGCAACTTACTGGGGTGTGTAAGGTTTAGGTCTGGGAGAGCCAAGAGTTGAAGATCTCAGTTTGATCCCTGCTCAAAAGCCAAAAGCCCTTGTTGAATCAAGACAGTATCTCACTGGTTCTTCTAAAATCAAATAAGCTGATTTTTAAAAAGTTTACAAAAAATTAACAAAAAATCACTTTGTTTAATGAATACAGCTGCGAAACAATTTAGCATCTCTATAACACAGCTAATGCAGATGGAGAGGGAG
>NW_008239778.1:453763-486284 GCF_000691975.1 Corvus brachyrhynchos
GTTGTTCAAACGAAGCTTGTGCAACTTCAGCCAGCAGAGAGAACCTGTCTTGCCGTTTGCAGGACCTTCAGCAACAAATCAAGAAAGCTTTAGACCTGCTGAGAGTCGGGAAGGCTGGTAAGGCTCAGCTTTGTGCCCTGAGGTCAGGAGCTGAGGAGCCCAGGTCGGGACAGGAGCCATGAGATGGCACTGTTGCTCACGCCGTTGGGGTTCTGTGACATGTGGCCTGGTGTCCCTGGGGACTTCAGCTTTAGATTGTTTTATACCCCCTAATCAGGGTGTTAATCTAAGTCACATATTGTTCCATAGTAAAGTAATTAAATAAAAAGAAATCAGGGAAACGTTAGAGTTGGACATTTCCAGGTCTTGTTTTCCTGGAGGGAGTTGGGTCAACCTCAGCCCTGGGGTAGAATAAGGAGAGGTGCAGATGAAGTCAGCATTGAATCCTAACCAAATCCCAGTCAGCTGTGTAACACGCAAAGATGAGGTTGGATTGATTTTATTTCATGGACCATGGAAAACTGGAGACAGGGTGAATTTTATAACCTTTTTTTTTATATAGATCAGGCTATCAAAATGCTCCTGAAGTGTCAGATGGATGCTGGAAACTTCTTGTCTCCAGAGCATTTGCTGATGGGAGAGATGGAGGATCATCTGGCACAGGTCTATGCTACTCTTGGTATGGCATTGTCCTCTCACTATCCCACGTTTCCTGAACTTTGAATTTAACATGATTAGTGTTTTCTTGGACTGGCCCTTTCATTTTTTTCCCTAGTTTTGTCAGCAGGGCTCTCAGAAAGACCAAACCTGTGTTCCCAGCAGCCAGTGAACGATACTGTGCTCTCATGCTCTTTTAGATTCCCTGTCCTGGTTCTGTGGACAGAGTGCATCACATTTGGAATAATTCTGTCAGATTCTTTGGGTGGCAGTAGCTCTAGGAAGTATTTGTTCATTTCTCATTGTTTTGTTTTGTTTTCCATCAGGGAAGTGGCAGGAAGCAGCCAGACACCTGAAGAAGAGTATTGAGATTGTGGAAATGCACCATGGGCCATCAAGTGTAGAAACAGGCCATGAACTTTTCAAGCTGGCACAAGTCCTCTTCAATGGGTGAGTTTGGTTTCATCCTCTGTCCCTGCCCTGCACCACTCCTGTGTGTCTGACACAATATCAAGGCAGGTGGCCCTTGGCACCTTGAGGGTGTTTCACAGGACACAGGATGCCTGGCACAGGTACTCTCTTTGGAATCTGTTTCTCTGCTTTGTGCCTGTCTTTTTCTTCTCCCTGGCTCAATTTATTCCCTGTCCAATTGTTTTATTCTGTCAACTCATCACCCTTGGTGTTTATACCTCAGTTGTATAACGTTGCTGACATCTTCTCAAAGGAGGGAATGAAATCCTCTTGCTTTATTGGCAAGGATATCCCCTGACTGCTTCTGAAAATCTCCTCACAACAATTCCCTTTAACCAAATTAATTTTAGCAGGAGCTGCAGCGATGAAGTAGTGATATACTCAAAGATAATGTTTTCAGGTTTTGTGTATCTCCTCACCTTTCCCTCCCCTTCATCCTCCCTTTGCAGCTGAAGCAGACACAATTTTCCTGCTGCTGGAAGGCAGGGGAGAGTGGAATCTGTAGCCATGACCAGGTTTACGTTTTTGTTAGGGAGGGCTTAAAGGTTGTGTAAGTCAAGAAGCTGAATTAAGTATTTTGCATGCTCTGTTCTTATTATCTTCCTATTTCAGATTTGCAGTTTCTGAAGCTCTGAGCACGATTCAAAGAGCAGAGGGGATTTTGTCAGTGCACTTCGGTCCTCAGAGTGCTCAGATCCAGGAGCTACAAGAGATGAAGGCCTGTCTGTCAGAGCTTCCCAGAAACATCCTTCAGAGGACTTAATTTCCCTGTCAAAGGAAGCTGCAATGTGATCTTTCATCAAAGCTAAGTGTCATGTGGTAAGGTAGTCATGTAGTACAAGCTGGAAAATCATGTGTAACAGCAACTTGAATGAAGTTTTGAAATGCTCTTTAGTGAGCCTGTTGTAAATAAAATGACCAATTCTAACGTGAGAGGTCTGTGTGTGGTATGGTGGGAACAGAGGCTGTTGTGTAAGTTCTGTGTGTGGGTTGGAAGCAAATGTTTGAGTTGCTTTTGTGTGAGATGTGACTCTCCCCTGTGTGGTACCCTGAGCATTATGAACGTACAGTCATCCAGAGCACGCTGCCTTCTATTTTTGATACTGTGAGGCACTTTCCTGCTTGCCAGTGTCAAATGGAAATGGTTGAAAGGGGTGAGGCAACAGCCTGGGAAGTGCAAACTTACAATCTATAAAAGAGGCCACTTCAGAACTTGGAGGGCTCCAGCACAGGTCTGTCAGTGATGAGGGATTCAGTTTCAACAACTGGTGTAAGGCTGGAAAACAGGATGGGGGACAATGCAGCATACACCAGATAATGCTTGCTTTCAGCACACAGAACTGCATTCCTCCTCTGGGGAAATTGGGAGTGAAGGCACAGGATGTAGGCAGACAACCTTTCAAGGGAGAATACTTGGGCTCGCTGAGATTAATAGCAAAAGCTCTTTTATTGCAGCATGAAGGCGTAAGATTTGCAAGTTGTGTCTTTGTGCAGCAGAGCAGGGAGCCAATATCCCTCCCAATATCACCCTTTCCATTTGGGCCCTACCATTGCAGATTATTGTGCAGGGATCTAAACACCCCTGGGATCCAGGATCTTGCCAATGAAGAGGAGGGTTCCAGTGGTATCATCCCTCAGTACAAGAAGGAAAGGTTTGTCCACGTGGTATTCTATGGGGAAGGTCAGACGAGCAGCATTGGCCTCGAGGTTTGGTGTGGATCTTTCCCCATCCTCACTAAGCTCCAGCATTGCCTTGTGTTGCACATGAGATAATCTCAGAGGTTTGGCAGAAATCTTGGAGAAGTCAGGTGATGTGAAAAGTGATTGGAGCCCTGGAGAAAAGAGAGAAAGTTGCGTTAACTGAAGGCATGGGTTGCAGAAGGGGGAGCAGCACTGCTAATGCTGTGATCCAGGAGGGCAGGGAGCCTGGGGGAACAGGGAAAAGCAGCTTCCATCTGCTTGTACTGAGCTTCACCCTCAATCTCAGCAGCATTGTATGAGCTTGGTGGAGGGATGTGATAAAAAGCTGAGAAGTCCTGGATGAAGGTGATTTGGTTGCTGGTGAAATCTCCACAACCATAACTAACAACCCACCAGCTTCCTATTCTGAGAGCAGGAAGCAACTTGACCACTGCTTTGAGCCCTGGCAGCCTGCAAAGGGGGTGTGATGTACATACTTGTCTCCTTTAGTGTGCTGCCAAGTGCCTCTTCGTAGTTCAGCTTTAGTTTGGGCAGGCTTAGCACAGCGTGGACCGTCTTCAGCTCCTTGTCCACATCGTGCACAAACTCTGAGGTGAGACTTTCCTCAATCAGAGTCATGTTCTGGGTCACCTTTGTGGGCAGGAAGAACATGGCACTGATCCCCTCTGTCAGGGGCAGCTGGGCAATCTGCAAGGCCAGAAATAAGAGGGAGATTAGAGAGTGACATCAATAAGAAACAGTTTTACCCATCCTGTACCAGGCCGAGGCCTGACTCTCAGGCTGGAATATCAACCTTTTCAGTTAACATTTGATCTTTTTCCCTGTTTGCTTTTATCTGACATGATGCTTCCTGACACTTCTGGCTTTTTCCCTAGGCTTTCATCCATCCTTCCTGCACTCTTCCTGCTATGGAAGTGCTCTCTCACCTGTTAAATCCTGCAGCTTTGCTTTGGGGAATTCTCACTGAAACACCTTTGAGCTCGTGCTCCAGGGAAAGCTTGGTTGAAAGAGGTAGAGATGGAAGAGTTTTGAGAGGTGTGCCCTGCCCTTCTTGCCCAACTTTAAGTCAAGCAATACAGGCTGGTAGGACCTGGGCATAATTTAAATTTTGGGTTGCTTGTGACATAGCCAGTGTAGGAGCAGGATATCCTAAGAATCAACACACTGCCTTTCAAAATAGGGATTGCAAAAGTAGCTGATGGGAGGAGCAAGGCTGGATTGGGTTAACAGGTAGGTGTAGCTGAACATGCTCCTCAGTAGGTTTAGGAGATCTTGGGCAATATTTGCTCTCTGACCTTGCAGTTGAGTTCTGAGTCAAAACCATATCTCAGGATGGCTTTGGGGTCTGACATCATGGACACCTTCACAGTTCTGTCCTCGTCCAGGTGGAAGTCCTTCAGGGCAGTCTTCTTGGTGTCAAACTTGGTTTTCCATGTCCCTGTTTTTCAAGAGAGAAAATGGAGGATTTTCTGGAATAATAGCATATGAAACCAGGCTCCTGCCCGTGGCTGAATGATCTTGTGCTTTAATATACAGCACTTGTGCTTTAAGAGTTGAGGCATAACAGGGATAGAAATAGACTGATTGGAGCTACTGATTTACTGCCATCCTTGGCCCCTCCTTTTCATCTGAGAATTGGCTAAATGGCAAATAAATAAGCAAGCCAGTGTATGGGTGGAGTTGCTATTGGGAAGTTGATGTCTACTTATGCGATTACAAAACTATTTTGAAGGGTAACAGTTGTGTCGATGCATATAAAGTGCTTCTCTCCCCACCCTTTATTTTGCTCCTTGTCTCCAAGCAATAATTCTCCAGGACACTGGCTTACAGCATGTTTAAGAACAGCTCTCTAGTATCAAACTGTTCCTTCTGCAGTGGTAAAAAGGCTCAGAACACTCTAAGCTGTGCCTTCCCTAAATGGTAATATCCTGTCTCTGAATGGAGTTTTTTGAGTTTAAAGTTTCTTTTCTGGTTCTTACTGCAAACAGGTCAAGATTCAGCTTCCCAAGAGTAATAATTCGTCCCTCAGGACTATTTTTGTTCAGGTAGTGTGCTTTTTTTTTTACTTCTTTACTAAACATTCTCAAACACTTTCTTCTCACACTCTCTGTCTCTTTGACAGTCTGTTTGCTTTATTGGAAGTGAGAGCATTCCTTCACATCTCCTCTAACACATGCTTAATGGACTTTTTCTGTATCCAAGCACACAACATTCTTACCCTTGAAGAAAGCAGCCCCAGCAAGGAGAATGCTGACATCTGTGGGCATGTCCTTCATGAACCTCATAATCCTTCCCTTAGTCTGCTGTCGGACCCAGCTGTTGATTTCTTGGAGGTCTAACTGGGTGTTACCACTCAGTGCCCTCGGTCGCATCTTGTAGGACTTCTCGAGCTGGCTGTGAAACCCAGGCCTTGCCCTGAGTCCTGGGGAATAAAAACATGGATCCTGCAGCTTAGCTCCCTTATCAAAACAATCTCAAGGCAGCACGTTGCAATCCAAAGCCCAGCAGCAGGCCTCTCATAAAATATCTGTGGCTGTTTGTCTACAGAAATGTGCTTTGAAGAGGAATATCTGAAAGCACATTAAGGAAACTGATCCAAATCCTACAGCCACCCATGCTGGAGCATGGGATAACTCTCTTCTGAAAACTGAAAAAGGGAGATAAGAACTCAAGGCTTGGACACAGCCATTCCTACATCAGCCTTTCTTCTTTCCCCAGCCTGCTTTATGAGTACAGTTTACTCAACCTATTGGATTCTTGGAACCAGCAGGTTCCAAGAGATAGCTCTTAGCATTCTCAGCAGATGTTTATTGCATGCCAGAAGCAGACATTTCAAATAGCTCTGCAAGGAATTAAACAAAGGAATATGGCTGAGTGTTATCACAAATAGAAAATGTGATCTGTGGTTCCTGGAAGCCAGCAACACCTGCCAGACAGCCTGGAGTGAAGGCAAAATTCTCAGCAAGTTTCTTTTAGGTCTTCTGTGAGTTAACTGTTCTGTCACCAATGTCTTTGTGTGCATGTCTGGGCTTTTATTTAAGTGCACACAAACTTTCCAGGCTTTTTTCTGGAGCAGCAAGAGCATTCCATGCCCTGTCTGCATCCTGGCTTGGATGTCAGAGCCAGAGCTGTTGGTGCTGTGTTACTCAGTGTGGTTTTATATAAATACACACCAAAATAACTACTGCTGACAGTTATTTAGGTAAAATTTCATGGAGGGGAAGAAGGACTTTTACTTTTCTCCAAGATGATCCGGGAGGCACTTTTCATGCTCTTCTCTGGCCCAGCCACACTGCTCAGGAGGTCCTTGTAGGTGTCGTGGACCTCAGCTTTGTTGAGGAGATCGTAGAAGAGGGCGCGAGAAATCACATTTTCAGTTCGTTCTCCAGCCCCTGCCAACGACCAGGAAAACATGAGGGAAGGGCTGTCAAGCCAAAGGGTGAGTGTGGAAATGGGGCAAAGAACTCACCAAGTGAGAGACCAGAAAGTGCAGTAGCCAGGCTGAAGGGAGACAGCAGCACGTTGGCGGTGGCTGTCCGGCTGGACTGCTGGCGGTACAGGTCGTAGCCAAAGTTGGAGACTGCAGCTGCCAGCTTGTTCACAGGGCTCTTGTAGAATGGATCTTCCTCTTCCTCGCCAGCATTGGCTCCATCAGCTGTGGCAGAGTTCTGGCAGGTACAGGGAGTGTTTTGGTTAGACTTGCAGGTGTGATAAACACTGCAGATTTCTTCTATGACCTACAGAAATATTGGCTTCATCTTGTAGAGAGTGTAGGAACAGTTACTTTAAGGCCAAAGACAGCACTGGGTTTGAAATTCTGCCTCATGGTCATCCTCTGATGTAACTACTGTGGTTTTATCTAGGTAATGCAGGAGTTAGTCTCATTATGTTGCTAAATAAAATCCTAGTAATTTAGGAGGGTAGTGCTTAATCCTTCAGTAAGGATCTCTAAAATTAAATTACCTGCTCCACACCTCTCCCCCTTGCTCTCTGCATCTTGTCTCCTACTCACCTGCTCAGTAGCTGAGTTCTGGGTTCTGCTTGGGACAGTTAAGAGGCCCAGGAAAAGGAGAACCACTGGAATCTGCATGCCTGGACCTACAAAGTAAGAATGTGACAGGGAGAGTTTGAGCAACCAGGTAAATACATCTCTACCACAGCTATTCACTTACCTGGTTGTGACAGGAGCTGCAGTGACAGATGCTGCTGCTTGTCCTGCCAGTTGTGAAACACACACCTGATCTCAGCCTTCTCTAGTTGGAAGAATTCAGCCAAACTGGCCTCAGTGACTTCAAAATTGGGCAAGCACACGGTGTGGGTGTGCCTGAGCACAAAAGCAGATGTGTGTGGCCCAAACCACACTGATGCTGGCAGTTACCAAGTGCCAAGGTCCAGAAAAGCACAAATCATTACTTCTGAGTCTTAGGCTTTGAAAAAATTCAAGACTTCATTTATAAAAAAAGGTACCAAATCCATACTGTTGAATGGGGCAGAAAGCAACACTGACTGGTTACTGCTGTGTTATACAAGTTACCTGCCTCAGGCAGTAGTTTGCTGTTCCTTGTGTCTACCTGTGTCCATCCTTTGCTTCTTATTTGCAATTTGATGAAGTAAAATAGAAGAACTTTCTTAAAAGACAATAAGAAAAGGGGCTGGGAGTAAATACCTAGTGCAGGGCCAGACCTAGAGAAGTGAAAGGCAGAGCTTGGCTTATTCAACATTTTTAATGTAGGGGGAGAAAAGCACCAAACTCCCCAAAGCCGTTCCTTCTGTGGAATCCACTTTTCATCACTCCAGGACTGGGATGAGTGGCCCTTCCAGACAGATCTGTCTGGTCCAGAGGGCAGTGAGTAACCCAGGGCTTTGCTGTGGGTAAACCAGAGCTACTGCAGTGTCCCGCCCCCGAGAACAGACGCCACTGAGGCTGGTCTGAAGCAATGTTTAGATAGATTCCCAGAAATTAAAGGAAGAGGGTTGTATTTAACTAACCCCCGTCATCCAGACAACTAGAGAAAGCAGAGGAAGAACATGTGTTTCAGATTAACTTCAGCTCAAAGGAAACACGCCTGCTGCTAGAAATACACGTGGCGACAACAACCCCAGTTCCAGACCCTGTTCAGGCAGAGTGAAAGGCAGTTTGCTGATTCCCTTTCCTGCCTTTTCTTCTGGAGACAGCTCTCCTTTGGAGAAAAAGGCATCACAGTAGAGGTTTAAGGCTTTCATCTGTGTTCAGCCAGTGTAACACAGAAGTGGTACCCGCTTTCCCCTGTGCACTTGCATCCTGCTGCTGTCCCAGCTGCAGAGTAGGTGAGGTTTCTGGTGCAGAAGATGGGGATCAAGAGGATTTACTATCTGGTGGTGTAGCAGTGGATATGATGTTGGGATTGCTCCTATCATTCCAGACTTTTACAATGAACAGGCACCATGCTGGAAGAGAGGTGACAGAAGCCCTGCATGAGTCTAAGTTAAACAGGCCTTAACGAGGGCTCTGTGAGGATGCCTGTACCAAGCTGCACTCTTGCATGCTGAGAGGAAGAGGTTTGGCCCAGTCTAGCTTAGAGATGAAGGTTTTCCGTGGAGCATAACCTTTTCTCTGCAGAAAAAGAAAATAATCTCAACACAACCTCTGCTTCCAGCTACACTGAGCTCCTGGGAGCATGGGAGCGGAGATTGGTTTTGCAGATTGTATTGTTTTTGCCAGTACTGTCACCAGCTTCATATTTCTCAGACTTTGCCAAAAAGCAATTTCCATTCTAAAAAGACAAAGCCTTTTGCGTTTGAATTGGCCTGAACATCTGGATTCTATTTGTATTTCTCTTAGCACACGGCCAGAAACGCAGAGAAAAGAATTTGGTTGGATCAGAGGTGGGATGGTTTCAGGCATGATATTAAAATCTGTGGCTGCCTTGCAGGAGAAGAGAAGGAGCAGCAGCAGCGTGTGATGTTACAGTCAAAAGGTACAGGAAGAAAACCTTGAGAAATGAGCTGAGAAGGAACTTTGTGTCTGGGAGTTGTCGATTTGTGAAGGCCTGCAGGTGCAAAGGAAATATTTTACTTTCCACCTGCAATGGTACAAGTCTCTCACATCATTTATAAACACCTCTGACTTTAGAGGTGCTGTGAAACAAGACCCATGAGTTCAAACTGCTCGCTCTGCTTGTTCCACAGCACCAGCTCCTGGAGCATCCTGCAACCACCAGCTCCAGAGGATCTGACTCTCACCAACCTTGTTACCATCACAGACAAAAAGCGTGCTCCCAGCTGCAAGGCAGATGCTTGAAAGGCAGGAAACCCCACCCCAGTTCCCAAGCACAGCTCAGCCTCGGAGGGCAAAGCTGGCACTGGTGGCTCCCGATCCTTGGGGAGGTCTCTTGGTGGGAATCCCACCTGCAGAAGGACCATTCTTCCCATTTCCCAGGTCCTCTGAGAGCTGCCCAGCCTCAGCCTCTGCCCTGTGCTCCCCTGGCCGCTGGCAGTGGCACAGGTGAGCTGTCTCTGAGCTGTCCCTTACCTGGGGCTCCTCTCGGCCGCTGCTGTCAGGGGCTCCCAGCGGGTGCGAGTCGAGGACAGTGCGGGTTTGGTGCAGCCACATCTGCTTTTTGCTGCTTCCCCCAGCCCAGCCTTCAGCAGGCTTCAAGTTACAGCTTCCCAGGGCTCTCTTAAAGTGCTCTGCTCCCATTTTCTGCTGCTGCCACCCTCGCCCTGAATTGCACTAATTTTTCAACCCTTTTTTTCCCCCCAAAACAAATCCCTGCGCTAAGGGCAGCCTGGTGGGTAAAGCCCAGGTTGCAAATGCAAACACTCCCTGCTGTGTTGGAGCAAGTCTTTTATCCCAGCAGTTCTGCCATAGGTCACATCAGGGAATTCCTTCTGTCTCAGAGGTATGGTTAATGCAGCAGTGTTTAATGGATTTATGGATTTATGTCCAAGATTTAATGGAGAGACTTACAAAGTGGAAACAGGCTTCTGTTGTTTGAGGCAGTTGAGATGCTGGGAACTGCTTGTATCCAGTGATGGTTACTAGTTAACAAGAAATCATTAACTGGCTTAAAGTTTTGGCTGAAAAGAGGCTAAAAAGCCAAGGACTTGTTAAAAAAGAAGATGAATTAAGAGAAATTTGTAGAAGCTTTCAGAATGATCAATTATATAGAGAAAGGAAAGGGACAGAGAAGTTCCATTATTACTTTCCATAGAAGGCTCAAGGGGAGCACCCACCTGTGCACATTCAAATCAAGGGAGCGTATTTTTTACCAAGTATTAAATTGTAAAACTCGTTATAACTAGATAATGCAGAAGATGAAAGATAAATATATTTGAGGGTAAAAAACCCAAACCAAACCAAATTAGTGGAAGAAAGGTCCCCTGAAGGCTACCAATGGCCAGCTGGGCAATACAGGCAGAGAACAGTGGGTTTTCCTTGTCCCATGTCATTCTTTTTTTTCCCCTCCAGCCATTTGTTACTGGTTACTGGAAGAGCCAGGATACTGGGCTAACTGGGCATGCAGATAACCTGACCCAGCTGTTTTTCTGTTTGGAAGTGCTGGAAAGGCAGTGATGTCAGAGCCCCCAGTCTGGGACATCTCTTTGGGCTCTCTGCCAGCAGGTAACGAGGAGCTCCTCCTGTGTGAGCACTGAGCTGGTCCAGTCTCTCAGTAAAGGGGAAAGGATGAGCTCAGAGCTGCATTAGCTGCTGGTTTTGCAAGCCAGGAAAGCAGATCAGGTGTGCCCTGTGATTAGTCAGTGCTTCAAAGGCGAGCCCTCCTAACAACAGCAGCTTTCAGCTGCTTCTCAGCTTGCTCTGTGCGAAATCATGTGCAGAGAAAAGACTGTACTTGTTATTCTTCCATTCTCAGCTCAGGAATGGGGGTGTTGGCTGTGGAGATGTTTTCTGGTGGTTTTCATCTCTTTTCCATACCTTGTTTGTGGTGTTAAAATGCCCTTTATGGAAGGACCACTAGAGGAGTTTTTATGTCTCGTCTCTATCTTCAAATGGAAACCCATCTGTTTAAATACAGGTTTGGTTTTAAACCCATTTAAATCAGAGTGGTAGTTTCATAGAATGTTATTATAGACCAAAGCCAGCTTTATTCCTGTAGGTGAGGGGTATCCCTGAAATGGTGCATTAAACTCATCTAACAAAATCAGTTTTGTTAAATCAGTACAAACATTTTCCTGTTGTTCTGATTTGGGTTCAATATGCTCTCTGACAGGGTTCAGCTCTGCTGTGGAAGTAGTGGTGATATGAATTTGCTCTAGGTAAGGAAAAAAATACATCTAATATTAAAGATACTGGGAGTTATTTGATATTCTGAGCCAGTGGTGCAGATGGATAGAGCAGACACTCTGTGCTAGTCATGTCTTTTCAGAATACAGCTCCGTCAAAATGAAAGCTTTAGCAATGCAAAGTGGAAATTCCTGAGCAGAAACATTAATATTACTTTGCATTTTACAAACTGCCTCTTCTGGAAAGTCAGTGGAGTGAAAAAGAGTCTTATGGTTGGTGTAACTGATAATTTGTTGAGCGAAGCAGTCATGGAGGGCTGCTGTACTGTCAAATAAGATGAAATTAATAGTTTGACAAGAATAGCTTGGGGGAGGAGTGATGGCAGCAAGACAGAAAATAGGAAATAAGAACCAAGCTGTTCAGGAAACTGAGAACAAGGGAAAAAACTTTATAAAAGCAGGAGCTGGAGGGCAGAGGCGTGAAAAGGAAGAGTTGAGCTTCGAATTTTGCAGAGGTTGCAGTGCAACAGGGTGGCATTTGGGGAGGTTACAGTAGCCAAAGAAGACTTACCTAAGGCATGGAATGGCATTTCTGAATGCTAGCAATGAATCTGTATAAATAAATAAGCTAAAATGTCCCCTGTGGGCTAGAGCTGTGCCCTCTAGTAAGAAAGGCTGAATTCTTGTGGGTTTACTTGTTAAAATTGCACGGCCCTGTAATTACAGCCTCTTGCTGAAGGGTTTGTGTCACTACATTGGTTAGAGGGGTAGGCATTATCTTCGGCCATTCTTCCCCTTTTAGACTGGAAGAAATGCATAATTGGAGGTTGGAGCCAGGACTTTTTATTCCCCAAAGTCGCCTGCATCCCTGAAATTCATGGTTAGTGAGTCAATCCTTCTCTTATGCCAGCAGATGGTGCAGACTATTCAGGGACGGAGGCTCCCAGAAGCATTCTGCTCCTTCCTTTGAGGGAAGGCAGCCTTCCCAAGCAAGGAAAACACTGCCAGAAGGATGGCCCTTGGGCTCTGTAACTGCTGCTTTGCAGGAACAGAGCACCATCCTTTCTACTCAGAAGCTGAGGGGGTTTGGAAGCAGAAATTACTCTGGACAGGAGTTGCTTTGTTACGAGTTAGGCTCGTATTTTTAAGTGGTAGGATGGCTTGGTTGGGTGGAGGGACCACAAGATTCTTTTGATAGAATCAGAAAATGGTTTGGGTTGGAAGGGACCTTAAAGATCATCTTGTTCCACCCCCCTGCCATGGGCAGGGACACCTTCCACTATCCCACGTTGCTCCAAGCCTTGTCCAACCTGGCCTTGGACACTTCCAGGGATGGGGCAGCCACAGCTTCTCTGGGCACCCTGTGCCAGGGCCTCATGGGCTTTTAGGGCACTGCTGCACTGGAAAAAGGACCCATCTCAGGGGGTGTGATGGGCTCTGCCCATCTCAGACCAAAGGGAAGCTGTAACAGGACATTGTCTTTTGTCAAAACAAAAGCAGCGACATCCAGCTACAGGTGTCAAAATCTGTCCTCCTTTCCCTGGAAGCTGTCCCAGCCATCCACAGCATTGTGCTGTGGAGCCAGGAGTATCCCAGTGAAGAACAAATCACAGATAACAGATGCCAGATCAGCACCTTTGACCCTCTGAGCAGATCCCAGCAATTGTCAGGTTTTACCCAAGAGAAGGATTAAGGGCTGGTACATCCTTGCTTGTCCCTGCATTGCTGCTCACAGGCAAAACACCTTCCTGACCCTGTGCCACTGAGCTCATGCCCTAATTCAGGGAGTTCTGCCATCTCACAAAGCCAGCTCTGATCCACAGAGCATCCATCCCCTGCACACTTGGCAGGGGAGATGTCCAAAACTTGTTGGACTCGGTCCTTGGAGAGTCTTTACAGATTTGCCATTTCACCTCACAGCCCCTGTTGTTCCTTGTGACGAGGTGTAGCAAAAAGCAGATCCTTTGCCAGAGCCCCTCCTCTCTTTCCTTCTGTCATGCCCAGATTTTTTTCCTCCCAACCTTTGCAATTACTCAATTTCTGTGCCTTTTTCCTTTCTCTGTTGGGTCCTTCAATGCAACACCTTCAGCAAATACATTCTGCGTTATTCTTTATTATTCTGCCAACATAAAAATTACTAAAAAACACTTTATAAAATATGCCTTGAAAAAATCTAGCATTACCCAGCCTCTAGAGGAAGGCCTGGAGAGAAGGATCCAAAGGGAGGGGTTTCCTACTGCAGAGCCTCCTACATCAGATCCAAGCAGCCAAGGAGTGGGAAAAGGGAATCTTTGAGAAGAGCCCATGCCTGGAAGTGGCTGTGACTCATCCTAGAGAAGACAACTGGTTTCTAGTCCAGTTGCTCTAGAGGTCGTTGTCTAGGTGGGCACAGATGGTTTTCAGAGGAACACTGAGGGAGACATGTTCCCAGGAACTGCAGAAGGAAGAGCCACATTAATACATCCCTGGCTGTTGTCCAAGCTGCCAGATGCTAAAGATGATTCCAGGCTACAGGGGACTCTAATAAGATCTTAATAAAGACTCTAATAACAGTCTGGGGACAAGAAAGTCTCCCTTCCATGACTGAGAGCCCTGGAAGGGAAATCCAGGCAGAACAAGGTTTTCAGGTTCAACAGAGGGGAGGCCCAGCCTGGAGAAGCTTGTCAGGGCTGGAATGGGCTATCCCAGGACTGGTCTCTAGGGATCTGTAAAGGAAAACAGCAAGGAATTGCCTCCTGTGGCCTCAGAGGGGCAGGAGGCCTCTCTCAGCTGGTCCAGAGGGTCAGGCAGTAGTCCCAGAACACTCAGGCTCTGCCCCTCTCTTATTTGGGCATGCGGTGCTCGTTGGCATCTGTGGCTTCACTTGAGTCCTGTGGCTCTCGGACCTGGGGGGCAGCGTCAGGGCTGGGGTTCTGGACACTGCCTATAAAAAGTGGGACCCCTGTTTCATCCTCAAAGATGATGAAGACAAAGGGCCTGTCGAGGCTGAAGACAGAGACTGAGCGTGACAGCATGACACTGGTGGCAGCAGATGCTTCCACCCCATCTTCTTTAAGCTCCAGGGTGGCCTGGTGCTGGACACTGGACACAAAGAGAGGCTCCTCTGTGATCTTCTGGAGATTTGGGCTCGTGAACAGCTCCTGGAGGCCTGCAGAGAAATGAGACCAAGTTGGTTCTACAAGCTCTGAGTTTTCTCAAAGCTGTCTGAAGAAAGCAATTCCCTGACTTGTTGCTCCATGTGCTGTCCACCATGGAGGACTGGAGAACTGACAGGCAAGAGAAACAAAAACTCCACCTCTTTAAGAATAGCAGTGTAAGAACTTGCAGTCATCCTTAAAAAGCAGCAGCAAGTCTGAAGACTCTTTCTAGCTAGGCTGGAAACACTTTTACAGAGATTATTTTTTCAAGCAATTCTTTACAAAACAAAGTGAACTCTTCAATTATTCTCATCTGGAAAGGCAGCACCTGGTGGTTTATTTCAGCTGCAGGTTTTGTGATCTGCATTTTCTCTGTCCTGGCCACTGTATTAAATGACAAATCCAGATACCAAGATTGATGCACAGGGGGAGGTTGGTCTTGGCTACAATAGGAAGAACGCGTAAAGACTGTGAGAAGCTGTGAACGCTGCCTGCTCTGTAGTATCATCCTGTTGGAGCAAAACATTTGGTGCCAGGCAAGCAAGGAGTAAGGAGGAGGAGAGGAAGAAGACATGGGAGAGTTTGGAGTTCTGGAGCAAGCTGTGAGGCACAGCTTTAGCAACAAGGGTGGCAGCTTTTGGTGTCAGCGAACAGATTGATCAGCTCCACTTGTTCTGTGCAAACCCTGCTAGAGGCCTTACCCATTTGGCTGAGAACCTGGTTGAGTTCCAGCTGGTAGTCCAACTTTATTTTGGGGATCTTCACTGTGGTGGGCACCTCTCTGGGGAAAAGCCTGCAGAGTTGTCTGTAAGGGAAGTTCTCCAGCACGTGAGAGGTGTTCCGGGTGTACCGGTTTGGTACGATGACCACAAAACTCACGTTACTCTTGAAGGGAAACTTGGCCACCTGGAAATAAAACCAACCAGAGAGGAATTTAGGGAAAAGGAAGGGAAGTCCAGAAAGTGATGCTTTTAATTTAGTCTTTTTCTAATTGGTCTACAGGGCCACTCTTGCTCTCTGATGAGAACAGCCTGGTGAGAAGGAGGGATCTGATTTCTCCAGAGGAGAATTTGTTGGAATAACAGCTTTAGATTTTGGTATTAGCCACTGGCTGGTAGAGATTGAGCACGTGGCAGAGTGAAAGCCCACATGCACAAGTTTGCCCCTCTCTGGGTTCTGAAGAACTCCAACAGCACATTGTCCAAGGGAATTCCTTTCCATATTTCCTCATTTATCTTTAACTCTGGGCTTTAAAATCCTATTAATTCCCAGTCAGTGGAAATATCTCTTTGTGGTTTTTCCTAGAGATTAGAAGTGAAGATCCAACATTCTTGCTGGAAGCAAGGACAAAGAATGATTATTAAATTTTTCTATGCTATGCCTGTTAAAAAAAAATTTGGTTTTTTGGAGAGAATGCTTGCAGTTAGTAAAATACCACAGCAAGAGGAAATTCCAATGAAAATTTGCAGTGCTCCTGAGAGATCCCTACCTGAATATCCTGGGACTCCAGTGTAAACCAGCTTAGGGGGTACTGGTGGGCTTTCATCATCTCAACTGGGACCACGAACTCATGGTCAAGGTGGAATACATCTGGCCCAGTGAAGCTTGCATTAAACTTATTCCTCCAAAACCCTGTAAAAATAAAAGTTTTGAAAGTAACAAAGTTATATTTGGGTAGAAAACCAGAAACTGCTGAGCTGACACTCCTCCTATCTTGAGCTCTCTCACAAGGCCAGTAGTGACCAGGGAAGTAAAAATACAGCAAAGAGAAGTCAGCACCAAAGCTGGAAGAGCCCTAACAGCAGGAAACTCTTATCAGCCAGAGAGAAACTATGGAATAACAAAAGGAACATGGATTAATCCTCACGCCTCAGTGTGGGAGACTACTGAAGGCTATGGAGATAAAAGAAACTATGTTTGTGCTTTGAAAAATGGGGAGTATTGCCTCTGTGCTGCCTAGGGGGAAACACTGCTCCAAGACCAAGGTAAAACATTTGTAGATTTGCACTGGAAGTGTTTGGTCTGTGCACAGCCCTCAGGGAGTTAAAAAAGGAAGATGTGGCTGACCACTGTGCTGTAGTCAGACAGAAATCCACAGAAGCTGCCTCTGAGCTCTGTGGTGGGTGTGCAGTGAGCTGCTACAACCTGGTTCATCATTTAGGTTAGAAAAGACCTTTAAGATCACTGAGTAGATGAGCAGGGATGTGCCACTGCCTGGGATCCTGAATCGGGAGGCAAAGACACTGCAGGTCCCACCTGCTGCGTTCTGGCTCTGCTGTCAAGTAACATTTTTAGCTCATGTGAAGCAGTTGGGAATCATTACTGTAAAGAAATCTAAGCAAGAGGAGCAGCAGATGCACAAGAACAAGCAGATTGCCTAGCAGGAAGCGAGGAGAGGAGATGCTGTTCAGCTACAGGGCTTGCAGAAAACTGGAGTTCTATTTCCTCTTGAAGAAATAAGGAAGGCCTGTGGAGCTCACCGTGGAAATAGACGGCGTTGAGCAAGAGCATCACTGTGTTTTCAGGGAGCTGCTGGAGGAAGGAGGGAATTTGCCCATGAGTTGCCTCCTTTACCCAATTGTTTATGGCTACGAGGTCGTCCTGACTGATCCCAGAAAGGGTCATGGGCTTTGCTCCATAGAATTTCTCTGAGTCCTCCAGGAACTTCTGTTTCACCTCAAACCCTGGCAAAGGGGAAGAATGATGGGAAAGGTTTGCTCAGCATGGTGTGACACTCCCCAAGAGGAGGAAATAGGGGAAATGGATGTCTCCAGTGTGCTTCCATCACTCTCTGTGACTGGGAGGTTTATCCTACACCAGTCCAGCCCCCCCTGTGCCACCTCTCACCTTTCTGCAGGTACAGCCGTGCCCCGAGGCTGAGGGTGGACTCTGTGAGCCTCCTGCGAAGGGTGCCCAGCATGTGGTGGAGGCAGGGCACTGACTCCAGGTGCATCACCTCCAGCAAATGCTTCTCTGTCTGATTTGCTGCTCCTAAAAATCAAATTCCTGTTAGGTCTTATGCTCATGGAGTGGAAAACGGGGACGTTACTCTGGCTGCCTCTTGTTAGAAACACGCTGTGCCTCACAAAAGAGGCTGGAGAAATCTAAGAGACGGAGCCTCAGAGGGCAGCTTCAATTGTAATCATGCCTAATTAAAGCTGCAGGAGCAAGGATAAGTGGAAGAGACTGTATTTCATTTGCATCTTGCTCACTGGTTGCTCGTGCCTCTGGGAGAAGATACGGGGAAGGGCAGGAAATGGTGGTTTTGCCACTAAGAATTACCCAGTGCCAGGTGAGACAAGGCCAGGGCGATGCTGAGGGGGGACAGGATCACGTTGGTTCTGTTGGACTCCAGCTGCACCTCTCTCAGGAGATCAATGCTGAATCTCATCAAGCCATCTGCCAGCCTCTGGCTCTTCTTCCAAGTCATCTCACAGCCTTTATCCCCAGCCTCTCCTTCCTCTTCAGAAGAGGCTTTTTCCTCAGGTGATTTCTTTCCACGACAACCCCCAGCCCCAGCTACGGCTTCGTCTTCTGAGTTCCAGTCATCCCTCGTGTCTGGCAGGGTGCTGGTGGATGCTGACATGGTTCCATCATTCTCCTGGAAGCTGTCATAAGTAAATTCTACCAGCTTTCCCTTTGGCAGGGTTGGGATGGCTCCCAGCGAATCCGACTGTACCATTCCAGCACTTTTCACATCCTGGGGAGAAACAAGGATAGCACTGGGAAAGCAGCAGCACAGTGACACCCTCATGGGCTTTTCCTGCACATCTAAACAGGCTGAGAAAACTGGAGAGAGCTAGACTCCTCTACTCTGGTGGTGGTTTTGCTTCAGTTTGCCTTTAACCCTGAGGATAATGACTTGAGGGAATGGCTTTGGGAAAGAGGAGGTCTTACAGCCTGTGAAAATGGACCCAGTGAGGGTCTGGCAGTGGTTCCTCCTCAGGAAAGCTCTCAGGAAAGCTTGAGAGCAAGACTCATGCTCAGCACATGTCCTGTCCCTTCAGCATTTACAGATCCATCATCCTCAGCCTTGATTTCACCTCCTCCCCTCACACATTTTAGCAGTGCCCACCTGCCTCACAGTGCCCAGCCCCTTCTGCTGCTGTCACAGCCCTGATCCAGTCTGGCTCAATTCCTCCTCCAGGCATCTGTGTTTTCTTGACCTGTCTGTTCTATTCCATTCGTCTTCTCTCCAGATTTCCTCATTTTCCACTCTTCTAAGCTTTAGCCTTTAGCACTGCCACTACTCTCCTCACATTTGCGTGGTCTGAAACATCCCAGGCTCAATGGATTGGATCAGCTACTGATCCTTCTCCCTGTCATCCTCACAGCTGGTGGTTTTCCTCACCTTTCTTTATCAATCAGAAATTAAATCATCCACCTGCCAGCCCCTGTACACACACCAGTACTGGTGTTAAACTCCATACTCTGCTCAGTTATTTAGGGTGGAGCTTCCAACCTGAACAAGCACAGCACTGGCAGCAGCGGGGAGTAAAGCCTGCAGTAAGATGGACTTTCTCATGGCACTGGCACTGCCTGGGCTCATTCTATATCAGGAAAAACTGCAAATCCCACAGCATAACTTTATCTCCCTTGTGTGGAACCAGTCAGTGCTTACCCTCAGCTTCCCATCTTTGTCCAGGAAGAGACGCTGCTGGTCAATGGCATGTGCCAGCTGTAGGGGAAAAAAATCAATAAACAAAGTCGGGTCCCTCTGAATTTCCAGAGTCTGTCTTCCCTGCTCCCACTGCAATCCTGGCTGTCACAGTCCCCACAAGGCGACAGCACAGGCAGGATTTTGGGGTGCAGACCGAGGGGCAGTGGGGTCAGACATGCGGAGGTGGAAGTGAAGAGGAGCTGGGAGACACTGCAAACACTGGATTTGTTTAGAAAGGGGTCAGGCCAGTCTGGCACAGAACAATGGATCCTTTTGAGAGTGAGCAGTGGGGTTTTGCAATCTCAGTTCTGACAGGGATCCAGATTTAAAAAGGGGGTGGGGAAAAACCTGCTTTTCAAAAACCTCCTCTTAACTCCTGAAGGTCACGGTCACTAAATACAGTTGAGGTCAAGTTCCAAAAGAAAAGCTTCTACATAAATATGAATAATAAGAATATCCACAACTATTTCAGCTGGGTAGAAGATTAGGAACCTTGCTGGTGAACCCCCCCCCAGCAGTGTCCTCCACCTATCTGCCTTCCAGGCCTTTTCTGGGTGGTATTTGCCCCATGGTCTGGCTCAGGGAGCCACCACACTTCCCTTGCTCTTTGCTGCAGGAGCAACTTACCCGTGGGAGGCTGTGCAGAGCAGCCAGGCAGAGCAGCCCCCAGAGGAACCCCATATTCCTGGAAGAGAAGGACCAGCCGAGAGAGGAGTTATTTCCAGCTGTGAGCTCAGCCTATTCAGGTCTACAGGGAGAAAATTATCAACCTGGCCAAACAGGTTGGCACAGGAGCTCATGGAAAGCAAGAGGGAGATGAACAATGCTGCAAAGAAACAACACAGGGCTCCTGGGTCCGGTGCCAAGGCAGGGAAATCAGAGAGGAGCAGGGACCCGCAGTGGAGCTGCAGCCACAGCCAGGCTCCGCTTGGATCCTGCCTGTCTGACCCTGCTGCCCTGCTTTCTCTGGATTGCAGATGGTATTTCCCATATCAGTGCTGCTCACACTGTGCCTCTGGAAGGAGACAAGAGCCTTTCTGCTCCTTTCCCATGGAAACCACTGAGATACAGGCGCAGCATCCTCAGGGGTGCGCCGGGCTCTTGGGAGAAGGGCTACTGACCTGCAGGTGCTCAGCAAGTGCTGTCTGGTAGGAATTTGCAGGTGGGAAGTGCAATACCACAGCAGTTTCCCAGCAATATGTCCTGGAAGGGGGAGTCCTCCCCTTCCCAGCACTCATCTTCCCCCCTTGCTGGCAAACCCCGCCTCTCCCACCTGCGTGCTCCAGTTCCAGTGTGGGACAGTGGGGCTTCAGGGTCATGGACAAAACCCCACCCATTCCCTGGCCAACGCTTCCCCCAGCCACTTTTCCCTTTCAGACAGAAATTAAATACCTTCTCCTTCTCATAAAACCTCCATGCCGGGGAGTCCTCCCCTTCCCAGCACTCATCTTCCCCCCCTTGCTGGCAAACCCCGCCTCTCCCACCTGCGTGCTCCAGTTCCAGTGTGGGACAGTGGGGCTTCAGGGTCATGGACAAAACCCCACCCATTCCCTGGCCAACGCTTCACCCAGCCACTTTTCCCTTTCAGACAGAAATTAAATACCTTCTCCTTCTCATAAAACCTCCATGCCAAAGCCCAGCCCCCTGAATGGCTTCCACACTTAATTCCTGGGGCTGCTTCTGCTCTCCAAGCAGTCCTTACTTCACCCAGAACTGCTGGGCTGAGATCCCACTGGCAGAAGCCTAACTTGAGGCCATCTCATTCCTCCCCTTTCCCTCACCCCAAATCCTGCAGCCACATACAACCCTAAATACCCCTTTCCTCCCTGGTGGTGCCCATCCTTTAACCCTCTGCCAAATTCACCCCTCTCCCGGAGGGGCATTGGAGGAGCCCTCATTTACATCAAATCCTTTCATTTGCCCCTTACCTGAGGTTGTTCGTGTCCACGTTGGAGCTGGCACCTGCTTTAGCCTGTCCAGCAGCTCTGCATGGGGCACACACAGCTCTTGCCCAGCCCCCCTCCCGGCAGCGACCTTCAGCACCACCCCCTGTTTGAGAATTTGGCAGGCAAATATTGACCTACAGCATCCGGCTAAACATTTGTTTGGGGGAGAAGAGTGAATTCGTGGTGCATTTGGAGATGGGGATGTACTTTTGGGCCGCTGTACCCTCAAGACAACGTTAACACTGAGTTTACCAGGTGCAAAACTCCCACCAGCAGGAGTAACTTGCAAGTGGCTCCACTTTGCACACACTCCCCATGCTGGGAATATTCTCTTTTATTCATAACCTTCAGTGAAAATGCAGGGCTCGGTGTTTATTGCCACAGGGCTTTCTGGTTTGGGAATTTTCTTTGCTGAACCCCCCAGCTCTTCCCTCCCTGCATCCCAGGGAGATGTGAGACACTGGTTTAACAGAGGGCAGGTGCCCAGGGCCCCGTGGCTGCACACAGCAGGGTCTGATGGCCAGGCTGGGCTGAGCCAAGAGCAGCTGGTCCCTCCCCTGGGGCACAGCACGCTCCAGAGCTCTCCCAGGGTAGCTAGTCCCAGTGTCCAGGGCATGCACACACTGCTGGGGCACGGAGCAAAAGTCTCAGGGATGGGCAGAAGTCCAGCAGTCCTGCCCTGTGTGGATTTGTGCCATAAGCAGAAGTGCTGCTGATCCTTCCTGCCTCTGTCCATGTCCTCAGTGGGAGAGGAGTCACTGAGGAGCAGCAGGGAGCACCAAAAGGATCTTCCAGTCATCCATTCCTTGCAGGAACTCTTGGTTCCCAAGCTCACCCCAGACAATGGGTGACAGGTCTGAGCTCTGCAACCACATTTGGGATGTGCTGCTGCAACACAGGGAGCTAATTGCCCTTGGAAAGCAAATCCTGTGCAGCAGAATCCTATCCTACATCCAGGGCTCCCCCAGAACACAAGAGAAGCCTGAAGGAGGAGGTGTCCCTCTGGCTGAGCACACCCAGCCCCACCAGCACAGAGCTTCCACACACACACACACATACACACACACCCCCAGCTCTGCAGCTCTCTCAAAGAGTTTATTAGAAGTAAATATTTACATCTATTGCAAATGGTTAATAGGCAACACGGGACTGAGAGCTCCCCTTGGGTAGGGAAGGGCAGCACTGGCCAACCACTCACCTCCCCAGCTGCAGGTGGCAGCTGGATGGAAGCCCTCTCCCCTCCCAGGACAACCCACAGCAGGCTCCTCCTCTGCCCAGGGTAAGAGCTTCCCGCTCCTGGTACTGGCTCTGGCTAGGCTGAAGGATGGAAAAGGGCTGCAATAGAAGTGAGGAAACTGCTTCTACTGGTGGGGCAAAGAGCACTCTCTGTGGCTTTGGGGTGGGAACAGACAGTGCTGTCCCAAAGGGAAGGTCAAAGAGAGACCATGATGGATTCATGCCTCCTGCCTCACACCCTGCAAGGGCAGGAGGGGACAAAACTGAGCACCTTTTTGCTGTCCTGTCTTCCCCAGGAGCCTGACCAGCTCAGAAGAAGAGGATTAGAGATGGATTTACTGAGGATCACTGCCAGTGCATAGCACAAATGGCATTCCTCACCCCTTACCTCATCGTGGGATGCTGGGGCAGGAACCAACAACAGCCCTACCCCACTGCTCCAGAAGCCAAAATCCTCATGGAAGCATCTAGTTCTGGCCTCCCCAGAGAGTCACATTCCCACCCCAATCTGCCCCTCTGCAGCAGCCCATTCCTACAGGAACTGGCAGAGCAGATGGGGTTTGTGCCTTGGCTGGCTTCCATTCCAGTCCTTGCCCTGGAGCCAGCACAGCAGCAGAACGGCTCTGGTGAACCTCTCCTCCTCCTCCTCCCATGCAGGCTCGAACTCAGCTGGCACAACCTGAAGTTCACAGAGCACCACCTCCTCTGGGCTTTGAGCACCGACCATGGGAGGAGGAGATGCAGCTCCAAAGGCAGCAGTTCCCAGGCCCAGCTTCTGCCACCCCAGTGAGGCTGATCAGTGGTTCAGGAGAGGAAGGGAAGGGGAAGTGCAGGTGGCAGTAGCTAAACTGTTGTGTTTTGCCAAGGGGCACCTCCTACCCCTGAACTGAAGGGGGGAGGGTACCTGTGGTCCCTGTTTCTGTGGAGGGCAGCTCACAGGCCCCTGGGGATCAGGCACACGTGGTAAGGAAAGCTCCAGGCCTCTCTGCAGGGGTGACAGTGACCTACAACGCCCAATATCTCTCCCAGCAGCAGCGGAGGTTTCTCAGTTATGGCTTCTTTTCTTTTTCAAGATACAGAAAGAGGTTAGAGACGTAACAAGTACACCTCCCCCTGCATCCTCTGCTCAGAAACATCTGACTCTACCTCCTCCAAAAGCCACACTGCTGGCTTCTAGCTCCAGCACAGCACTGTGGGACAGCCACAGGCTGCCAGGCCAGGGGTCACTACGCCAGGAGCCGGATGATGCCGTTGTCCGAGCCCAGCAGGAGATGGCACTTCGTGGGCAGCACTGCCAGGCTGGTCAATGTACCCCGAAAGTTCTCTGAGCTCAGCTTGGTCGTGCTGGTGGGCAGGGCTGAGGACTCCAGCATGGAGTAGACCCCGATCTTGTTGGCCACAGTGCCGGTGACCACCTCGTTACCGTAGAGGTCGAACGCGTGGATGGGCTCGGAGGCAGATTTGTAGTGGTGCAAAGGTTTGTGCTCCAGCTCCTTCCAGACAGTCAGGGAATGATCCGAAGAGGAGCTGATCAGCATGTTGCCCTCTGCAGCCTAGCAGGAGAGGAAAGGCCAGTGAACCAGTAAAAACCTGCAAAATTCCTGTAAAAACTCACAATCTGGTGCTGCACGTGAGAGCAGCAGGTGGCTGCAATGATCTAATGGTCACAATGCAATCCCTTAGGACTGTCCAAGCCATTTCCAAGCAGATGGTGGTACTGAGCAGCTTAGCAAGGCCTTGGGTGGACACTGCAAGCTAAAGGACGCTCTGGGAGCTGGCAATCTCCTCCAGGAGATGGGCTGTGCCTCTTTTCAACAACACCCTGATACACAACAACGCTCATTCATCATCTGATACTACTGCAGTGGGTAAAGGGATTATCATGCAGTCTCCCTCTCCACTAAATCACCTGCCAAACTATTTTCCTTCTCAGGAGAAGGAATTGAGAGGCTCTCTCACAGTTGAAAATATTGCTGAGGGTAGAAACCTGGAGCTGCTTATTAGCAGAGCTAGTGAGAGGGTAAACAACCCACACTGCTGAACTTTGTTTAACCCACATTTGGGTCGAGGACACTGGAGACCCAGCACTGCTCCCTGGGGTGGGTAAATATGGACAAGAGTTACTCATTAGAGCAACACTCTCCCAGGGAAGCTGAGAGCCCCGTGGAGAAAGCAACACATTTGCTCCTTCACAGGAGCTGTGGCTCCTCCCTGCCCCTGCTGCAGACCTGCCTGGCAGGGATTGAAACCCAGGAGGGCTGAACTCTGGCAGCAAGAGTTGGACCAAGAACAGCTGGCAGCAGCACTAACCATGGGGTAGGAGAGCTTGGGCAGCCTCTTAGGGACATAGGAAGGGATGAAGCAAGAATGGAGCACACAAGCCCTGCGGGAAGGATGCTCCACGTGGCCTCAGAGCATCAATGAGGCCCCACCTGGATCCCAGCTGAGCTCCTCACCTTGATCTGCAGGATGTCTCCCTCATGGGCAGGCCAACCCCGCATGATGAGCCCCGTCCTGGTGTCCAGCAGCACGATGAAGCCGGAGGAGAAGCCGGCCATGACGCTGCGGCCGCTCGGACTCACGGCCAGGCAGCGGATGAGCCCCGCGCTCGCCCCGCTGGCCAGGCGGAACTCGTGCTGCAAGAGAGACAGTCCAGCTGGGGGATGAAGGTCAGTGGATCAGGCATTTAAGGGACAAGCTGGTTTCTGTGGAGCCATCACAGCTGGCTCTGGGATTTGGGCTTTGGGCCAGCTGGGATCCCATCATTAAGCACAGGGCAGGAGGAAGGGGACTCACAGAGCACCACACCCCTACCTGTAGTCCCGGCTTCCTGTGGTCGATGAACCTCAGCACGGAGTCTGCACTGGCCACAGAGATGCTGTGATAGGGAGGTGGCATGGTGGTCACAGCTGTGATGGGGACTTTGCTGTCTAACTCATCAAAAGTCCGCAGAAGTTTGCCTGTGAAAGAACAACAGACATCATGGGAGGACAAGGCACACAGCAGATCTCCAGTTCTGTGCTGGTTTTTAACAAGAGCCATCCAAACTCAGCACAGCCCCTGCCTGTAAGGGCTGGACCAGTTCCCTCCAGTTCCTCACCCTTTCCCTTCTTACCCGTGAACTGGTCCCAGATGTGCACGGTGCCATCACAGCTCACCACGTGCTGCGGTGCCTCCAGCTGGCTCACGTAGAACACAGATTTCTTGTGCTCAGCGTAGGTGAAGCGCGGGGGCACCTCGCTGGTGCCATCCCCATAGTTGTACAGGGGCCAAAGCCTCACAGTCTTGTCCTTGCTGCCACTCAGGAAGAAATCCTCGCTGCTCAGCGGTGCCACGCACTTGATGGCCCCGGAATGCCCTGAGAAACTCTGCAGCTTGATCTGGTGGAAGTGGAAGCGGGGGTCGTGCTGGCTCACCCCGATCTCGTACTGCCAGTAGGCCAGCCAGTTCCCACACAGCATGTGGGTGCTGCGGGGGAGGTCGTGCTTCAGGGCGTTCTCCTCGCTGGATGAGCTGGGAACGAATCCATCAGTGCCAGCACTGAGGCGGAGCAAGCCAAGACCCTCCCGCTGCGTGTCCACGGGGACCTGGATGCGGTTCCCCACCAGCACGCTCCCAAAAGTGCCAGAGTGAGTGTCCTCCTGGGGGCTGGAAAAGGGCTCATTCCCTCGAGTGTCTTGGTCTGAGCCCACCACACTCGGTGTTTGTTCCAGGCCAACAACCTGCAGGTTGCTGGGGTTCACGTTCTCCAGGTGGAGGCTGGCCAGCTTCTCAACCAGCGAGTGGTTGGGCACAACCGTCCGGATAACGTCACCTGAGGAGACAGAGACAACGTGGCTGCCAGGGGAGCAACGTCCCCATCATCATCATCCCCCTCTGTACACCCCTGAACAGGGTCAGCACAAGGCTGTGGACACAGCATCCCACATCTGCTCCCAGCTGAAGCTGAAGTGGCCTCCCAGCCCAGGAATCAGCCCAAGCCATGCTGTAGAAGCTGTGAGTTTCCCCCAGAAGCCCTGTGAGCTGTGATTTCTCTGGAGTTCAGGCCCAGCATGCATGCCCAGAGCACGGAGCTCCCTCACAGCTGGTGGCCAAGGCGTACCGAGCAAGCAGGAGAAGGGGATGTAGGTGATGTAGGCCATCTCGGGGTTGAACACCTTCTGTAACTCCACCAGCACGGATGGATCCAGGGCCAGCAGCTTCCCATCCGAAAGGGGCACCTCCATCACTGGCACTTCACAGCTGCCCAGCGACTCTGCTGTCAACCCCTGGGCAAGAGAAACAAGATCACATAAACCCCAAGGTGAGATGCTCTTACCACACAATTCATTACACAAACACAGCCAGGTATGCCCACCACATTCCCACATCTGGGGGAGTGCAGGAGGGCCCCTCCCACATCACTGACCTGGTCCTGCAGCTCCTGCAGCAGCGAGAATGCCCTGAAGAAGTTTCTCACTGTGTCACTCAAGTGCTGCTGCACCATCTCCTGCCCAATCCGCAGGCAGATCAAGGCAATGAGGCTGATTGTCTTCACACACAGGGCAACACGGGCCTGGGCTCCGCTGGGGAAACTGAAGAGGACATCCATCAGCAGCCTGCCCTCCACGTATCCCTTTTTCCCATCCTCTGCCTCATGCTTCCTGCCTTTTCTGTGTTATCAGGATGCTTTCAGCAGTGTGCCAGTGCAAGGAGACACACATCAGGGCAGAAACACCCCTCCCCCCCCAAACCTGGGAGCATTAGGGCCCCCACAGAACCCTTCCCAAATCCCTGATTTTGTGCTGATCCTGCAGCACTTACCCGACAGCTGGCGAAGTGAGGAAGCCCAGCACTGGGAGCAGCACCTCCTGACTGATCTTGGGGAGGATGTCCATCAGTGTGGTGTCAGAGAGACACACCACGATCTTCTGTGTCAGTGTCACAGCGGCCAGGAGCCCGGCCTCCTTCCGGCTGTTCAGCCGGACACCGCCGGAGCCACCGCCGGGTGCAACCTGTGAAAGAGACTCCTTCAGGGCCAGGGCCACCACCTCCCCAGCAGGACACAGCAAAGGTGACCCCAAGGTCGCCTGAGCTCAGCCTCAAACCCAGCACAGCACTGCTGGTCCTGGAAGAGGAACCCAAGCATCAAATCTCAACAGCAAAACGTGTCTGGCACTCAAGGGATGAGCCCAAAAACTGACAGACACTTGTCAGCACAAGAGATGAGCCCGGGGAAAATGGGGAATGACACCCCTAAGCTCACAGGTTTCCTCTGCAGAGCATCTCCCTCCACAACATTCCCACAGGTGGGAACCTCAGAAGGGAGAGTGACAACCCCACACTGGTCCAAACCATCCTGGACACCCCAGAGCATCATTTGCCAGCACAGAAAGAGGGGAAAGCTCTTACATACACACAATTTAAAAGCAAGAATCGTTGTCTTCATCCCACAGTGTGCAGAGGAACAGTCCTTGCATGAAATATCCAAGCACAAATTATGGGCAAAGCCGCTGCTGACTTCTAGAAATCCAGCTGCTAGTAATTTCATGAGGCAGAACTGCACATCCTTTTTCTGCTGACAATGTACTGCTGCTGTTATGGCAGTGCCAAAGAGTTAATAACATCAGCAGCAACACTAAAATATTTCTTTCTAAATTGTCCTGTTTCCTAACTCCTAGACAAATCAAACACCCAAGAAAGAGAGCCAGTAACAAAACCCACAGACAATTCCCAGTTTCCTGCTATATTTCTTGTACACCTGCCATCTTCCAGCTCATCACAGAGGCTCTTCCTCTCACAAAATAGCCACCCTGCCAAATCCTGCAAGAAGGATTGACTTTATCCTATTTGTGACCCGCAAGTTCCATCGCTCCAATATCAGGTTGCCAAATGCTGTTTCACAGGGGTATTAATCCCCTCTGTGCCCCCAAGCAATGATCTTAGGAAAGCAAAGCAGAACAGCTGGAGCTATGATTGCAACTGGGTGGAGAATGATTTTGCTGAAAAATGGGATTTTTTCCCCTGAAAAACCTCCCCTTCAACACTGGAAAAACTGACAATGCCTTTTTGTTTTCTTTAAATGAACAGCTGTGGCCTCTTTCCAAAAAAAATCCCTCTATGTTTAAATTATCAGAAAGCTACTGAAGTTTTCCATTTAAACAAGAATCCATAACCGAAGTGTTTACAACCACTAAAGAGGGAGCAATATGAAAAATAAGCCTGTTTAAAACATTCAAAACCTTTTTCTTTTTAATGAAAAATTAAGTTTTTCAACCAGCTGCATTACACATTTCCTCCTTGCTGTTCAGCTACGAATTTCAAGCTGTAAAGTTAGTGAGCCTTGCCAGTGCTTTTTAGATAGCTGAAAACCTGTTAGCCTCCCCCCAGTTCACCCCTATCTACCCACACAGACCTCTGTGAACACTCACTCCAGCCCAAGCTGCTCCTCCTGCCTGTTATCACAATCCCACCCTTGTGCCAGCTCTGTTTGGGCACAGTCACCCAGAAAAGTAGAAGAAAAGCTTTTTCTCTGGTTTCACAAGGTCTGACAGGTAAAGAGGGGTATGAACGCAGCTGTGTGCTTTGCTGGGAGCAGTCTGGAGCTTGTGGCAGGAGGTAAAAGTGCCTCTCCTGTCCTTCTCAGCCAACACAGCCAGAGCTGCTCAGCCCACACTGGCCCAGACAGAGCCCAGCCAAGCTCACTTTTTATGCAGGAGGCTCCTGGTGAGGCTGGACTACTTTTTTTACACCCTCCCTTCACACCTGGACACAGCTCTTGCCCCAACACAGAGGAGAAAAAGGCAATACTGACCAGGTAGCTGATGTAGGGCAGGTACTGGTAGGTGAGGACAGGCTCTCCATACAAATATGCCACGTGCACGAGGCAGGCCAGCACTGGCTTGGACACCTGATCTCCCAGCACGGGCCGTTTCTGGTAGATATTCCCTGTGCTCAGGGGACTGTTCTCGTCGCTGCTCGGTACAAACTGCTGCCTGGTCGGGCCTGCCCAGAGAACACATCATGAGCTGAAGCAGCAGCCACACCCAAGCCACCAGCAGACAGATTGGGGGCACAGCCCACCCTGGGACCCAGGGAAGAGGCATTACCGACGTAGCAGGACGTGAGCAGCCGGAGCAGGTTCCTGGCGATGAAGCGGGACGTGACGGTCGGGCCCAGCTTGGCCGAGAGCCACCTCACCATCTTACAGGCTGTGTCTGCAAAACAGCAGCAGTCACAAGGACAGCGCCCAGCATGGCACAGATTAGCTACCAGCCTCTGCTGCCCCAGCCCTGACTCTCAGATCCACATGCAGACCTGGCCTCTTACCCTGGTTTCATCCCTGTCCCCAAGCTGGGGTCACAAACACCCCCAAATCTAGACCCGCTTCTCCCCCAGGCTCTGCCCAACAACCTGGATGCTGGCAGGGTCTTACCCAGCAGTATGGTCTGCTCTTTGTCATCAGAGTGGTCTGGCAGCTCCTCTCCCTCCCCATCCTCTGGCTCGCTGCTGTCATCAGCCAGGGTGACATCCACGGAGGCTCCAGCAGCATCCACGACCACCGTCAGCTCTGCATCGACCGCCGCGTCCTCGTGCTCCTCTTCCTCATGCTCCTCTTCCTCCTCCTCCGACTCCTCGCTCTGCTTCAGGTCCTGGCTGCTGTCCATTGACTTCAAGCTGCTCTTGTCCTTCTGGGAGTCCCCATCAGCAGGTCTGTCCTCGCCCAGGGACACCTCGCTGGCGCTGCTCTTGTCACTCAGCCGGCCAAGGCTGAGCGATTCCTGCTCCTGGGGCTGCAGGGATTCCCCGACGTAGAGGCCACTCTGGAAGTCCTCACCCTCGGGCAGGTAGGCCTGGTCGTGGAAGCTGACCCCAGAGGTGTAGTCCAGGAGGTCGAGTGCAGCAGAGCTGTGCTCCACGTCCATCTTGATCTCCTCCCCAAACACACACGACACCGGGCTCTCCCCTCCACTCTCATCATCCTCAGCGGTGCCAAGGAAGGATTTGCTCTCCTCCCGCGAGCTCTCGATGCCCACGAGGATCTGCAGGATGTGGGGCAGCAGGTTCAGGAGGAAGGACTGCAGCCCCAGGCGCACGATCAGCTGGGCCACAAAGCAGTCTGTGTACAGGTAGAACCTGCCGTGGCGGGAGCAGGGCGTCTCGTAGGCTCCGATCAGGGGCTTGAGCAGGTATTTATTGGCGTTCTTGGGCCCGAGGGATTTAGCTATGGGTTCAAAGAGGTACCACGCTGCGTAGACAGCGGTGTTTTCCTCGGACATCAGAGATAATATGAAAGGCAGAAGAATCTCCAAGCCCTCAGGAGTGATTTCAGAAAGGATCCCCTCCAGCTGCTGCCACAGCTGGAAAACAAGCTCCCGGCCTTGCCCTTCATCCTCGATCTTCTTTGCTTGATAGGTGAAAATGAACTTGTGCAGAGCTGGGAAGTACGTGGGGAAGGGGACGATGGAGCTGAAGGGGCTGAGGAGCTGCGTGGGACAGGGCGGGGGGAGGCCCTGGGAGATGGGTTTGTATTCAAACAACTGCACCGTGCTCTTGCCCAGCTTGCTCTTCAGAAGCTTCTCCACGGGCACGCTGAGCTGCAGCAGGACATGCAGCACGTGCTGCAGCGGGGCCGGGATCTCCTTGGGGTGGTAACGGCAGAGATTCCGCACCATCAGGAACCGCTCCAACAGGGATGCGTCGGGCTTCGAAGGACGCAGCCTTGGTGCAAATATAATCTCAGCTACCAGAACACCCAGAGCTTGCATGTCCCTCTGGAAGAGGTCTGAGAGACCCAAGGGTGGCTCTTCCCATGGCTGCTCCATCAGCTGCATCTCACTGCTTAAGCCTTTAACCAAGAAATTGTCCAGTTTCTCCAGTTCCTCTAGGGCCTGGAGTGGATTGAAGCCCTCAGGAAGTGCGATCTTCATGTCAAGCTGATCCACAGCACCTGTCTTGCTCCGACGGAGCGGTCGGACCCCTGAGGATTTGCTGTCGGTGGCATAAGCAGGGAGGGTGGAGGGCTGTGCTGGAGGCACAGTGGCACAGGGCTGGTCAGCAGCTCTACCAGGAGCAGAAATGGAATCCAGGGCTTCTGTGCCTTGCTCCAAATCATCCTCACCAGCGATGGGTTTCTCCCCAGACCAGGTGGTTTCACTGGGAGTAGCCTCCAGGACCAGCCCGTTGATCGTATCCGTCACCTGGCCTTGGATGTCCTCCAAAACCACAGTCTCCCGGATGTTCTGGAGCAGAGGACGGACAATGGCTGGAGCTTCAAATGTAGGCAGGTCCCACCATGCGCCTGGGATGGGGCTGGTCGAAGAGCTGCACGACCCCGTAGGTCGTCAGGTGCGTGTGGTTGTCAACCAAGTGGAGGCAGACGTTCTTCTCCTTGACTGCATCCTTCCCCAGCAGCTTGTAGCCAAACGTGAGGTCAATCCAGTGGTGCAGGTCCTGGGAGACCTCCCAGCTCTCCAGCAGCATGCGGTGAACCTCGATGAACTCCTCGTAGGAGCTGCACCACGACGGCACATCCAGGTCGGGCATGTCCGGGTGGATGGATCGGGAGATGGTGGGGTCTGTGTAAAACTCTGGGATGCACTCGTCCGGCGTCCAACTCTGCATGCGCTCCATGCTGGCTGGATACTCGTTGGGCTCCCACTGGGACCTCACGTGGCAGCACAGCACCGCCTTGGGTGTCCTGCGGGCCGTGTACACGTAGTAGGTGATATCCGAAAGGACGTCAGAGATGTGATGGGGGACGTGGAGCTGCTCCCCACTCGACCCCCCCGCAACAAACGCCTGCTTGGTCATCTCATAGGTGAAGTCCAGCTGCTTGTCCCCCTTGTTGAGGCGGAACTTGGATTTCCTCAGGTCTCTGAACTTGCCGTTTTTGGTAGTGAAGTCCACCACCCACGGAAGAACCGGGTGGTAATTGGGGTCTCCCATTCTCCTCCCAGCCAAGCTGTTCAGACGCATAAGGTAGTCGAAGTTGCTGACCTGCCCGTGCACCCACTGCAACACCAGGTCTCGGAGGTCCTTCTGGCAGGCACTGCATGTCACCTCCTGCCTTTGCATGCAGCTTTGCTCGCTCACTCGTTCCAGACCACCCTCCAGACTCTCTTCCTCCTCCCCGGGTCCCTCGTACCCCCTGAAGTTCACACGCAGACGGCTGCACAGCTTCTCATCCACAGCCACATCCCGAAGGGAAAAATCTCCACAAGCCAGACCCGCCTGGTGACAAGCCCTCATAGCCTGCAGCACGTGGAAGAGGAGGAAGAGGATTTTGGCATGGCTGTTGGTCAGCTTGGCCGGGCTGAAAGTCACGACGTCGTGCAGGCAGTACTGCACATAGGGGTAGATGATGTACAGCATGTCGGCCGACTCCAGCAGCGCCTCAGCCTGCAGCATATTGGGGCACAAGGGTGCACCTTTGGCCACGCTCTCCTTGGCAGGGGACATGCCAGGCACGTTCCTGCCCACCTGGAGGACCGGGCAGCCGTAGGCTCTGT
>NW_008239778.1:486569-487348 GCF_000691975.1 Corvus brachyrhynchos
CTCCTTGAGGCTCTGCAGCCATTTTGCCGGGACAAAGGCGGTGACGTGGGTCCTCTCGGGGGCCAGCTGACGGCGGTCAATGTTCAGGTCCTTCTCCACGCTCTGCAGGAAGCCTTCCATGCTGGATTCTGCTGGGAGAAAGGTGGTCCAGACAGGCTGTGAGCAAGCAGAGAGGGGAAGAAATACCCTGCCCTCCCCAGTCTTACTTCCCCATTGGCACCCAAGTGAAAAAAAAAGCTGTTTTGAGGAGCTTGGTCACTCTGTCAGTGTGTGGGGGGTGAGAAGGGACCAGCCCTGGCTGTGAGGGACAAGGAGGGAGCTCTGCAGCCAGGCAGGGGGACGTGGTGGGGCTTCCACAGCCCCAGGCTCAGGGAGGGCGACATGATGGGGACTTGCACATCCAAGTGTTGGGGGAAGGGACATGATGGGACCTCCGCAGGCCTAGCGCTGGTGTGGGGACACACAATGGCACATCTACAGCGAAGGAGTGGAACGTGATGGCACCTCTTCAGCCCCAGACTAGAGGGACACAACGGGACATTCACAGCCCTAAGAACCGAAAAGGAATATGATGGGAGGTGGAGGGGTACATCTGCAGCCCCGGGGCTACCGGTGGGGACACAACGGCACCTCTGCAGCTGGAGAGGGTACACGATGGAATCTCTGCAGCATAACCCCCACGCTGGGGACACAATGGGACCTCTGCAGTCCCAGGGTCAGGGAGAGGGGCCACGGGTGCGACGCAGAGGATGCTCACAGCAAGGAGCAACTCCCAGGAA
>NW_008239778.1:490254-494131 GCF_000691975.1 Corvus brachyrhynchos
CCTCCCCCGCTGCCCGCCCAGGCCTGGGGCCCGCCGGGGTCCCCAGTGCCTTTGGGGTGACGCTGGTGGGAGGATGCCGTGATGGCCGCCCGGGGGTTTCCCATGTTTCCCGTTGCCATCTGTCCCCCACCGTGCCCGGTTTCCCGGGAGGTTCCCAAAACTCAATCCCCAGCAGCTAAAGCGCTGGGTGGTGTGAAAAAGGGGTTTTTTCCCACGCCGAGAGGGAAGCAGTGGAGTCCCACACCAGCCCTGGGGTTGGCGTCCTGGCCCTCCAACAAAACGACTCAGAAAAGGGCTGAGCTGCCCGAAATTCCCCCACCGGTGGCTTGGCAGCAGCCACCTGACAAAGTGTCTTCCCTGTCAGGAAGCGGCTGGCTCCTGTCCAGGGGGGACCCTGCCAGTGCTGATGGATGCCCGAGGTGAGCCCTGGGAATGCCATAACCCCTACCTGCAGCGGCCTCCCTGCCACGGCCACTGGGCCCTGCTGGAGCAGGTTGCCTTATCTCTTATTTTCCAGCAGAAATGGCCTTGGATTTCCTTGCCTCTCGCTCGTGGTTTAGGGCTGGCTGCAGGTGCTGGAGCTCACGCACCACCTGCTTTGGGAGCGGGGAGGGATGGGGACAGTTGAGGTCGGAGCTGCCTCTGGATTCCCTGCTTTGGGGGGATTTCAGCCCTGGGGAGAGGACAGAGCGATAGATCAGGATTGTTGTCGGGGTGGGGGAAAGGAGCAGCTGTGGCTGCTGTGGGTGACAGCTCAGCTCGGCACAGTTCGATCCTGGCTCTGAAATGTGCGTTCCCTTCCCAGATGCTGCCGTGCCACCCTGCTCCTGGCTAACCAGCACCAGTTCTTCAGTGGCAAGCTTTATGTCCTTCTCCAGTAGCTAAAGCTGCCAGTTGAAGAACTGTTGAATGTAGCCACTCTCTTCTCATCACTTGGACCTTGGATGCCAGCCAGAGCCATGCCCTGAGCGACCCGGATGAGCCATTCTGCAGCGTCCTGAGGATTGAAGAGCTGAGGATGAGTCTGACCAGGATGAAGAAAGTCTCCTCGCAGCCTCCAGACAGAGCCTTGGCTGGAGGATTGCCAGGCAGCTGTGCCAACAGGGCTGTCAAACTCTGTCCCCCTCTCAGTGGGGTGGCACTGAGCTGGGAAGTGACTAGAGGAGACCAAAAGAGGCATTAAACGTTGTTTTGCTCAACTATTCAGTTCTAGGAAGTTTGTTGCCTGTGGGTTGCCTGGACCAGGTGGGAAGATGGTGGGGGCTGCACCCACCCTGGGTGGGGGCACAGCACCAGAGCTGTGCCCCCAACTGATGCCAGTCTGGGATCTGCAGGTGAAGGGTTGATCCTTCAGATGCCTTGGGTTCGTCCCGAGCCAAAGAGGTGAGCCAAGGCTAGGCATAGCCCACAGGTCTGACCTGCTGCTGAGCTCAGGAGCTGGATTAATCCTGCAACATGCCAGGCAGTGGGATGGAGCCTGGGGAGAGGGCTGGCTCCACACCTACGCTGCCCTGCTGCGGGTCGGGCTGGGTGCGGTGGGGCCGGGCTACTGGGACAGGGTGACTCAGGGCCGAGTCACGCACGGCTCCGGACAGCTGTTCCCGGAACTTCTGTCCCTGGGAGGCCAGGCAGCCCTGGCTGCGGTGCCCGGATTCCAGGTATTTTGGAACCCCCTAAGACCCCGAGGTGAACTTTAATGGGCTCCTCCATGGTCCAGGCTCTGGCTTGTTGGTGAATAGAAGCAGAAGACTGCCCTGGAAGGAACTTGGAAGCTGCTCTCCAGGGCTGGAGAAGTCCCTGCCTTGCACTGAGTGAGAGGGGAGTTCCACGGGCCCAGCAAGGGCTCTAGGGAGCCTCTGCACCCCAGGCTTTCCCACAGGAGGGCTGGGACCACCAACTCCCAGGCTGTCTTGGTGAATGGGAATCAGGGGAGTGTCCAAGCATTGCTGCTCAGGGCCTGCCAGGAAGAGCACAGCTCATCCCAGCGCCGAGGGCGGGCAGGGAGGAACAGCCCTGTGCTGAAATGTCTGCACAATCTCAATCTGCCTGCCCAGGCTCCAGCTGCCCAAGGCAGGGCTGCTCTCAAACTTTGGCACCCAGCAAAGCACAGAAAGTGGCCTGGTGTCCATTAAGCGGGAGAAGTAGAATAAGTCTGTTGTCCTGGGGTCTTTCCTTCTTACATAAAGCTGCTGTGCTTAGTGTGGGCTTGCTGATGGCTACAAGAAGCTGAGTTTCGTTGGGGTGGTTGTCACTCAGAGGGAGTGGGACTGCTGAATGCCCTTGGATGAGTTCCTCCAGCTTGAGGCAGAGCCCATCTCTTCCACCACAGCTGCCCTGCTGCAAGTCCAAACAAAACAGCTGGCACCTGCTCAGTGCCCAACACATCCCAGAGGGCATCATCGAGGGGCAGAAAGTCATGGGCAGGGTGCCTGAGGGCAGGGAGGAGCAGCTCCCAGGCCGTGCTCCCCCTCCCATGCAGCACAGATTGATCTGTATGGGAGCTGTGTGCTCCATGTGCCTCACGGGGAACGTGTAGATTTGTCACGAAGGAACAACCTGTGCTGCTGAAACCCAGCTCTTTCCTGGGTCAGGTGTGGCTCTTTCAGAGCGGAGAGTTGCCCTGAGCAGAAGCACCAAACCCGTGGGATCAGGAAATCCAAAACGTCATAATTCAGGTCAAATTCATGTGTGAGAAGGGGCCAGAGGACAAGTTTGGGTGTTTAACACAAAACCAGTATCTCACCTGCTGAGCAGAGGGCTCAGGTTCTGGCTATCCTGCACTTCCTGTGAAACCAGAGGGGGTTTGGGCTGGCTGTGAGTGTCCCTGTGGGAACTTGCCTGGTTCCTGGGACTTACCCTTCCTCCTGCAAAGCCCCATGTGACTGGTGAGTAAGTGCAAAGTTTCCTGTAGAAAGCACAGCCTTGCTCGCTGTTGCCTTGCAAGAATCTAGTAACTCTTTAGCATCTGGCCACCTCCTCCAAGCATCCAGTGCAGACACAGGAAAGGCTGGATCTGGGATTTCTCTGCCAGAGGCTGGCTGCTTGCTGCGGCAGCTAATGCAATATTCAAGACACCAGTGACACTGCCAGCAGGTGCTGCTGGTTCAGAGGTGGGTTGGCATCCCTCTGTCCTTAGGGGCAGGGTATTCTGTGCAAGTTCCTGCACGCAGCCCACCTCGTTCCCTGCTGGGAGAGCAGCTTGTCTCGGTCACAGCTCCCCTTGGTGGGAAAATGTGTTTTTGCAAAGGAGAAGGTCATTGTGACCGGTGTGCTAAATGAGAGCTCCCTGCCAACTGGGAAGGAACAGGAGGAGCTGGTGGATCTCTGGCTGGTGCATCTGTGGATGTGTGGTGGCTGCTGCCAGCTCAGAGCCTCAGCTGAGCCTCAGGTCATGGGCATCCTCCTCTCATCCAGCCCAGAACAACACCAGCTCTGCTGTGCTTTGCCTGGCACGAGTGGACAGCCAAAGGCTGTCTGCAAACACAAAATGCAGGTGCTGGGTTCAGCTTTGCTGATGGTTTTATTTCTCCAGGGTGGGAGGATGTGGAGCTGTTAACACTTGGTTGTGAGCCCCTCACGAGGGGCATGCACCAAGCTTAGCTTTGTGCCAGTGAGGGGATGTTGCCAATGTCACAGGCCCTGCAAATGAGAGGTAGTTTGGGGATTTGCAGTGACTCCTCTTGGTTTCGTGTCTCTCAGTGGGCTCTGCTGACATGGGGAACAGCACAGAGCCACCCACCAGCTCAGTCAGGATGTCACTTACTCCGCTTCTTCTTTGGAGATTTGTTTCCCCAAGTACAAAACTTCTGCAATCAGAGACACCATGGGGTCGCAGTTCAGGCTGGCAGCTGCAGCCCCATGGCCATCCCTGGAAGGG
>NW_008239778.1:494186-507515 GCF_000691975.1 Corvus brachyrhynchos
GGAAAGAGGAAGAATGTGGATCTTCTCAGAGTACAAAGCTCAGCATAGCAGCATCCCCATGGCACAGTGGCCAGGGAGCAGCTGTATTTCAGAGGGCTCAGGGCAGGGTGGCTGGTGCTGCAGGATGCACAGGGACTCATGGCAGATTGCCTGGCAATGCTGGGAGCTGGGTACTGAGCCTGGGAGCAATGGGGCAGACAGAGAGGAGATGTGTCCCAGGCTCTCTGCCCAGCTGGTGTCATCATTTGGGTTCATTCTCTTCTCCTTCCTTGCCCTGCTTTGGTTTTCTCTGGTTCAGCACCCAGCAGCTGCCTTTAGTGCACAGCCATGGGATGTGGAGCCTCCGTGGGATCTCTGCAGGCTGTAAGAGAGAGGCCTGGGCCCTGTTCCCGGGGCATGGACTGGCCATGGATTCACTCACCTGATGTAAAAGATCAGGAATTTCTGTTGCTCCAGGCTGCCCTTCACAACAGTGTCCGTGTATCCCTTCCCACAGCCTATGAGAGAGAACCTGCTCAGGGAGCCCTGGCACAGCAGTTGCCACCCATCCCACCTCGAAGCCAGTGTGGGTGGGGACAGAGGGGACAGGGGCTGGGACAGGGCTGGGGAGCAGACATGAAGGCCCTGGACAAGTAGAACTGCCTTTGAGCCTCTCCTGGGTTTGGAGAGGGAAGTTCTTCCTCTGTGACCTCTAAGCCACTGGACATCAGCAAAGAACAAGAGCTCTGGGTGACCTCCAGGCCCAGGGCTCAAACTCACCATGGCAGCCAGTCCAGAGCTTGAGCTGCTTCAGGTGAACTCTGCAACCACACTGTGTTTACAAGCCCCAGACCCAGCTGGGTGGGTGAGCAGATGGGCAGGGAAGAAGTTCTGTTCCCCTCTCTCTGCCCCCTCCTACCTGCATAGCGGATGCTTTTCCCAAGCAACGTGGTCCAGAAGTAAGGAACAGTGCGCAACTCCTTCCCTCTCTTCAGCATGTTTAAAGCAGCACAGTGACCTGGGATGAGCCAACAGAGGGAATATTTTTCTTGCAGGTCCTTAAAAATTGTTCCCTGTGTCTCCTGCTGTCTCTTCTGTCCCGTTCCCATCTCCAAGGGAGCTGGGAAGTGATGTGGCTGTGCCCTCACCGTGGGCCTCGGCCACTTGTTGGTGGTGGATGCTGGACCTGTCCCCGTCGAGCAGCGCTACTGGGAAGGTGACCACGTCCCCAGCAGCGAAGACATTCGGGATGTTGGTTTGCATGTGCTGGTGGGACACAGGGCAATTAGTGCAGTGATGAGAGAGAAGGGATGCTGTGTGACCTGGGATACTCAGCTGGCACTCACCAGATCCACCAGGATGGCACCTTTGTCATCTCTGGCAATGGAGGTGCCCTTTAGAAATGTGGAGTTGGGGGTCGACCCTGTGGGGAGAGGAGCAGGGATGAAAGCTCTGCAGGGATGGGGAGGAAATTTGGCCCCACAGTGCCAGTTCCTGCTTGGAACAGAGCACTTGGAGCAGTGAGCTGTGCTTGAGCTGGTGCTGAGCCAGTAAAGGGGCAATAAAACCAGGGCCCAGGACACAGCACGCTCTGGGAACAAAGCAGGGACCTGTGGAGCTCAGCAAGAGCCAAAGGCACAGCAAGAGCATAACCAGCTCCTTTCCTCCTGCCAAGTGTGTGCTCATGGGCTGCTGACTTTTCCAGGTGCTTGGGGCCAAGAGGAAGGGCTGGATGATAACAGAGTGGGAAAGAGACTTCAGGGAATGGTGCCCTGGAAATGAACTGAGATGCCCTGGGCATGCTGGATGTTCTCCCCACTCCCAAAGCTGCCTCCCTCTCCCAGCTGGGGTCTCTTACCTATTCCCACCACTACCACATCTGCAGGGAGATTCTCTCCGTTGGCAAGAGCAGCCTCTGCAACCTAGGAAAGAAGGAAGGATCATGAACGAAGGGTTAAAACCTCTGTCCTAATTCCCACAGCCTCCCTGCTGCTTTGCCCTTTGCTGGCTTTTTGATTCCCCAGGTTCGGATCACCTTGTCCAACTAATGTGTGTTTCTGGGGATGTAAAAGAAAATCACACTGTTGTCCCTGGGATAGGAACACTTACTGGTGCCCTTTGAGCCCAGAGCTGTGTTCAGTGAAAAGGAAGGGAGGGTCTAGACAAGGGAGAGGAAAGCCTGATGTAGGCACTGGGTTATACCTCAACTTGGGCTTTTTTCCCCTAAAATTAGCAGTTCAGGGATCACAAAGGCATGACTGACCTTTCCATCCCTTCCTTTCAGCTCACAGAGTTCTGTTTTCATGCAGAACTTCACCCCTTTATTTTGCAGCATCTGAAAAGGACTGGTTTGAGTATTCATTAGGAAATTCCAGGCTATAAAAACAGCTGTACCCAGCCAAAACCCAGGCAGGCAGCTCTGCTGCTGCTCCAGGCTGCAGGGAGGTTCCATTTGTGTCCCTGGCTGGTGCAGGCAGCCTGGGAGCCTGGCTTTTCTCTGCAGTCCTGGTCAGGACTGGTGTATGAGGTGGGTTTGGGATGAAGAATGTGATGGGTGGGGAGGGGAAGATTGGGACCAGCCATGTGTGCCGAGCTCGTGGGTGAGCTGTGGGTGAGGACAGAGGCTGGGCACGCAGAGTTATGACTCAGCACAGGGGCGAGGTTTCCTGGGCTGATGTGGATCCCTGGGCTGCTTGGATACCATGTGTTCTCCATCCTAGAAATCAGCCCCAGATTTTCCTAACCTTCATGGCGACACCTCCAACCTGAGGACCCAGGGTGTGCTGGAAAGGGAACTCCTCTCTTTCCACCACTGAGATGTTTCCAGCCTTGTCTGAGAGGAAGGCAGCCACCTCCATTCCTGCAAGGAAGAGGCATGCCCAAGGTAAGCCTGCTGCAAGCATGAACCTGCACCCTTGGAAACCTTCTCCTCTTCCAGGAGAACAAATCTGATGTGCTGCCAGTGCTGAACTGCTTTGCTGTGCATTTCTGGGCTGAGGTATTTAGCTCCCCCCATGCTTTGTTCTTGTGCACACAGACCTGGATATCAGGAAATGCAAAGAATAGCTTCTGGTTATGTACAAAATAGCTCCTGGTTATGTACAGAATAGCTTCTGGGCCTTAGCCCCTTGCTTTCCCAGTGTTTCTGGGGAATCCAGCTCCTCTGGAGGACAGTGACCTTTTCATAAGGCACATTTCCCTCTGTCCATGTGCAGCAATTGTTTATAGCTCTCAAAGTTTCTGGCTATCAGAGGAAAGAATGAGTGTGTGCTGTGTAATGAGCACCCCCAGCAGCTACAGGGCTCCAGGGAGGATCCCAGCCGGGTAGGAAAGGAACATCCCTTCCCTGAGGGCCTCTGGTTCATGTGCACACGAAACAGAAGGGGGTTTGAGGGCTCTCACTGATGGTTTGACACCCACTCCAGGCTGGTACCTATGAATGAAGCTCCTACAATCACCAGATTCTTTCCAGTTGCCAGCTCCAAGATCTTGCTGGACTCTTCTGGGGTTTGGAGCGTGCACACGTTCTGCAGGTCTGCACCTGGGACTTTGAGGAAACCAGAGCTGAAAGAGAGAGAATCCAGATGCATTTCATGATATAAATTAAACAGAAAGAATAAGAAAGGAGCACAAACCCACAGCTGTGTCATTCCACTCTGCCCTTTTATCTCATCTCCTACCTCCACCTCCCAGTGTTGTCCTGCCTAAAATCCTGTGTGTGGCAAACACCTTGTGCACTCACTGGCTGCCTGTTGCAATGAGCAGCTGGTGGTACTTCTGAGAGGACCCATCCATGAAGTGAACCTTCTGCTTCTGGAAATCCACTGACACTGCCTGCAGGAGAGAGGGGGCACAGAGCAGACAGGTACCTGTGATCCACTCTCTGTCCTGCCTGTGTGCCCTGTTTCTGGACACTCAGGTGAGATGAGGGATGCTGAGGTCCTCTCTCCCACTTCCCACAGGTCCATCCGTGGATACACAGATCAGTGTTACACCCTCCCCATGGCAGGAACAGGATCACCCACTGAGGACTGAGCTCAGCTGCACTGGTACCTCTTTCTCTGTCCAGAACTCTATGCCCTGGGCCTGGAGGAATTCAGGTTTCCTCAGGTAAACATCCTCGGCTTTCAAGTTCATTTCCTGGAAACACAACAAAAGCATGAAATGAAGCACTTCTTACAGGCAGCAATTGTCCTGGAGTGTTCACTGGGGAGTCAGTTTGCAAAAGAGGTGAATTTTGCATTAGTGAATCACAGCTCCCCACACCGCCCCACCACCTTGTCCCCACCCTCAGAAAAACCATCAAACTTTAGTGGGAAGAACTCAATAAAAGGAGATAAAGCCATCAGCTTATGTTGACTCTGATCAAAGACTTTCCAGGAGGAAGAAGATGTTTCCCTGGAAATAACACCCCTGTTCCTCTTGGATTCCTCAGCACTCCTGCTTTGCTCACTCCAGTGCTCCTGGCCCCGAGTGTGGCCCATGTCACACGTGGTGCCCGGGCACAGTCCTGCCCTCATCACACACGAACCTTGCTCAGTTTGGACTTGTCATAGGGAACATGCTTCTCTTTGGTGGCCATGATGATCCTGCCAGTGAATCCCTCCTGGCGAAGAGTCTCTGCACACACCAGGGCAGCCACACCTACAAGAGATGCTCATCTCAGCCCTCTGACACATCTCTGTGGAGGAGGAGGAGGAGGAGGAGGAGGAGCAGGTCAGTCCTCCCTGGAGAGGAGAGTGGCAGCTCCCAGTGTGTGTGGAGAGGGAAGATCCCTTCACTGACCTCCCCCCAGCAGCAGCATCGTGTTCTTGTTGAGGAGGCACCTCCTGCTTGCATCCTTCACCCTCAGGCTGCTTTCAAGGTCCTGCAACAAAGTGCAAAATGCCGAAGTCACACACAGCCTGAGGTGCTGCCTGTGCTCAGTGACAGCAGGTAAGGCCAGTACCTTCTTTTTTGCTGTAATAAACACCTTTCCATCTTCCACTGTTACCTGAAGGAGGGAAAGGAGAGGTTTTTTAAGTGCTGCATCCATGAGGTTGTGGTAGGAGCTCTCCTGGGAGATCCCGGTCCAGTGTGCCATCTGTCTCTGACTCTGATCTTGGATGTCACATGATGCTGAGGAGCTCATGAGCTTTTCTTCTCATCCCAAGAGCACTCAGGAAGAGCTGTAAATCCTCTTTTTCATTCCAAAAGCATTTGTGCTGACTCTGAGGGATACCAGGATCTACAGCATCACCTTTCATTGATAGGAGCTTTAGGGCAGGGAATTACACAATCCCAAGAAACCACCCCAAGGATCATCCCTTGTGTTGAAGCTCTGTGGGACAGAGCTGTGGTCAGAGCAGGGGGCTTTCAGTTGGTGTCAGGGACATGGAGCTTGTGAGAGAGAATGAATGTGAGAGGCACCCAGATGAGAGGACAAGAAGTCACCTTAAAGCAGGAGATACAGTCCAGAGCAGGGTATTCCTCGATGTCTCCAGTCCTGATGTTAAAGCAGGCCCCGTGCCAGGGGCAGCGCAGCCTCTCCCCTCTCAAAACCCCTGCAAGAGAACCCCCAGCCCCAGCTGGGCAGTGAGAACCAACCTCCCCAATGTGTTCTTTTCCCCCTGCCCTGAGCTGGGGTTACCTTTGCTCAGCGGGGCACCGTAGTGGGGACATTTGCTGCCCAGAGCACGGAATTCCTTCCTGTTCCTCACCAGCAGCACTGGGTAGCCAGCCACCATCACCTCCAGGAGCCTGGGGCAGAGGTGCAGAGGTGGGCACAGAACCATCTAAATCCCCACCACTGCCCCCAGGTACTCACTGTCCATCCCCAACGTCGTCCTCCCTGCAGACCTCGGCGGTGACGGTGTCATCGCCGTCCATGCCGGTGGCTGCTGGGAGCTGGTTGATGTCAGGCACTCAAGGGGACCCAAATTTCTGATGCAGCAGCAAAATGACTTTCAACTGGTGGAAAACACCCATTTGAATTTTGTGTCTGAACCCAACATCCGTTCCTCTGCCCTTTTCTCCTCTGAATTAACCAACTTCTTGTTTTCAGCCCCGAGTCCCATTAAACTCAACTGCAGAGCAGATGTGATTAATGGCTCTTGTAAACAAATACAATTATTTATGGGGAGGTGCTGCTGCCATATCCCATGTCTCCCTCAAATTGGGTCTAAAGAGATGCTTCAGCCTCTCCAAAGCCTCTCCAACGTTTGTGCAGAGATGTTACTCATGGTAATTGCTCTGAAAGCACTAATTCCTGCCCAAAATGCCTCCTGGGCTAGAAAACAGTCAAACCTCTTGGTCCTTAATGCTGTCCCTGCCTTAGCAGTCATTGAGAGGCTGATTAGGAATCTCCCTCTCTATTTTGGAGAGAAAAAAGCAAGAAATGGAGCAGAGGAAGGTCATTCAAGGCAGGTTTCAGTGCAGGGTGGTGACTTGCTCCTGCAAATCCCCACTGCACCGCTGCCTCGATCCCAGGTTCTTTAAAAGAAGCATCAGTGGGTACTCACCTGGTCCTGCCAGGGGGGTTCAGGCACCCATCCCCCAGGTCAGAGAGCCACCACTGCTTCTGTCTGCGACTTTCTCCTGTGAGGTGACACCCTGGTGTCTCACCACAGATGTTCTGCCCACTGCCAGCCCACGGCTGGTGATGCTCTCCCCGAGTTGCACAACATCCCCATCCATCAGGAGACGTGGCTCCTGGAAGCAGCTGCCTGTCAGGGAGTTTTATCTGATTTCTGCAACTGGCCTGGGCCTAATTAAGGGTATTTTGCTGGGGTTTAGAGTTGCAAAAGAATTGAGGGCACATAGGAATTATGGCACAGGTGTGGTGTAAAGATGGGGTGTGTCGTGGGCACTGCGACCAGAAACTCGAGGGGATGCAGTGATATCCCAACGGTCCCTTCCCACTGCCCCTTTTCCTGATGGAAAGCATTCCAGCTCCACACAACACATTTTTGCAGCACTTGGGAATGTTATTGCTACTTTTTACATATTTCAACAACGTTTAAAATTCTTTAATTTGATCTTTGGGTAGGATTTTTCTCTGTTGATTTTAAGGAGCATGAAGTGTTCAGCAGCTCTGCACGTGCCTTAAATCTCAGCTCTGCTCCTGGTTCAGTCACTGATGTCCAGGCACACGATCCCATCATCCCTTGGCCCGTGAAGGATGGCATGGAGCAGGAGGGTGCTGCTTGCTGTGCTATTTTTACAACGAAGTGGGAGTTGCAAAATACCGGGAGTAACACCTACACTGTTTGTGTCTCCTCTTGTTCTTATCTCTATTTCACAGTCAATATGTTTCACAACTTAAAATATGCCTCAAAAATTAAGGGGGGAAAAAGTTACTAACAGCCTGCTTCCATCATCTCCCTTGCAGAACAGGAGATCCGCAGGGATCAGCTCCCTGCCAGCAGCACCTTCCCAAATCCAGCAGCAGGGGGGATAAAAATCCTTTAGTGGGTATGACCCGGAGAAGAAGGCACGTGCAGGATGCTGGATAAGTGCAGGCAGGATTATTTGGGAAGCAGTTCAATTCATGGAACCCTGTAAACCGTGAGCACCCCTTCCTCCAGAGCAGGATACCGGGACACTGCCGTGTCCGGATAATCCCGGCCCACGGGCTCTGCGCACCCACGATGGGCACAGGAATGAGGAATTTTCTCACAGCACCAATGAGCAGCTTCTGGGCTCTGCCCTCCTGGCCAGGAGCCTGAATGTGAAGCAATTTGGCTGCCAAATGTCCGTATTTAAATTCTCTGTAATTATTCCCCAGAAGCACGTTCCCACGTGGAGGAGCAGCAGCCCTCGCGGAGCGTTCTCTGACTCAGCAGAAATCGCTGGAAAAACCTTTGCTCACAGATGGAAATCTCCAGCGAACAGGCAAAGGGGCAGGTACAGAGGCGTGCAGCTTTGGGATGAGGCAGGTGGAGCTTGATCCTGTGCAGGGACATTTGCACTGCAGGGCTGAGCAGCAGATCTGGCTGCTGGATGCCAATGGATGCTGCTGGATGCAGCCGAGCACCCAGGAAAGGCTTTTGTAAAGTGCAAAGGAAAAGGGCAAAACAAAATGCCTGACAGAGGCAAGGATGATAGAAAGGATATAGAAAAGGTGATTGACAAAGGATAGAAAGCAGAAAAGGGCATTGGATGCCCTTCAGAGAGAAGGTTGGGTTGGCTGCAGGGATGTTGGTGTGTGTCAGGAACACACAATATGCCCTCGAGGGACTGGGATGGGATTGGAGGCAGATTTTCAGGAAGATGCTCTGTAAACATCTTTTGGCCCTTTTTAGGTAAACCAGAGGTGGTTACTCAGAGGGTTTTAGAGTTCATTCACTGGTTCATTACTTTGCTTGTAGCACAAGTCAGGATTAAACACAGGAAGGAAGAGAGGAAAAGGAAGTGGTGCCCTCAACCACAAACAGAGCCCAGGTGGGCATCAGATATCTGTGAGCTGATCTGCCACCCACGTTGGTGCTGAGTCACACGAGCTGCTGAGCTGACCTTGGATTTTATTTTAGGTACCTTCACTTCTGCTGTGTCTCCTTGGTGTTGCTGGCCCTCCAGAAAACTCAGGTTTAGAGGCAAGGATTTAAGGGGTGTAACTTTCCTCCCTTCAAGTTCCCACCACCATCAGCTGGTGTAGCACATTTTTTCATGCCATGGCTGTGTGGATGCATCTTTTTTCCCACCTTTTTCCCAGCTCACCCAGCTCAGGGCCCTTCTCTGCCCTACCAGACCCGCTAATTTTAACAAGCAGCACCCACAGAGTCAAATCATAGGAAAGCAGCTCAGTGGCAGGAAGAGGAAGCGAGGTGAAACCTGCAGCGGAGCTGAAGTGATTAATGGGGCACTGCTCTCAGAACAGCTTGGTTTGTGATATTAATAACAAGAGAATTCAGGGGGGAACCTAACCAGTTCCAAGCTGCAGAGCCAACAGCAGCAGGAGATGCAGCGGGGAAGCTCCTGTGCTTGTATTTGTAAAATAGGAGGAACTGAGTGGGCTCAGAGGGTGTGATGCTGATCTGGGTGTAAGGGCTGGGATGTGCTTCCACCTTGGAGGACTCATTCTTAACCTGTCTGAAATGCAAAAAAACCCCACGTAGTCATAAATGCATTGTCAGGTAATCATAAAGCACATGCATATTCATCAAAAATTACTTAAACTTGAGATTGGTGAATTAAACACAGAAAAAAATGTTTATCCCACAAGGGAGGAAGACAAGGAAAAGGAAATATTTAGTGGGATGGATTTGCTTACAGGGTAAGAATAATTACATGTGGTGTTTCACATTTTCTTCCTAAGCATTCGTGTCTGGTGATGGTGAGAGATGGGACACAGGCCTGGCAGACACCTGGCACCACTTCTCCACGGTGAACATTGCAAAAGGAAAGAAGGAACCTGAAACTTCACTAATAACAGCACATAAACTGTTCAGAAAGTTGAAATATTTGGGGCATGGCAGCTGCTGGAAGCAGAGAACTGTAAGGAACTGCCCGTGCTGCTGTGCTCGGAGGGGATTTGCCAGTCAGTGTGTTCTCAATGGAATTTTGCTAATCCCATGGCATACCTGTGCAGCTGGAGTGAGGAGAGAGCACATCCTTCGTGCCACTGGTTCATGACAGCTGCTCCAGCCCAAGCCCTTGAGAAACAGCCGAGCCTGCAGCATCCTTAGGGACACTGCTGTCAACACAGGTTTCTCCAACAAGTCCCTTGTGCCAAGTCCTGAGGAAAAGAAAAATATCCTTCCAGTCCTGGGAAAAAGGAGGAAGGCCAAAAGAAGAGTATCCAGATCAACCTGCCCTGGGGTCATTTATCATGTGGGCAAAGCAGACTCTGCCTGGGTGGTTTGGGAACATCCCCACATGCCAGGCTGCAGAAGGCAGCTGCTGTGCCCAGTCTGCAACTGGCATCTGGCACCAGAACATCCTGATTCTGTAAAGCTCCCAGGAGATATTGTATTGCGGGAATGATCTCAGGAAGGATGAGCAGCCTGGGCAGCAGAACACCTGCAGGGCTGGTGAAAACAGTGGGAGGTGGGAGGGAAAGCCTTCCCTCAGGACAGGGAGCTTGCAGACCTGGCCAGGGTGAATGGACAGGCTGAGGTGCAAGCGCAGATGATTTCCTCTGCCAGATGAGTTCAAGTCCTGAGGTCAGCGGTGAAGTGCTGCACATTTTGGCATTTCTTGCATTAAATCCTGGAGCTGCTCACCACACTCACAGAGACTGAAATCCCTTTCTCCCATGACCACAGCAAGTTCTACCTGGAGAATATCCGGCTTCCACATCAGGAAAATGTTCCTGGCTGGAAGGGGTAGATGCTCAAGTCTGAATTGATTTCAGCTCTCTCCACAGCTGCCTCTGCAATGCCTGGGCATGCTTTGCCATGCAGAACCTGCATTTTGCACAGTAGATCCTTTCATAAGTGTGGAGTTCCAGACTTCCTGAATGGAGATGTGGATATATAAAGCATTCCTACATATCTGACTTCTTATGGCCTAAGCAGACAGAGTGGTGACACAGTTTAGAGAGGGATGGAGACAACAGCTAATTAAAGTTTGGAAGCCAAGCTGCTTGATTTGTTTTGAGCTCTTGGACTCCTCAGATTACTTCAGGTGTGAGCCAGGTCTGGCATTAGGTGAGCAGATGGGTTTTATGACTCCCTGGATGCACAAAGGCAGATTAAGGGAGGGAGGCTTTCCAAAAACAGGAGCATAACTTGTGCCTGGCTCCCACATTTGTTGGCTCCGGTGAGTCCTCTGTGGCATTTGGGAGCAGAGTGGGCTCCTCATTAAAGAAGGGATGGTGGAACTGCAAAAAGCACACCCAAACCCCCATCCAGGAGTAGTGGGGAGCATCTAGGGGCGACAGAGTTCAACTGGCAGAATTCCTATGGTGGATTACCACTAAACTGTCAGCTTTTTTTTTGTGGAAAACGGATTCATCTCTCAGCTGTGCTGCAGAGAAACTCCAGCCTGGGAAAGGGAGACAAAAACGATTGTCCAGCTATTGAATAAAATTCCGTACCCTCGATTTACACCCCGAGTGCTGCTGGAAAGCCCCCGCTATGGGATTAGCTGTGGTGCCCGTGGTATTATGGGATGGACCTGGGCACGTCCTTGCCGGTATCTGCAAGGAGTCCCCAGCCCTGCTGGGAGCAGGCACCGGCAGCCACCCGGCACCAGGCTGAGCTGCCTCCCCGCAGAAAACGAGGTCGTTTGGGGACAGCCGGAAAACTTCTGGAAATTTGGGTGAAAAAGGCAGTATCTCCAAATAGGTGGGAGTGAGGAATCCCATCGGATCTGGCTCCCCGTTCTCCAGCGGGCGTGCAGGGACCTCTTGTGGCAGCTGCGCCCGGGAGCTCCCGTCGCTGCTCTTGCGTTCGGGTTCTTTTGGGACAAGCCTGGCTCCCGAGCCTGTGGCGTGTGGTTGAATATTTGGCCTGATCTGCTGTCAAGGGACTTGTTTGTAACTGGGCTTGGAAGTCTCCAGTTCCAAAACCGCCCCCGGTTAATGCCATTGCTGCAGAGGAAGGAAGACAAGGAGAAAAGGCTGGAATCGAGGTTGTAAGAAACTACAGCTCAATGGGAAGTCCTGGTAAAGTTAAGTAAAATCTGGGCTAAAATGAACCAAAAAGTAGTTTATATGTAACTGTTGGTAGTGCTCTAGCAATGGGATCAAAGTCCTTGAATCAGAGGCTAAATTAATCACGGCTTAAATTCCTCCCATGCAGAAGTGGTAGGTAAAAGCTCTCCAGTCTCCAGAAATATTTTAACTGTTCCTGTCCCCGAGCCTGGCTGAATGCTCATCTTTAGGATAAACACACCACAAATAGAGGAGCCCCTGGGAAACGGGGCTGGGCTTGCAGGCATTCCATGGTCTGGGATTCTCCCTGCAGGCAGGTGAAGGGCAGAGGTGTCACCAGGGAAAGGGGCAGTCAAGATTTTTTGAGGCTAAAACACCACGGATGACTTCTCATTTGGAAACCGGCTCTATGCAGTTTTATACTCAATTAATTGTTAAACGCTTTTTCTCCTCAGTGCCCTGAGCAGCCCAGCACGTCTCCAAGGCACATCTCTCTTTCCTCAGCACATCTTATGCTGAACAAAAATGTCTTTGCATTTGGTCTTCTCAGTAACAGATTAGCCTGTGTGATCCTTCGAGTCCTAATACACGAGATTATTTAAAATCTCCTGAGTACTCAGGGCTGCCTACTACTTCAGGCAGTGTCTCCCTGCCACGTAACTGTTATGAAAGTACATTGTCTTGCCTGGCTTTTAAGCAGATTTGTGCAGCATGAACAGATGCTTTTCTACCAATTGGGACTATCATAGAAACACAGAATCGTTTAGGTTGGAAAAGAACCTCACCCATCTCCCAATTCGATTTAATCACTCAGCGTCCCTTCCATCCGTGTGTACTTGATATTTTTGTGTCCATCACCCCAGAGCCAGGACAGCAACTAAGAGCTCAGGCTCCACACGCTTCTGTTTCAGCGAAGAGGAAGTAGAAGATTTCATCCAAAATTAATACCTCAAAGGAGAGGTAGAGTTTGACATTAATCGGTGTGTACACCGTGACTCATCCCAGCGGCAGAAGGGGAAGCGAGGACTGTGCAGCAGCTTCTGCTGGAGACATCAAAAAGCAACAAGAGAGAGATCAAATTACGGGAAGCTGGAAAAGCAGCATAGTTGTAGGGTAGGACTAAAATTGTGGCTACGGGATCGTGAATTTCCACAACCTCCAGACAGCAGAGCTGGGGTATCCCAGACATCAGGGGAGCTCCTCTCAGGATCAGACATGGGACAGGGGGATGGGGGATAACAGAGCAGAGCATTTTTAGGCAAGGCAATCAGATGTTTTTCCGTGCTCGGTGTGCCGATCAGCCCCGGTGGTGTGGTCTGGGGGGGTCCTGACCCGGGGTGACCGGTGGCTTGGAGAGCTTCTGCCCAAGGAAACAATCACGGTGACGGGCATCACCTGCCGGGGATGCTTTGAGGTGAAGGAGCACCGGCCGCAGCACCTCATGGGCGAGGCGTTCGGCCACCCGGTGCCACCAAAGTGGGGGAGGAACCTCCGGGGACCGAGGGAAGTGCCCCCAGCTCCCGCAGAGCGACGGGACACGCGTTCCCCGCTCCGTGCCACGCTCTCAGCCAACTCCAGGCTGGCGCCGCTTCTGCCGTGCGATGCCGGGGAAGGCGGATACATCCCCCGGGGGCTCAATTCCCGTCCTCCCGCTCTCCGTGTCCCACGCCCCGACGGGAAGCGCTGCCGCTGCGTGTCCGCATCCCTGCGCGGGGGGATGCGGGAACTGCCAGCCCCAGCAGCGGGGCGGCCCCCCACCCCCCCCCCCCCGGGGG
>NW_008239778.1:507759-510107 GCF_000691975.1 Corvus brachyrhynchos
GCTGGCCGGGTGAGCGGCACCGCGGAGCCCCGGAGAGACACCGGGCTCCCGGGGGACACTGGGAGGGAATGGGGCGTCCAGGGACCCCGACGGGAACCTGCGGCCAAGGGGGCACGAAAGGAAATGGGGGTGTTGGGGACCTTGGGGAGCGTGGGGACTTGCAGACTGGGGGGCACTGAGAGAGGGAGGAAGGTCCGAGGGACACCAGGGGATAGGGAGTCTCCAGGGAAAACAGGTGGCTGTGGGTGGAGCAGGGCGACAAGAGGTCTCCGGGGGGGTCGGTAGCACCAGGTGGGTACTGGGGACACTGGGATGGAAATGGGGAAGCAGAGGCACTGCCTGACACTCACGGTCTCTCTCCCCACAGGTTCTACCTCCACCCCGAGCTGTCCAAGGACCTGGTGGGCACACACCCGCCCGGGGCGCACAGCCTGGTCGCCGTGTCTGTAGGTGAGGTGTGGCGAGTGGGCTGTGCCCTGTTCTGTCCCCCGGGGGGTCTTCACGCGCTCGTCGGTGCCTGACACCAGCCCCTCGAGCCATGTCGCGATGTCTCAGGCACCTCAAACAATCGCCCTATTCTTGGCAAAGGACAGTGGCTCCTTTCTGTCCCACGGCACCCGCAGCCAGGAGGTACTGGGCACCGGGCTGCCCTCCACCGTCCTCGGGGGGAGCCAGGCCTTGGGGCATCCCAAACGTGCCCACATGGGGTTGGTGGAGTTAGTTGGTGCCTCTTCCTGGGAGTATGTTGTACAGAGTGATTGCGAGAGGCACTCAAAACACACCAATTTCCTTCTTTTGCTGTGTGTGATCCTGTTCTGTGTGTGACTTCCCACCCACACGGATGTGACCATCACTTCCCTGGGGGAGCTGCCCAGCCCAGTCAGGTGCAGAGCCCACTGGGGCAGGGGGGATTCGCTGGCACAGCCCTTCCTGACCCCCTTTTTGTTCATGGACTCCCTGACCCCAGGTTATTTCCTTGAAGACTTTGTGGACATGTTATGCAATCAGAAGCTTCATCAGTCCTGGGAGCTGCTCTTTCATCACTCTGTGGTGAGTGCACCAGCACAGGTACCACCAGCGAGGCTGGGGATAGGGGACACGAGTGGGGCTCCTGCTGTTGTTAGTGTGGGCTTTTCCTTCCTGCCACAAAACATCTCTGATTTTATTTCCTGGGGAGAGCAGCCCAGACAGCAGGGCTGGGAGCTCCTTTTCATCCTGCAGGGCTCTGTACTCTTTGAGGATTTGCAGAAAGGCACCCAAAAATGGGGTAGGAAAAAACTATGTGTACATAAAGTATGGGGGCAGAGAGCTGGGCTGATCCACAACAGTGTCACTGACAGCAGTGACCCAGGTGTCCCCGCTGGCACAGGTGAGCAGCTCACCTCCTGTGGCTCTTGCCCTCTTAAGCACCTTCGAGGAAGGGCTGCACACCCCCTCCATCCACCTCCCGCTCCCTAGGGTGCTTTCCTCTCCTTTGGGGCTGGTGTGGCTGGAGCAGCTGTGGTGCAGGACTCCCGCTCCAGTGCCTTCTGCTTGTCTTGCTGTGCCCACTGTGGGTTTCTCTCTGATCACCTCTGATGCCCAGGTGCCAGAGTGTTCGACCCAACCAAAACAATTCTGTGATGCTGAGACTGTGAATGCTGCAGGACAGGGGGGTGGCACAGCCTAGAGCTGAGCAGCAGAGATGCTGCGGGGTTCAGGGGAGGCTCAGGGGTGTGCAAGGCCTGGGGAGGGGGACAGGGACAGTGCTGACACTCACCTGGGATGAGTCAGGGGAGGCAGTGGTCAGACCTGCTCTCTCAGTGAGCCCTGGGGCTCTGCTGGCTGCTGCTGGTGAGCCGAAAGTTCATCTCCACAATAGAGCTAATTCAAGCCAAGACAGTGACTTAACGAGCAGGGAGCAGATAATCTCATTACAGAGCCCATACAGAGAACAGCATTAATAGCATAAACCAAAGGACTGAGTGTGCTGAAGCATGGGCAGGCAGAGCCTGTCCCCCTGCCTGGCAGGGAGGGTGCAGGGCAGGAATCCTGTCCCCAGCAGCCCTGTCCTCTGCTGCAGCACCCAGCAGCTCCAGGGTGCTTCAGGCCACGATGGGGGCATCCCATGGGGCTCTCTGATGCACCAAAACCACCTAATCCCTGCAGGATGTCTGTTCTGGGGAGAAGCCCTGAGCCAGCAGCAGCCGTAGCCCTGGGCTACAGTCTCCCTTCCTGTCCATTCACTGTGTGTGGAAAAACCTGCTGGGCCACAACGGGCTGCATTCCCCAGGCCACAAACAGCAGGGTTAGGTCAGGCTGCTTTGTCTCAACCTGGGGCTTAGAGAGTTGTTTTCCTTCTATTCCTG
>NW_008239778.1:510118-511987 GCF_000691975.1 Corvus brachyrhynchos
AACAAAAAAACCCACTCAGGTTTCATGCAATGGTAAAGAGGTGCCAGAGGCTGCAATGCTGCAGGGATGACCAGTGGTTTGGCACTGCAGATGGTCTTTTCCACCTCTGCTCCATTCTGTGCCCAAGCGTGGAGAGTTCCAGCTTGCAACAGCTGGGAGCAACCAGCCCCTGGGCTCAGCCCCTCTTGTCTCTCCTTCCCAGGTGATTGTCTGCTTTGGTATTGCAGTGCTGCTCCACCAGTACGTCGGCTTTGCCCTCGTGGCTTTGCTGGTGGAGATCAACTCCATCTTCCTCCACCTGCGGCAGATCCTGCTCATGGCCAACCTGGTGCACACCACCTGCTACCGCCTCAACAGCGTCATCAACCTGGGCACCTACGTGGTGTTCCGCATCGCCACGCTGGCCTGGATGACCCACTGGCTCTTCCTCAATCGCCAGAATGTGCCCCCGGCCACCTACGCTGTGGGCACAGTGGGCATGGCAATCATGACACCCATGAACATCATCCTCTTCTACCGCCTGCTGCGGAGCGACTTCTTCAAATCCAGGCGGGATGTGCAGCGGGAGAAGGAGGAATAGCCCCCTCACCTGCGAGGGGGAGCAGTGCCAAGCCCATGGAGCAAGTGGAGGGTGAACGTGGCTATTTCAGTACCTTGCAGGGAGGGTCTGCACTGACAGAGCATCCAGGCTTTTCTTGTGGCTCAAGATCCTGGGCCCTGCGCAGCAGAGGAGGTGCTCGTGGACCAGGCACTGTGGCTCTGCTCCCCAAACGCCTTTGGATGATGTGGTCGGACAATTGGGAGCTGCTCAGAGAAGCCTCAACAGCTCTCACAGCTCCCTGAGGCACCGCTGAGATGAGAAGGGGACAGAGCAGCACTGTTTCCCCACTGTTCTTCCGGACATCCCAACACCACAGGGTGTTTCCAACCCCTTTGGTGCTGCAGCCCCCAGCGTCCCATCAGCCACAGGACGCTGTGTCCTCCATGGCATCTCCCATGGGAACACCACCAGGCAAGACAGGCTCCAAGGCAACGGTCAGTAAAAACCAAACTCTGCACTGAGCCCTCTCTGAGGAGACTGTCTCAGGCTGAAACCTGGCTGGGTGGCTGCTGCCCGCTGTGGGGTCCAGCTCGGGGGCAGCCCCAACCTCTCCTGACGACTGGAGCATTTTTCATGGTGTTTTGTCCCCAGATAATTTTAAGTGCCCATAAATGAGCGTGGGAGAGCGCAAGTGGCTGGAGGGAGGATGCTGTGTGATGGTCACTTCCCACAGATGTGGGGTTTTCAGGCAGCTTTTAGGATTCAGGCATCTGTTGGGAATGACAAGTCGTGCTGCAGAGCCCAGTGTAACACTCTCACCTGGCAGCAAAGGCTCTTACTAACACGAGCTTTTAATAAATGGCTGCAAATGAAATGGCTTGAGGGGAAGGGACTGAGAGGGGACAAAAGGACTCAGCATCCCAGCCCACTCTGGGGGTGTGTCACTGCTTAGCACAGTCCTTACCCTGTGTCTCCCTGCCATGGAGTGAAAATACACTGTACACTGGCACACTCTACCTTTCTTACTGTTTTGGGCTTTTTTCCCTGCCCCTCTCCTTTCTGTGGAGGAAGACAAAGGTTTTTACATGTATTTTACTCCACATTTCCTTTTCCCCACCGATTCTCACACACTGGATTGTTTCCCAGCAGCCCAGCACTGTGTATATAACAAGATCATCCCACTTGGGGTTACATGCACCAGTCTGGAGAAATCCACTGGACCAGTCACATTTCCTTTGTGTGGCAAATAAGCTTTAACACAAAATCTCCCATTTGGTTTGAAGAGCTTGGGGACAGGCTGGAACAAGGCACTGCTCAGAGAGGGAGGA
>NW_008239778.1:512053-512380 GCF_000691975.1 Corvus brachyrhynchos
GGAAACAATGCATGGCCAAAGCTGCTTATGTTTCTATTTGTGGAGAGCAGGGAAGCTTCCAGGTGCTGCGGACACCTGCTCCAGGTTTGGGTTTGTCACCTCAGGCAGTGTTGAGGTGCCTGTGTGCCCCTCACAGCTCCCAGCTGGAGCAGAACTGTCACCCAGGGCTTTCTCTTTGGTTTGAGCCACGTACTCCCAGTTTTCCAGGAGCTGCTCTGCTGATCCCTTAGCACAACCTCTGCATCTGCTAAAAACGCTGCCTCTGCTCTCCAGCCTCTGCCCACACCAGAGATGTTTTTTCTCAAGGCCTGGATTGTGTTCCCACAT
>NW_008239778.1:512396-513212 GCF_000691975.1 Corvus brachyrhynchos
GATGTCCTGTACCCCGGGCACGTGGGGTTGGGGAGCCTGTTTTGGGCACCTCTTAATCTGCTGTGATTTTCCCACAGGGCTAAGGTGGGATAAGCAGCAGCTTTGCAGGTCACTGAGGTCAGATGTAGGGATGCCCTGCGCTTGTCCATCCCAAGGAAAAGTGCCACAGCCTTGGCTTGAAGGGTTTTGGGAAGGACTCACCCTTCTATTCCCCCCCCATACAGGGGGTCACAGGGCTAGAAGGAGCATCTCGATCAGGGAATTAATTGCTGGGGAGCAACACCCCAGTCTGCCACCCACTCACCCCACCTTTCACCCTCATCCCACGAGCCAATATCCCTCCAGAACAAACCCCTCTCCTCATGGGAGCCCCTACCCCGGCAAAACCCTAAGACAAGTGGCTGCCCGGCTGCTGAGTGGCCTTGGCAACATATTGAACCCACTTACAGTGAGCTGGACCTCGCGTTTTCACAGATGCTGGGCAAGCACTGAGGCCTGGGGTGGACCTGTGCTCCTGGAGAGAGGCAGGAAGGAGGCAACGAGGTGGGTGGCTATTTGCTGGGGGATTAGGGGCCATAGCGTGGCCGTGGGGGCAGCGCTCGGGGAGTGGCATCACTCGGACGCAGCATCCCCCTGCCTGCCTGGAGCACGGGGGCTGGCTGAGATGGGCTCAGCTCCTCTGAGGGGACGTACAGGCCCCGTGGGGGATGTCCCCAGGCTGCTCCACAGGGGACATCAGCGGGATGTGTCCGGGATGCGCCCAAGACGCTCCCCTGAGGGCAGCACCCCACTCCCCGCCACAGGCGCCCGGACCGG
>NW_008239778.1:513993-531932 GCF_000691975.1 Corvus brachyrhynchos
GCTGCAGGCCAAGCGCTATGCGGAGAAGAGGAAATTCGGGTTCGTGGACGCGCAGAAGGAGGACATGCCCCCTGAGCATGTCCGCAAAATCATCCGCGACCACGGCGACATGACCAATAGGAAGTTCCGGCACGACAAGCGCGTCTACCTGGGGTAAGGGACCCTCGGTGTGTGACAGAGCGGGAGGTCTGGGGATCCGCCTCTGCTGCCTTGGTAGTTGTTGAAGTGGATCAGCAAAATGAGTTGTTGCTTTGAATTTATGAGAAGAAACATTACCCTGCATAACACATTGGTTTAAAAGAAGTTGGAGAGAGTATTAAATAGCCAACATATGTTTTTTGCAAGATTGAAAAGCATCCTGAGTGCTTCTTGGCTGTTCAGGTGCAGAGATCTGTCTAATGCACATCATGGTCTGTTGCACTAACTTACCATTACCCATAAAAATTTCAAAAAACCCACTTAAAACTTCAATTTTTGTTTGTAACATTTATGAGAGCTAAATCAGTAGAAAACCTTTTGCTAGTACAAAGGTAGAGTGGGGAGTTCACGGATTTGCCTTTTGAACAGGTCAGATGAGCAGCTTGCAGGAGGGAAAACTGGGAGGTAGTTGGGCTTGTGGCAGGTGGATGGCTGTTCTTGAGATCCATTCCAGCGTGGTTTCCCTTGATTTGTGGTTGCAGTGCTCTGAAGTACATGCCTCATGCTGTGCTGAAGCTCCTGGAGAACATGCCCATGCCCTGGGAGCAAATCCGAGACGTTCCTGTCCTGTACCACATCACCGGCGCCATCTCCTTTGTCAACGAGATCCCCTGGGTCATCGAGCCTGTCTACATTGCCCAGTGGGGGTAGGTGCCTTCTGCTTCATCCAGGTGGGACAAAGCCTTGTGCATACACCATAAAATCCGTGTTTAATGTTCCGCTGATTTCCTGCAGGTCCATGTGGATTATGATGAGGCGGGAGAAGAGGGACAGGCGTCACTTCAAGAGGATGAGATTCCCCCCATTTGATGATGAAGAGCCCCCTCTGGATTATGCTGATAACATCCTGGATGTGGAGCCCCTGGAAGCCATTCAGCTGGAGCTGGATCCAGAGGAGGATGCCCCTGTGCTGGACTGGTTCTATGACCACCAGCCTCTGAAGGACAATAGGAAGTACGTGGCTGTGGTAGCACAATTTACTGGGAAAGGGAAGAAAACAAACCACGTATGGATTACCTGTACAGAGCAGTGTGTAACCTTTGTGTGATGTTGGTGAGGAGAGAAAAACCTTCCCTCAAGGGTGGGAAGGAGAACCTGAGTGTTGTAAAGCTGCATCTTTGCCTGCAGATTGCTCAGAGGAGCTGTGGCTGGCCCATCCCTGGAGGTGTTCAAGGCCTGGTTGGATGGGGCTCTGAGCAACCTGGGATAGTGGAAGGTGGAAGGGTTGGAACAAGATGAGCTTTAAGGTTCCTTCCAACCCAAACCATTCTGGGATTCTATGATTCAGCATCCAGCAAGGTCTCTCTGTCCTGGAGGGCTGTTAAAACTGATGTTTCTGGCCATGCTGTAAAGCTGAGAGCCTGGATTGTCTAGTTGGAATTTGAAACTGATATTTGCTAAAGGTGCACAGATCTTCTGTGTCACTTTGGACACAGAGGAGGAGAGGAACTGGAGCAGTCAGCATTTTCTGGGCAGGAGGAGTCCAGAAGTGGTCTCTTAACAGTGCTGCAGCCTTTCTTTCAGCCTAGAGGCGCCCACGTGTTACCTGTCCTTGATAAATGACAGGTGGCAAAAGGCGTTTGGTTATTTCTGGTCCTTTGCTTGTGCTGTGGCTGTGTCTGGAGTGTCCATGCTCTGTCCTTCCCAGGTATGTCAATGGCTCCACGTACCAGCGCTGGCAGTTCACCCTCCCCATGATGTCCACCCTGTACCGCCTGGCCAACCAGCTGCTCACTGACCTGGTGGATGACAACTACTTCTACCTGTTCGACCTCAAAGCCTTCTTCACTTCCAAGGCACTGAACATGGCCATTCCTGGAGGTCCCAAGTTTGAGCCCCTTGTCAGAGACATCAATCTTCAGTAAGTGTTGGGTTTAGGAGAGAGATCAGTGGTTATCTAGGAAAGGGCTGATGGTATGTTTTCAGTCACAAGTGTTCATCTCTCTCACCCTGAATGCTTGCATAACAATTTCTTGTCTCATTTAAGGGATGAAGACTGGAATGAATTTAATGACATCAACAAAATTATCATCAGGCAGCCCATCAGGACAGAGTACAAAATTGCTTTCCCGTACCTGTACAACAACCTGCCACACCATGTCCACCTCACCTGGTAAGTGCAGCAGCCTCCAGAGCCAGGAGAGGAGGGAAAGGCTGTCAGAGGCTCTAATGCAAATTTTTTATTGTAGGTACCATACTCCAAATGTTGTTTTCATTAAAACAGAAGATCCTGATCTCCCAGCTTTTTACTTCGATCCTCTGATCAACCCCATTTCACACAGACATTCTGTCAAGGTGAGTCACTGGGTTTACTGTGATAAACCCTATGTGTGGGAGTAGGGGGCTTTAGTCTCTTGGTTCTGATAGCAGCACACAAGCATAGATATTTCAGGAGAAGGCACAAGCCCTTTGACAAAATACCCAACCGTTGTCATTTTAGTCTTTTTCTATTTCTGGAGTTGCACAAAGTCATTTCCTTTGGCTTCTGTAGGATCAAGCTCAATGTCTGATTAACAGTGTTAGGGTCTTCTGACAGATTATTTATCTTTCTGGTTGCCCTTGGTGTGTTCATGGAACTGGTATCTCTGAAGTTCCCTCTGTAACACCTAACTCGGGCTTTAGTAGCCACAGTTTGCCTTGTTGAGTGCTTTTTGCTTCTCTCATGCTCAGTACAGCCACACTTCTTCCATGAGAGCAAAGAGAAGGCTTTTTTACTTGCTTAACTCAGAAAACTGAGCTGAAGCAACCAGGAAACACCTTGTGTGGTGCTTCTGTATTTCAGAGCCAGGAACCACTGCCTGATGACGATGAAGAGTTTGAGTTGCCAGAGTTTGTGGAACCTTTCCTGAAGGATACCCCTCTCTACACTGATAACACAGCCAATGGCATTGCCTTGCTGTGGGCCCCACGACCCTTCAATTTGAGGTCTGGCAGGACCCGGAGAGCTCTTGACATCCCACTGGTGAAGAACTGGTGAGTTCTGTCCTGGGTTCAGGGCTGATCTAGTGGTCATGGCATTATCACCTTGTTACAATGAAAATGAAATAAAGACATCATGGTGACTGGCTTCTAGAGATTTTAGGAGAGTTTCTGGAGACTTTCCTCTGAGGAATGTGAGTTAGCTGAGGCATTGGAGTGTGGTTTATCCATAGGTACCGCGAGCACTGCCCGGCAGGACAGCCAGTCAAGGTGAGAGTCTCCTACCAGAAGCTCTTGAAATACTATGTCCTGAATGCCCTCAAACACAGACCTCCCAAGGCCCAGAAGAAGAGGTGAGTGGGGTCTGTTCAGTGGGGGAGCTGCTGATCTGTGTAGGGGATTGAGCTGATTGTGGTCTCTGCTCTCTCCAGGTACCTGTTCCGCTCCTTCAAGGCTACCAAGTTTTTCCAGTCAACCAAGCTGGACTGGGTGGAAGTTGGCCTGCAGGTGTGTCGCCAGGGCTACAACATGCTGAACTTGCTGATCCACAGAAAGAACCTGAATTACCTTCACTTGGATTACAACTTCAACCTGAAGCCCGTGAAGACCCTCACCACTAAGGTATCAGTCCGTGTGCTGTAGTACACAAGAGCAGAGTTTACCTGAAGGTCATTGTGTAGCCAGTGAAGAAAGAGAGGCCACAGTGCCTCAGCTGCTCAGTTGCTGTACAGACTCATCAAATTGGAGTTGTTTCATTCTTCTGTGACATTGTTACATAAATTCTGAATATTTTGTCTTATTCAGGAAAGAAAAAAATCCCGTTTTGGGAACGCTTTCCATCTGTGCCGAGAGGTCCTGCGGCTGGCTAAGCTGGGGGTGGACAGCCACGTCCAGTACAGACTGGGAAATGTGGATGCATTTCAGGTAGGCTCTTTTCATTTTGTGGTTTGTTTGTTTTTAATGTGGTGAGAGGAAGTTGAGAAGAGAATTGGCATATTTTCTATGGAAAATAGCATCTGTGGGATGCACAAAGACTAAATGTTGCAGCATTGTCTGAAATTCTGCTTTCATATTACTTTATAAGAATTGATCATTGTCTGAGCCAGCATTAGGAGCTTTGTGTGGCCTGATATGCTCTGTCCAATAAACCTGGCTGCTGGAGGTGATGTCTGAGGTGTTGATTGTTACCACTGACTGTGTTCCATGTCTCAGCTGGCAGATGGCCTGCAGTACATCTTTGCCCACGTGGGTCAGCTCACGGGGATGTACCGGTACAAATACAAACTGATGAGGCAGATTCGAATGTGCAAGGACCTGAAACATCTCATCTACTACAGGTTTAACACAGTAAGTTCCACCTTTCCATGTGATACTGACCCTGTGTAAACTGAGGAACAAGGGAGGGATTCTGAAGTGTCAATAAATAACCTGATCTTACCACGTCTCTGTTCTTCCAGGGGCCTGTGGGCAAAGGTCCTGGCTGTGGTTTCTGGGCTCCAGGCTGGAGAGTGTGGCTGTTCTTCATGAGGGGCATCACCCCGCTGCTGGAACGCTGGCTGGGGAATCTGCTGGCCAGGCAGTTTGAAGGTCAGCACCCTGTAAATCCTGCATGTGGGAGGAGTGTGTGGTAAAGATTAATACTGTTTGCTTGCCAGCCACTTTTCTGTTTACACTGGTGGTCTTTATCCATGCTCCATGCCAGTGCTAAGAGCTATTGACCAGTTTAGAGCTCTTACAAGTTCTGTGCCCCCAGAATAGATTCTGAGTGGAAGTGGGATTCCCTGCTCCACAGCTACTTAATCATCTACTCCAGAGTCTTGGCAGTGTAATTTCTCCAGACATCCTGCACCTCCATGCACTCCTGAATTAGGAAGAAGGAGAATCACTGCCCAGTGGTGTCAGAATTCCTGAAGGACTTTGCTTTTTCCAGGCCGTCACTCGAAGGGTGTCGCAAAGACTGTCACGAAGCAGCGCGTGGAGTCTCACTTCGACCTGGAGCTCAGGGCAGCTGTGATGCATGACATCCTGGACATGATGCCAGAAGGGATCAAACAGAACAAAGCCAGAACCATCCTGCAGCACCTGAGCGAGGCTTGGCGGTGCTGGAAGGCCAATATTCCCTGGAAGGTAAATCTCTCACTTGGCCTTTGGGTTCAATTTTAACATCTCCCAAGTGGAACTGCTCGCAGGGAGGTTGCCACTACTGCTTCCCTCAAGTTCCTGTCCCTCCCCAGGTGCCAGGGCTGCCAACTCCTATTGAGAACATGATCCTGAGGTACGTGAAGGCCAAAGCTGACTGGTGGACAAACACAGCTCACTACAACCGGGAGCGGATCCGCCGGGGAGCCACTGTCGACAAAACCGTCTGTAAGAAGAACCTGGGCAGGCTGACCAGACTCTACCTGAAAGCTGAGCAGGAACGGCAGCATAACTACCTAAAGGTACTTCTGTCCTCCCTGAAATTGCCCAAATTAATGCTGTTTTTGTAGGAAAGCTTTCACTGATTAATTCTGGTGGTGTGGTTCTGCAGGATGGGCCTTACATCACAGCAGAAGAGGCCGTTGCTGTGTACACAACCACAGTGCACTGGCTGGAGAGCAGGAGGTTCTCCCCCATTCCCTTCCCCCCACTGTCCTACAAGCACGACACCAAGTTGCTGATCTTAGCCCTGGAGAGGCTGAAGGAAGCTTACAGGTAAGCAGTGGGAAATGATCTTGATCTTCAGGGGCACTGGGAAAGGTTTCTGTTTTGTTAGCTGTTATTCCCGGGACTGAGTATGGTGTAAAATTTATCCTGATGATCTGATAAAGCCTGTTGTTTGTACTGCCAACTTAACTGGGAGTTCTTACTGACTCTGCCACTTGGGCAAAACCACTGCCATGCTTCTAAGTTTGGGGATGTGGATTGTGAAGAATTACGGGTTGAACATCATCATTCATCAGTTTAATGCAGTTAAATGGCCATTAGGCTGTTCCTGTGCAGGCGCTGAGCTGTTCTCCCTTGTTTTCAGTGTGAAGTCACGCCTGAATCAGTCACAGAGAGAGGAGCTGGGCTTGATTGAGCAGGCTTATGATAATCCCCACGAAGCTCTGTCCAGAATCAAACGACATCTGTTGACTCAGAGAGCCTTCAAGGAGGTGAGTGAAACCCTGGTGAAAGCCCAGCCATGTTATGCTGCATTCAGAAGCTGAGTGGCACAAAAACTTGCGTATTTCCTCTTAACTATCAGCCTCAGTTTTTCCCCCTCTTTTTTTTTTTTTTTTTAAGGTGACTCAGAGAGCCTTCAAGGAGGTGAGTGAAACCCTGGTGAAAGCCCAGCCATGTTATGCTGCATTCAGAAGCTGAGTGGCACAAAAACTTGCGTATTTCCTCTTAACTATCAGCCCTATATTGCCCCGTATTTTTTTTTTTTTTTTTAAGGTGGGAATCGAGTTCATGGATCTCTACAGCCACTTGGTCCCTGTTTATGACGTTGAGCCCCTGGAGAAGATCACAGATGCTTATCTGGATCAGTACTTGTGGTATGAGGCTGATAAGCGAAGACTCTTCCCTCCTTGGATCAAACCTGCTGACACTGAACCACCCCCACTGCTGGTGTACAAGTGGTGCCAAGGTCAGTGGGCTCTTGGATTCCGTGCAGAAATGATTTTTCCTATGGGGGAACTTGTGTCCTATGAGTCCCCTTGGGAGCTGAATTTGTATCTTTGCAATTTGCAGTCAATAATTGCAATCAGAGATGTATTTTGTAGGTTAATACATACTTATATACTGGAGGAGGACAACTTGCACAGCATTTACAGTTGATTACATAGTTTTCCTCCTGTTTCTGGATAGACTGGAAGATCTAGAGCCTGAAAAATCAAGCATTACAGGACCTGTGTTGAGTTTCTGTACCCAGGGGCTGTTTCTGTGCTCTGATGTGTCAGATAACAGAACATTGTTTGTTCCCTCAGGCATTAATAACCTGCAGGATGTTTGGGAAACGAGTGAAGGGGAGTGCAACGTGATGCTGGAATCTCGGTTTGAGAAGATGTATGAGAAGATTGACCTGACCTTACTCAACAGGCTGCTGCGTCTCATCGTTGATCACAACATTGCTGACTACATGACAGCCAAGAACAACGTGGTGATCAACTACAAGGTGATGGTTGTTGTCAGGAAAGGGGGTTTGTAGTAAAAGGGACTCGTGGGGGAGGAGGTTTTGGACCCATGGCAAAGAAAGAACACAAGACTTGCCAGGGAAAAGTAATGGGGGAGTAAAAAAACCCCTTCTGGGTCCTGCTAAAGAACAGCTGCTCAGGTGAAAGGTTTCTGATGTGTTGTGATGTGTTTTCTCACAATTCTCCTTCATCTCCTCAGGACATGAATCACACAAACTCCTACGGGATTATTCGTGGGCTGCAGTTTGCTTCCTTCATTGTCCAGTACTATGGGCTTGTGATGGACCTGCTGGTGCTGGGCCTGCACCGGGCCAGTGAAATGGCTGGGCCTCCCCAGATGCCAAATGACTTCCTCAGCTTCCAGGACATTGCCACGGAGGTGGCCCATCCCATTCGCCTCTTCTGCAGATACATTGACAGGATTCACATCTTCTTCAGGTGAGATTTCTGGGGCCCTGCTTTCCTCAGGTGAACACAAAGGCAAGGGAGAATTAGTGTGCTCCTGCTCCTGGGTTTTGTTCCCTTTGCTACTGAAGATCAGGAGTATTTGAATTGACAGACTTCCCTGGATAACTGGATGTCCACATGTCTCCTCTTGCTTTCTCAGTTTGTTTTTCTGCAGCTTCATTGTGTCAATAGAAACACAATAATGTCAAGATCTCAATTGTTTAGGAATTTGGTAAATTAGAGACTGGTAAAATAAGCCTTTCTGTCTTTTCATGGAAAGATAACGCAAACCCTGAGTTGCTCTGTGCTAATGAAATTCCCCCATTCATTGTGAAGATACAAAAATGGGATAGTTACCTTCAAACAGGCTGACAAACAGCTTTTCCTAATTAAATCCTTACCTTTCTGGCTAGACTGGTGTTGATAGGTCAATCATGTAATTCCAAATCCTTTTCTATGCGTTTCCAGGTTTACAGCTGACGAGGCAAGAGACCTGATTCAGCGGTACCTGACAGAGCACCCAGACCCCAACAACGAGAACATTGTGGGCTACAACAACAAGAAGTGCTGGCCCCGGGATGCTCGGATGCGCCTCATGAAGCACGACGTGAACCTGTAAGTGCTGCAGCTGGGAAAGAAGAAGAATAGGAAAAAGGGGGAAATCAGTTGTGTTAAAAAGCTGTTGGAGACTGATAGGTGCTCAGGATGTGAGAAGTGAGCGGTCTATGCTGAAACCCTGAGAAATTAGAGAAGCTCTGAGAACTTACCCAATTGTTACTTGGGCAAATTATTAAGTGTCACTGTGCACATCTTGTTTTCCAGTGGCCGTGCTGTGTTCTGGGATATCAAGAACCGTTTGCCCCGCTCAGTGACCACGGTGCAGTGGGAGAACAGCTTTGTGTCCGTGTACAGCAAGGACAACCCCAACCTGCTGTTCAACATGTGCGGCTTCGAGTGCCGCATCCTGCCCAAGTGCCGCACCAGCTACGAGGAGTTCACCCACAAGGACGGGGTCTGGAACCTGCAGAACGAGGTGGGCTGGGAGAGCAATCCCTGGATGGGATTCCCATGTATTGGAGAGGGGCTCCCAGGAGGGAACTGATGGGCCTGTGCTCTCTAGGTCACCAAGGAGCGCACGGCTCAGTGCTTCCTGCGGGTGGATGACGAGTCTATGCAGAGGTTTCACAACAGAGTGAGGCAGATCCTCATGGCCTCTGGCTCCACAACCTTCACTAAGGTAAGGGGGGAGGAAGATTTCTGACAGAGCTTTCTGCAGATGCTTGGGGAGTGGTCTGGGAGCTGATCCTTTCTTTTTCTTTCTAGATTGTCAATAAATGGAATACAGCTCTGATTGGCTTGATGACTTATTTTCGGGAAGCTGTTGTAAATACTCAGGAGCTGCTTGATTTGCTGGTGAAGTGTGAGAATAAAATCCAGACTCGGATCAAGATTGGCCTGAATTCCAAAATGCCCAGCCGTTTTCCTCCTGTGGTGTTCTACACCCCTAAGGAGCTTGGGGGGCTGGGCATGCTCTCCATGGGCCACGTTCTCATCCCTCAGTCTGACCTGAGGTGAGTTGTCCTGCTCTAATTCCTGCTCTAATTGCTGCATGTTCTCTTAGCTGCTCTTTCCCCTAAAAATATTCCAAGAGTGCTAAACCATGCCATGGTACAGAGCTGTGTTGCCTTTACAGTAACTCATGGCAGTGATCAGAGAAGTCCCAATTCCTCCTACCTCATTCTTGTGTCTCTTTGCTCCAGGTGGTCCAAGCAGACAGATGTTGGCATCACTCACTTCCGCTCGGGAATGAGTCATGAGGAGGACCAGCTCATCCCAAATCTGTATCGTTACATCCAGCCATGGGAGAGTGAATTCATTGACTCTCAGAGGGTGTGGGCAGAGTATGCCCTGAAGCGACAAGAGGCTATAGCCCAGAACAGGTGTGTGTCCGTGTGTGGGAGGACAGGCAGCAGTGGGAAGTTTTATGCTGTCTGGGGGTTTTGGAGACCTTGCTGACCCTGTGGTACCTGCAAAGCTGCTCTCTTACCTCTGGAGGAGGTGAGGACTCTGCAGGCAGAAAGTGCCACCCTTAAGGGAAAATGGTATGGCCATCAGGAGAAGCTGATACCAGACCCATTTGCAGTTCTGTGCACTTCCAAGGGCTTTTTCTTTTGCCTGTTTGGTATCATCGGGTTCACAGTGATGACAGCAAACACTTTGCTGGTGTTTGGCATTTTAGAGTGTCCCCTGAGCTCTGTGTCATTTCTGTGATCTCATCAGCTGAACTACTCAGTAATGCAGTGCTGTAAATTGAGAGGTAACAAAGTGTGGGGATTTTTTTTCTTCAGGCGTCTGACGCTGGAGGATCTGGAGGACTCGTGGGACAGGGGGATTCCTCGTATTAACACCCTTTTCCAGAAGGACCGGCATACTCTGGCTTATGATAAAGGATGGAGAGTCAGGACTGACTTCAAACAGTATCAGGTACTGACTGGTACTTCCACTTTTGAAGCATTTTGATAGATTGCAGTGTATTGGGGAAAATCACAGTTAGTGCAACTGCATATTAAGGAGAGAGAAAAAAAAATGGTCTCAAAGCAAGCATTCCAAAACAGTAAGTTTTAATAACACTGGGAAAATATATTTAAATCCTCTAGTGATAGCTCTGTAGAAGGCCAGTCCCTAAAAGACAAAAACATCACCTGAGATTCCACCCAGTGTGAATTGTGCAGTAGTACTGACAGAACTCGTGTTGTAGATGAGCTGTGTGCCCCGGCACTGAGGGCATGAGGCTTTTCACCTGTTCACTGACATCATCATGATGTTGGTTCCCACAATTAGTGCAGCCAGGTGAATGATCTGCTCGCTGTTGTCTCCAGGTGCTGAAGCAGAACCCGTTCTGGTGGACGCACCAGCGCCACGATGGCAAACTCTGGAACCTGAACAATTACCGCACAGACATGATCCAGGCTCTGGGCGGGGTGGAAGGGATCTTGGAGCACACTCTCTTCAAGGGCACCTACTTCCCCACGTGGGAGGGTCTCTTCTGGTAAGAGGAACTTTAATGTGGGCCCTGGGCTCAGGCTGTGCTGATTCTGTTGAGTTTCTGCTGTTGAGTTTTCAGTGGTCACTTGAGAACGTTGTGTAGTTCAGTTGTGAGGGCACCTGGGAGGGAGCTACAGCTGAACTTCTTGCAAATCCACGGAAATTTCTTGGCATGAAGCAACCCTCCTGGCTCCTGGCTGATTCCTGTCTCTGTTACAAGTGACACATGGCAGCAGAGGTGAGGGACATCTCATGCAGTTGATGGTCTGCCCTTTCTAGGGAGAAGGCCAGTGGCTTTGAGGAATCCATGAAGTGGAAGAAGCTGACAAATGCCCAGAGATCGGGTTTGAACCAAATTCCAAACAGAAGATTCACTCTCTGGTGGTCTCCTACCATTAACAGAGCCAATGTAAGTACCTGGCGTTTGTCCCTCTGGGAGCAGACACCACTTTTCCACTGAGATGAGAGCAGTTAATTGATCCAATTAATTCTCAGAACATCTCTTACAGAGGTACTAAACCTCCTTAACAGGAGATGCTCCATTTTTTAAACTTCCTCAGTCGTGCTGTTGTGTGTTCTCACAGCTGCTTTTCCTTTGCAGGTATATGTTGGGTTCCAGGTGCAGCTGGATTTGACAGGGATCTTCATGCACGGCAAAATCCCCACGCTGAAGATTTCCCTCATTCAGATTTTCCGAGCTCACTTGTGGCAGAAGATCCACGAGAGCATTGTCATGGATTTGTGTCAGGTGAGCAGTGTTGGCTTGGTTTGTTTCTGTGCCCTTTTGGAGCAGGATCAGTCGCCCTCCAGCAATTTGGCAGAGAAAGGGAGGAAATGGGATTTTCCTGGCTGCCTCAGTGTTGAGGATAGATTCCTTATCTGGATTGCTTGAACACAGCTCATCTTTGACTGCCTTTTCCCCAGGTATTTGATCAAGAGCTGGATGCTCTGGAGATTGAGACAGTGCAGAAAGAGACAATCCATCCCAGGAAGTCCTACAAGATGAATTCCTCGTGTGCAGATATCCTTCTCTTTGCTTCCTACAAGTGGAATGTGTCACGTCCATCATTGCTGGCAGATTCCAAGTGAGTTTCCCTTTCCCCTCTCCTCGATATTCCTGCAGAGCAGAGCTGCTGAGCCTGTCGTGCAGAGCCTCTGTGTCTCTTGGGCATCTAGGGTTGGTTTTATCTGGGGACACTGGAGGTTGTGTCCACCAAAGCACAGGGTTGTTTGGGTGGGTGGTTGCAGCACCTCCCGGCACTGCCTTCTGCAGAACGCCAACGCTGCCTTTGCTCCTGTTCTCTGGGTGAACTTTTCCCTGAGCTCTTGAAGGTTCTTCTGGAAACCCCACAAAGCTGAGCTGGCCCAGGGCCAGAATCTGAAGTGAATTCTCACTGAATCCTCACCAGACAGTCCCTGGGGGAGATGATCCTCGTGACTACACAGCAGTGGACTCACTGCTGCTTTGTTTAAACCTTTGAACAGCCTCTGCCTTCACTGCTGTGTGATGAGAACAGTAGAGTCCCTTTCCAGGGTGGAATGTGGATATGAGCTGGCTGCAGTGTCCATGCTTGGTGACAATTACTGCAGGAGAGTTTTGTGCAGGATGAACTTGTGGCTTGCTTTCTCCTCAGGGATGTGATGGACAGCACCACCACCCAGAAGTATTGGATAGACATCCAGCTGCGCTGGGGCGACTACGATTCCCACGACATCGAGCGCTACGCCAGGGCCAAGTTCCTGGACTACACCACAGACAACATGAGCATCTACCCCTCTCCCACTGGGGTGCTCATCGCCATTGATCTGGCCTACAACCTGCACAGGTGAGAGCTGCACCTTCTGTGCTTTAATTTGTAGGTTTGTAACTGGTGGCTTGTGGGTATTGTCTCAGCACATCTCCAGACCGGGTTGTATTCCAGGCAGGAGGATGAGGGGAGAAGGCAGAAGCTGGAGATGTGCAGTGAGAGGGATAAGGCATCTCAGGTTGCCTAGTTTTGCTCAATAGTAGTGGTTCAGTTCCCCCAGTTCATTAATAATTTGTTACTTAGGATATTTCTGTCAGACTGTTCTTGGAGCTGAAGGACAGGCCTTGTTTCAAGGCCCCTACAAGTGGGGGCAGCTATTTCTCACTGGAAACTAGGGGGAAAGTCAGAAATCAATTCTCCAATGTGTTTGTTAGAGAAGGTACAGCTCTTCTGGGATTCTGTAGCATGTGTGGGCTGTGGCTTCCCACTGAGGAGGTGTAGAGAAAAACCACAGGTGACCAACTCCCAGGGACATTACAGAAGTCACACTGCAGTACAAAGTTGCATTTTCAGCTGGTCAAAAGGAGCCTGACTGCTGCATGGAAAGACTTGTGTGGCTGTTGCCTCTTCAGATCTAATGGTAACAACTTGGTCTTCTGTTTTCCTTCTTCAGTGCTTATGGGAACTGGTTCCCTGGGAGCAAACCTCTGATCCAGCAGGCCATGGCCAAAATCATGAAAGCAAACCCTGCCCTGTATGTGTTGAGGGAACGAATCCGCAAAGGGCTGCAGCTCTACTCCTCGGAGCCCACAGAGCCCTACCTGTCCTCCCAGAACTATGGGGAGCTCTTCTCCAACCAGATCATCTGGTTTGTGGATGACACCAACGTGTACAGAGTCACCATCCACAAGGTGAGGCCAGAGGGCTGTCTCAGGGGAAGGACTGAAAGGGGTGGAGGTTTCCATGCGTGATGGAAAACTGGGAGTCAACACACGGACCCAGATTTTTGCAGTGTGCACAGATCAGCTCTTACATCTCCCACACAGCTCCTGCTCAAGGCACACAGAGTTGGCTGTTGTGTAAAAGTGTGGCTGGGCTCCATTTATCTCCCTGCACTTCTGACTCTCACTTGTTTCCTCAGACTTTTGAAGGGAATTTGACCACAAAACCCATCAACGGAGCCATTTTCATCTTCAATCCCAGAACTGGACAGCTCTTCCTGAAGATCATCCACACATCTGTGTGGGCAGGACAGAAGCGTCTGGGACAGGTAGGGAGGGCCTGGCTGTGCCTTGGGTGTGAGCCAGGGTGGGTCTGACTGCTTGGGACACTCACTTAGCAGAAAACATCACACAGATCTTCATCTTCCTACTCCTTAATGACTTTAGAGCTCCAAAGTCCCGAGTGGTCAGGCAGGCAGGAGTGTGGAACATAAAAGTGGAAGAACACAGGCATTGCTGCTGAAAGGATTTTGAGGCTCTGAGGTGTAAAGGCTCCATATCATCCAGCAGAGCTTGATGAATGGTGCTGTGCTTCCTGTTGCACAAATCACTCTGCACTTGGCTGTACATCCAGTGCAGCAAGAAAACTCAGGTGGCAAATCCAGGGAGGTGGAGTAGCCAGCTGTTTCTTCTGAGCCACTCAGGAGTAAGTGAGCCCCAGGAATGGGAACTGCCCTCTGTGATCAGTAAGGAGGAAATGCTGGGCCTTGTCACTGATCTGCAGCAAGCCATAAATTCCAGTCATAATTTTAGAATTTGGTTTGTGTCCCTCTGGTTCCCAGAGACATGGAGACACTGCTGGAGAGCAGGGGGACATTTCTCTAACCCTGCTGTCTTTCTGTAGCTGGCCAAGTGGAAGACTGCTGAAGAAGTGGCTGCCTTGATCCGATCCCTTCCCGTGGAGGAGCAGCCAAAGCAGATCATAGTGACACGGAAGGGCATGCTGGACCCACTTGAGGTAAGGATGCAGCTCCACGAGGATGTGTAAAATCTGTGGGTGATAACAGGACAGTTCTGTGTCCTGTGATGTTCTGCACTAGTTGTGAGCTAATCCCTCTTGATAAACTCCAGGTGCACTTGCTGGATTTCCCCAATATTGTGATCAAAGGCTCGGAGTTGCAGCTGCCCTTCCAGGCCTGTCTGAAAGTGGAGAAGTTTGGTGATCTCATCCTGAAGGCCACTGAACCCCAGATGGTTCTCTTCAATCTCTATGATGACTGGCTGAAAACAATCTCTTCTTACACAGTAAGCACAGATATGTCCCCTGCATTTTGCTTTGCTGCTGATAAATGAGGCAGGAACCAAGGCCTCAGATATTTCTGATTTGTTGTTTGGGAGCACTTGGCTCTGAATCTGCCTGGATTTTCCTTTAGATGGATTTCACTGGCAGTTCCCATGTGCCCAAACAGAGGAATGCTGTACTAGGGCCTTGTATATTTAATTTTCTTCTTTCTAACTCCATCTTTTTTTCATCTCCAAGGCATTCTCCCGTCTGATCCTGATTCTCCGGGCGCTGCACGTGAATAATGATCGAGCCAAAGTTATCCTGAAGCCAGACAAGACAACCATCACTGAGCCTCACCACATCTGGCCAACCCTGACAGATGAGGAGTGGATCAAGGTGGAGGTGCAGCTGAAGGATCTCATCCTTGCTGACTATGGCAAGAAGAACAAGTAAGCCACTGTGTAGCTGCCATAATCCTGCCAGCCTTTCCTTCCTGCCCTAAGGGCTGTGGCCAAGTGTCAGTGAACTCAGCTTTGTAGGGAATCTAGTTATTATTAATAACTTGCTGGTAAGGCAGATAAAAATGTCTGCACCAAGTCTTGCCTGATCTCAGCATCACATGGTTTGACCCCTCTCGTTTAAAAACTTGTGGGTTTATTTATCATAATGCCCAGAGTGAACGTTCTGAGCTTGTGCCTTGGTGAGAAAGCTCCAGAATGTATTTTGAAATGCCTGACTTGGTGGCTGGGTGGATTTTCTCTTCCAGCGTGAATGTTGCATCCCTGACCCAGTCAGAGATCCGAGACATCATCCTGGGCATGGAGATCTCTGCCCCATCTCAGCAGAGGCAGCAGATTGCAGAAATCGAGAAGCAAACCAAGGAGCAGTCACAGCTGACAGCCACACAGACCCGCACGGTGAACAAACACGGGGATGAAATCATCACCTCCACCACCAGCAACTACGAAACCCAGACTTTCTCCTCCAAGACTGAGTGGAGGGTCAGGTAGGAAGACAGGCAGGGGTGGTGGAAAGGGTTGGAATGCTCAGGGAGGATTTGTGCCCCGTCTGATCGTGGTCTCCTCCTCGCAGAGCAATTTCTGCTGCCAATCTCCACCTGCGGACAAACCACATCTATGTCTCATCAGATGACATAAAGGAGACAGGTTACACCTACATTCTTCCCAAAAATGTGTTGAAGAAGTTCATCTGCATCTCAGATCTGCGGGCCCAGGTGAGTGTGCAGGGAGTTTGTTACAGCTGTGCCCCACTCAAACACACCAGGGGGGAACTCCTGGTGAAGGGCTGGGAACCTGCTGTTGTTTGTCCACATGAATCCCTCTGATGATCTCCTCAGCAATTAAGGAGTTCCCACTCTCACAGTTACACAGAGATTCCTTCTGGCTTTTTAAGGCAGATGTGTGTTTTAGATTGCAGGTTACCTGTATGGAGTGAGCCCTCCAGACAACCCCCAGGTGAAGGAGATCCGGTGCATTGTGATGGTGCCCCAGTGGGGGACACACCAGACCGTGCACCTCCCAGGGCAGCTGCCACAGCACGAGTATCTCAAGGTGAGTTGAGGTTCAGCTTCCAGGGTGGGTGGAAGGTCAGTAACGAGGACCTGAGGTGGTGGGGCAGCTTCTCTTGGTCTTTGGTTTGTTGCAGGACTGAAAGAGCTCAGCCTGAAGCCAAATCTAATTGAGATCAAGTGAGGGGGAAGCCTTTGATCTCTCTATCCTTTTTGCCAGGCTTGAAATGGTCTCATTTTAAGTGGTTTTGATTTTTCTCCAAACCACTCTCTTTTTGTCAGGAAATGGAACCTCTGGGATGGATTCACACCCAACCAAATGAGTCCCCTCAGCTCTCACCACAGGATGTCACCACCCATGCCAAGGTCATGGCTGACAACCCCTCCTGGGATGGGGAGAAGACCATCATCATCACCTGCAGGTGAGGGGCAGGGAGGCTTCTGGTGCCCCTCTCAGGGGTGTGTTGCTGCAGTGCTGGGGAACTCTCAAAATAAAATTGGCAGAAAGGGATTGCTGGTTCATTCCTGCTTTCCCTGCTCCGCCCCAGGTGAGTCTGACTTGCCTCATGTCTTCTCCTTTTCAGTTTCACCCCTGGCTCCTGCACGTTGACAGCCTACAAACTGACCCCGAGCGGGTACGAGTGGGGCCGGCAGAACACGGACAAAGGAAACAATCCCAAGGGTTACCTCCCCTCCCACTACGAGAGGGTGCAGATGCTCCTGTCCGACCGCTTCCTCGGCTTCTTCATGGTCCCCGCACAGGGCTCCTGGAACTACAACTTCATGGGTGAGCTGGCCTGGGAAGGGGAGGGGAAAAGGAGGCAGTGTGGGGAGCCTGGGGAGGAGGGAATAGTTCCTTACCCACTCCAAAGCTTCCTCAGAGCAGCTGGCAGGGATATCAGCACTGTGCCCTGAACTTTCCTTAGTACCAGCACTGGGATGTCAGTTCAATGATTTTTTTGGTGGCAAGAGAGCAAAGTGATAGAGAGGAAAAATAGATGCCATGTCTGTCTGGATTGTAGTGCATGGTCTATCGCCACTGAATAATTAATCCCTGTCAAGCAGAAGAGATAATGGAAAATGCAAGAGAGAAGCTGTTCCCAGTAGGGAGGTCCTGGTATCATGAACACCACGGGCAGCTGGAGAAGGGGTCAGGAAATGAGAGTGACAGAACCCTCAACTAGCACAAAAGGACTGTAAATGTCTTCGGGGGGGGAAACCCAAAGAGGGATGATTCTGTGGGTTTGGAACTCTCTCTTCTGGCATGGAAATGATCGTAGGCGGGTGGAGAGCTTTGTTAGGCTCCTGAAGGCTGGAGGAGGCAGTAGCGATGACCCTCTCTCTCTTCCAGGTGTCCGCCACGACCCCAACATGAAGTACGAGCTGCAGCTCGCCAACCCCAAGGAGTTTTACCACGAGGTCCACCGCCCCTCTCACTTCCTCAACTTCGCGCTGCTGCAGGAGGGGGAGGTTTACTCCGCCGACCGCGAGGATCTCTACGCCTAATCCCGCCCCTCTTAGTACTGTTGATATTCAACAGCGTGTTCGTGTGCCCCCTCCACTGTACCCCGCTCGTCCCCCTCACCCCGCGCGTTGTTGTTTCCCCACTTTCCGCGTTACTCAATAAATTTTGTACCAACGGGAGCGCTGCCCGTGAGGTGCCGGTGA
>NW_008239778.1:532153-541093 GCF_000691975.1 Corvus brachyrhynchos
GAGCGGGGGTCAGGGAGCTGCGCCGGTGGCGCCGAGCCACGCGTGTCCCCGCAGGAGTGGCCGTGGGGACGGCGCCGAGCCGGCTTGTTCCCGTTCCCCGTGGGGACCCGGCTTTGACCCAGCTGCTCCCTTTTCCCAGGGGATGGCTCTGACCCCGCTGTCCTGCAGCCCCTGGGACGGCTCTGATGTGGCTGTTCCCTTCTCCCATGGGATGGCTGTTCCGGCTGTCCCCATCCCCTGGGACGGCTCTGATCTCGCTGTCCCTGTCCTCTGGTATTGATCTGATCTGCCCGGCCCCATCCCTTGGGATGGCTCCGACCTGTCTGGCCCAGTTGTCCCCCACGGGATGGCTCAAACCCAGCTGTCCCCCTTTCCGGGGTGCTGGCTCTGACCCCACTGTCCCCCATCCCCTGGGAAGCCTCTGACCTGGCTGTCAGCGTCTACTGGAACAGCGCTGACCTGCCTGACCCCTGGCTGACCTGGCTATCACTGCCCCCCGGGGTGGCTCTGACCCGGCTGTCCCCATCCCCCAGGACCCGGAGCAGAGGCTGTGGGAGGCCGAGCGCCGGGAGCGAGCCCTGCACGGCCGCCTGGCCTGCCTGGAGGAGCAGAACCGCCAGCTCCTGGGGCAGCTTGCAGAGAACCAGTCCCAGGAAGGTGGGTGTCCCAGTGAGTTTGGGGTCCCCCGATGCCACAGGGTGTCCCTGTGGAGTGGCAGGCTGGGTGCAGGGCTGAACCTGTTTCTCTGGAGCCTGGAATGCTGCTCTCCTTTCCCTCACCTTGGAGACCTGTCCTACCAGGGAGCACAGGTGTTACCTTGTTTTGCAAATCACAGGGATCCCAAATCACAGGGATCCCAAACCCCCCTAGCACCTTGAAAGCCCCCAGGAGGGTGGTGGAGGCAGGCACAGGGTGTGGGCTGCTGTGCCAGCACAAGGATGCGTCGGGAATGGTCAAAAACTCTCGGTTCCCTTCTTTCCACTGTTCCTGCTGTGAGATTACCAGGAACAAGTCAGACTTTGCAGAAGCACTGAGGAACTTTGTAGTGTTGTGGGGTTGGAGGAGTCCCTGGACTCTCATTCCTGTCCACCCCTGTCTGGTCTCAGACAGCACGGCACGGAAGGAGCGGGAGGTGATGCTGCGGCTGAAGGAGGTGGTGGACAGGCAGAGGGATGAACTTCGTGCCCAGGCCCACGAGATCGTCTGCAAGAGCCGGGACACAGAGGCGGTGAGGGCGTGGGAGCTCAGGGCTGTGGTGTGCCCAGGGACCTGCTTTCATGTCATATCCCCCCAGGGCTGTCACAGCTGCTGAGCCTGCTGGGGCAGGTGGCACTGATGGCCCTGCATGGGGACACTGCCTCACCTTTGGCTGCCCTGGGCCCTCCAGCTGCAGGAACAGCTCCATCGCTTCATGGCCATGAACGAGGAGCTGCGGCACAAGGTGGCCGTGGTGCAGGCCCAGCTCAAGAGTGCTCTGGAGCAGAAGTCAGACCTGGAGGCTGCGATGCTGCAAAGCCAGAGGGAAATGAGCAGGAGGAGCAGGACAGCCCTGGAGAGCCGGCGCCCAGAGCCTGGTGTGGTGAGTCTGAGCTGTGGCCTCGCTGCTGCTGGACATCACCAGTGCTGACCCCACATTTCCAGCCCTGTGTGGAGCTTTTGGCACACCCAGACCTGCTGGCTGCCAGCCGGACAGGGCTGCACAAGGAAACCCCATGGCTGAAAACTGAACCGTGCAGTGTCTGCAACAGGTGGAGCAAGATGAGGTGATAGGAGTTAACACCCGGTGGGACACAGAGGATGAGGAGGGTTTGCCCCGTGTGGTGATGGGCAGTGGTTGCTGGTTGAGATGGGGGCATTCCTGGGACTTTTCCATTTCTGCCTGCATGTGCACCCAGCCTTTGGGTGCGGGTTTTGAGGTCTCTGCTTGCCTGCTGACTCTTTCCATCCCCTCCAGGAGGGAGCCCTGTCACCCTCAGAGGAGCCGCAGCACCAGGATGGGGACAGGAGCCCTGCTCACTGCTGCTTCTCCAAGGAAGAGCTGCAGCAGATCCTGCAAGAGCGGAACGAGCTGAAGACCAACCTGTTCTTGGTGCAGGAGGAACTGGCCTATTACCAGAGGTGAGTCCTGGCCCTGCAGCCACCCCTGGCCCATCAGAGGCTGCTCCCACCACAGTCAGGGCAGAATCTTCCCCAGGCTCTTGGTTAACCAGCTGGCTGCTTTTTGCCAGGGAGCTGCTGAATGAGGAGAGAATTCCCAGCTTCTTCTTGGACGCAATGAAGTCAAATATCAAAAAACAGAGGAAAAAAATCAGAGCCAAAATGCTGGGAACGGCAGAGGAGTCAGCGAGCAGGTGAGTCAGGCTGGGTGCTGGGATCCTCCCGTGCAGGGTGGGTGCTGGCTGGCCTGCTCCAGTGTTTCCATGTGTGTTATGCCCTGGAAAGGAACTTCCCCAAGCCCAGAGCTGTCTCCTCCCTCCAGAGATCAAAGGTTTGATGTCTGTGGTTGATGTGTTGCTCTGGCATAGCTGTGCTACAGGGGCTGGGCTTTGTGCTGCAACTTGTGTGTCCCTGTCACCAGTCAGGCATGGCCTGGCCAAATGCCACTTGTCCCTGCATGCATGTGACAAAAGGGAGGCGAGGTGGTGGCTCTGGGAGCCCTGGACAAACTCCAGAGTGGCTCCAGCATTTGCTGCTGTGGCTCAGTGCAGGTTTACCCCCATTTCTTTGTGCTGCAGTGATGAAGAGGAGGGCTCCTGGCTCCCAGGTCATGGCACAGACTGTGTGGATGCTCAGCCTCCAGAATCCAAAATTAGGAGCTTGTAAGTTTGCTCTGGTGCTGGCAGGGATGGGAGTCTCTGCCAGCAGAGAGGTTTGGGGCTTGGCTGGGACCTGGCACCTGTTGAGTTGGATGTGATGGGAACAGAGTCAGCAGGCTGGTGCAGGGCTGGCAGGGATGCTGCCGAAACAGGGGTTGTTGTTTTAGGGGGATCTGCCTTGTCCTGGGTGCCCCACGCTCCCCAGGTCCGCAGCTGGGCTGTCCCCTGCTGCCACCACCAAACACAGAGGGAGGTTGGGATTCCACATTCTCCCCAGGGAGGTTCTTCTCCCCCACAGCCCTTTTCTGCTCTCTCTGCAGTTTTGGGCTGTGGTATCAAGGCAGCAGCAAAGACCCATCCACATCCAGCTGCTCCGGAACCTGGGAAATCATCGACTCGCTGGACACGCAGCTGGAGCCAGAGGGAGAGAGCAAGGCAGGGTCCAGCTCCCCTGACAGAGCCATGGCACCCCTCTGACCCCACGGGAGCGGGAGCAGGATCTGGCCTTGCAGCAGAGCTTCCTGGATCCTCTTCTTCCAGTGGCTTCAAGAGCAGCATGGCAGCCCTGGCACTTCCCCGTGCTGTGGTGGTGGCGAAGCCACAGTGTGGGCAGATTCCTGCAAACCCACTGGGACACTTGGATGTGGGGTGCCAGCCTGGCATGGGACAGCTCAGCACCTCTGGGCATCTCTGCCCACCAGCCACCCTTTCACTGTGCCCATGGCTTAACTACAGGGGGTCCCTCACAGCTGTGCCCCTTCCCCACTGCTCCCTGCTTGCAGCTCAGCATGGTGGGGGTCTGCACCCTCTTCTGCTCCACACCCCAGAAGGGATCCATGGATCTTCCCATCCACTGGTGGCTCTTTGCAAACCCCTCTGCTCACAGCCCAGGATTCCATTGCCCCCATCCTGCTCTGTGGGGGTGTTTTACCTCACCCCTTTCTGTCTCTACCTCCCCAATCCCTGCAATGTGAAGGTCCAGTTGGGGTGTCCTGGGGTCACCACACGGCTGGGAGGGGCTGAGCACACTGCACTGGGTGTCTCCGTGCTCCTGTGGCTGGGAGCCATCAGGACCAGCACCACCAGGGCCACTCTTTTTAGGCATGAGGTGAATCAGTTTTGTACTGGGACCATTCCTGCCACTACTGGGACCTGGCAGGCTGGAACAATCCTTGTGTTCATGGGGGCGAGCCAGTCCCCTCAGATCAGGTACTTTCTACCTTTAAATTGGAAATAAATCAGTCTCTTGCTTCTCCTCTGAGGTTCTGGCTGCAGCCTCTGCTTGGGAAGGGCTGGGTGATGCTCTGGGATTTCCCTCACCATTCTCCAGTGTAGCCACTGATGGCTGTGACCCCTGAGCCCCTTTTGGTGGGGAGGGAGCTCCAGGGGGGTGACCCCACAGTGCTGGGCATGGAGGAGTTAATTCCTGCATGGCCAAGGGGAGCACTGTGCTTCCAACCCGGAGCCCCCCCGGCTGAGCCGGCCTCGGGTAGGAAAAAGGTGTTTCCTGTGCATCTGCTGACACAAAGCTCCTGGGGATGTCGAGGTGGGACAGTGGCCAGCAGCCCTTCAAAGGCCAACATAGGTCAGGCTGTGTTGCCATGGGGCACAAGGGGATCCTCCTCTGGGCCCCTGCTGGGGGCTGGCAGTGCCATGGGGTGGCTCGTGGCTGAGGCAGGGGGTGGCACTGGACACCTTGTTTGGGTTGGGGGGACGTTGGCTAAAGCAGCTTTGGGGGCGATGGTGGATGGCACGGGGGGAGAGGGTGAGATGTTCAGGCAGGTACCAGGCCCTTTGTGGCGCTGCCCAGTCCCAGGATTCCCCTTTTTGGGGATAGTGTGGCAGCCAGGGCCAAAAATAGCCCGTGCAGCAGCATTCCCTGCTCCCCCTCCCCGCCGCACCCCTGACGTCTGGATCGGGGCGCCTCCTCCCACGTTTCCTCAGGAAGAAACCCAAGGCTGGAGGGAGGAAGAGGCCGCACCACAGGAGGGACGGGACAGACGGGACAGAAGGACACCAGCGTGGGGCTGGGGAGCCACCAGGACAGGGGCCCTGGTGCCCTGCTGGAATGGGGAGCGCCCGGCCCATCCTCTGCCTCCAGCTGTGGCTGTGGGTGCAGAGCTCTGCCCAGGAGCTCGACCCTGAGGGCAGCAATGTCTGCAGGTAGGTGCCATGGGGGTCCCCCCTTGTGCCCCTTCATCTCCTGGGGCCTCTCAGCAGCCCCACAGGGTGTTGTCCATCTCTCCTTCCGTGGACAGAGATGTGCAGCCTGGCACGGGATGGGTGCAGAGGCTGGGGTGATGCCGGGGAGCGTGGTTGGGCACGTCTGGGTGTTTGGGGCACCAGACCCCTTCTGCAGGGTTTATTTCTCATTCCTGAGCACAGGGCAACGGGGCAATACGGGACCCCTGGCAAAACTCACTGTGGGTGTAGCAAACCCCAAAGTGCTTTGGGAGCTGATGTCCTCTGAATTGGCTGCCACGTTGCCTCTCCCATTGTCTCCCATCAGCGGTGACGCCTTTCGCTGCCTTCACTCAGTGCCTCATTTCTGCACTGCTGGCGAAGCTTTGAGCCTCACCCAGGGCATGGGACTCAGGCAAGGGCTCCGTGGGGGCATTCCCAGCACTCCGGGCAGGCCAGCCCCACCGCCCACTCGGGCTGCAGCCTCTTAAATTTCCTTCTATTTTGCTGGTTTCCTTCCGGAGCGTTGCCCTGGGGGCCGCGCCGCCTTCTCAGCACTGGGGCGAGGATCGCTTCTCCTTGGCCGAGGCCATGAAGCCACCCTGGCCCCCCAGCCCTGGCTGACACCCCCTGGTCTCTCCCGCAGGTTCCCGGCCGGCCCGGCGTGCTGTCCCGGCTGGAAGCAGGACGGGAGGCAGTGCACGGTCGGTGAGTGATGGATGGGGATGAATCCCGAAGCGTGGTCCCCACGCTCATCCAGGCGGATCCTCTGAGTGATGGGGGCAGCCCTGCAGCTCTGTTCGAGCCGTGCCAGTGGGGTCGTGCCCCGTGGGGAGCCCCGAAGCTGCTGATGGTGCTGCGGCTGAGCCAGAGGGATGGAGTGGGAAGCGGGATGGTGGTTTCTCTGGGAATGCTGTTCCTGCGGGAGGTGGGTGAGTGGCCAGACTGGGGAGGCCAGAGGGTGCTGAGTGCCTTTCCTGTCCCGACAGCCGTGTGCGAGGGGGAGGACGCCTGCAGGGAGGGCGAGGTGTGCCTGAAACCCGGGCTCTGCCGCTGCAAACCCGGCTTCTTCGGAGCAGACTGCAGTTCCCGTGAGTGTCCCCCCCGCGCTCAGCCTCTGCCATCCCCCTTTAAAGCCAGCTGGATGCTGGGGGGGCTGCCGGGCTTCCCCCCATCCTGGCTGTGTCCTTTCCCCCCGCAGGCTGCCCCGAGCAGTACTGGGGCCACGACTGCAAGCAGAGCTGCCCGTGCCACCCCAACGGGCGCTGCGACCCCGTGAGCGGCCACTGCACCTGCGACCCCAACCACTGGGGAGGGCTCTGCCAGTTCTCCTGCCAGTGCGGCCCCCACGGCCGCTGCGACCCCCTGACCGGCGCCTGCCACTGCGAGCCGGGCTGGTGGGCACCCAGCTGCAGGAAGCAATGCCAGTGCAACCCCTCCACGTCCCACTGCGACCCCCTGAGCGGGCTGTGCCGCTGCCTGCCGGGCTGGTGGGGCAGGAGGTGCAGCTTCAAGTGCTCCTGCAACATCTCGCCCTGCGCGCAGGAGACGGGCAAGTGCGAGTGCCTGGCTGGCTTCTGGGGACCGGCGTGCCAGCGGCGCTGCGACTGCGGGCGCGGCTCCTGCAGTCCCCTCCCCGGCCACTGCACCTGCGAGCCCGGCTACCAGGGCAGGAGCTGCCGGGACCCTTGTCCGGCAGGGAAATACGGATCTCAGTGCGTGCACAGGTGAGGTGGGGAAGCAGGGGGGATCCAGCGGGGCTGCAGTCAGATCTTGGGGGAAGTCACTGCGCTGGTGTCTGTCCCTTTGGTTGGGCAGGGAGACCTGTCCTGGAGGTTTGGGCATCCCAGGTCAGATGCAGCATCAGCGTTGCCCCAAAAGAAACACTTCACTATTGCCAGCAGAAAGTGTCACCCTAAAATCTGGTCGTCCTTAGTCCCGCTCCCCATGGTGATAAAGCAGCACCTCCCAACTCAGAACATTCTGTGATTCTGCTGCCCTCCTCTCCTCTTGCTACCACAGAGCATTAGGCACCCCTGTGTATTTCCCCTTGGTCCAAAATGATGCTCAGTGATTTTGTGGGGTGAAACCTGCTTTTTGTGGGGTGAAACCTGCTTCTTAGAGGTACAAGGGTGGCTTTTGTGACCTCGATGCCTCTCTGCCCACACAGCTGTGGGAGCTGCAAGCGCAGCCAGCCCTGCTCACCCGTGGATGGCTTCTGCCTGGCCTGCCAGCCCGGCTGGAACGGGACCCTCTGCAAGGATCCCTGTGCTCCTGGATTCCATGGGGAGGGCTGCCTCCAGGCGTGTCCCCGCTGCCAGCACGGGGAGCCCTGTGACCCCCAGACTGGGTCCTGCCTGCACTGTGATCCTGGCTGGACAGGACCCAGGTATGCCCAGGGTGAGGCCACCAGTCCCTGTGGGTGTCCCTGCTGCGGGGTGCAGTCACTGATGCTTTGCTCTGTTTTGACAGCTGCAACAGCTCCTGCCCCGTGGGCACCTTTGGTGATGGCTGCCAGTTCCTCTGCCCCGAGTGTGTTTCAGGGAGCTGTGACCCTGTGACAGGAGTTTGCATCTGCCAGGCAGGCTACTGGGGAGACAGGTAACGCCAGGAAAACACTGGGATAACACTGGGAGTGGGGCAGGGCTGGAGCCTCGCTCTCTCTGGGGCATTTCCCTCCTTTCCTCTCTCTTCCAGCTGCAATGACACCTGTCCTGAGGGGTATTTTGGAGTGAATTGTTCCTCGCCCTGCCAGTGCTCCTGGGGGACCTGCGACCCTGTGCAGGGGGACTGTGTGCTGAGTAAGATCAACCTCACATTTACTCCTTGGCACTGGGCAAGGGATGGTCGCATCCTCACTGGGGAAGGTGCTGGGAGCCTGGGATGTATCCTAGTGCCTCCTGGCCCCGCCAGGAGTTGTCAGCTCCTGTGCTCTCTGTGCAGGGCTGTTCTACGGGCATCACAGCCACAGGACACGCCAGACTCAACCCATCTCCTCACACAGGTCTGAAGGACCACAGAGCCCTTGCAGCTGCCATCCTCGTCCCTCTCCTGCTGCTGCTGCTCTGTGTCGCCTGCTGCTGCTGTGGAGCTGGCCCAGCAGATGCCAGAGACAGGTATTTTTTCATATTTTTCAGCCTTTGACACAAAACCCCACCTCCCGTGTCCCTTGATGTCCATCTCTGCTCTGCAGGGCGGCTGTGCCGGATGATGATGTGCTGGCCAGGATGAAGCACCGTGTGCAGGGGGTGCTGGCGAACCTCAGTGCCCTGATGCCCTGCTTTAACCTGGGCGGCTCGAAACTTCCCAAAGTCACGGGTAAGAAAAGCAGAGCTGCCAACAGCACTTCCAGAAGGTCACCCTGCCCTCTCTGCAGTGTCACTATTGGGGGAGAGCCTGAAACCCCTCTCCCCCAAGTACCCCAGGGTGCCCAAGCTCAGCTGGGTGTCTTCTCCTCCCCAGTTTCCCATCACGACACAGAAATCCCCTTCAACCCCAGCTTCATCGAGCCACCATCGTCTGCGTGGGTTTCAGACAGCTCCTTCTCCTCCTTCGACACTGACAACGAGGGACCCGAGTATTCCGTCCCTCCCAGAGAAGGTGACGCCCAGCCCATGGCTGCTCCTCCTCCTCCTCTCTGATCACCTCTGGGCCGCCGGGGTCAATCCTGGCCTTCCCAGGGAGGTGTGCTTGGCACAGACAGTGTTTATTTCCAAACCCTTGTTTCCCTGTCTGCAGGGCTGTGTCTGGCCTCGTGCCATGGGACGTGCCCAGTGGGACAACCCCATTTCACAACCTCCTCCCTGGGAAACGATCCCAGGCACAATGCTGTTGCATCAGCTCCTGTCCCAGTGTCCCCAGTTATGTCCCCGGGCACGGTGGCAGCTCTGGCAGCCGTAACACGTGTCACCCTGTCCCACAGGCATCCCGCTGCTGGGCGGGG
>NW_008239778.1:541442-542838 GCF_000691975.1 Corvus brachyrhynchos
TGGAAGCAGCTGCGAAATCCGGCAGCTGGGAGGCCAAGGGGAAGGAGCCCAACGTCACCACGATCTACATGATGGTGGGAACGGCCGGGCAGGACCCCAAGGCGGAGGGGACTGGCGAGGGAGCGGTCCAGGCTGTGCTGAAGCGTCTGGGCAGCTTGCAGAAGGGCAAGTGGGCTGCGAAGGAGGAGCCCAAGGTGAGGAGGAGCATGGAGGCCATCCAGAAACCTCCTCCCTGGGCTCTGGCACAGCGCAGGGACTCGGAGAACAGCTCCAAGCAGAGGGAGAGTGTCCCGGGGGCTCCTGCCGAGTCAGCCCCTGGCACGCACCAGCATCCGGCTGCAAAGAGACTGTCCCTCCTCCTTGCATCTCTCTCATCAAAAAACACGGGTGCCCAGGACGGGGCCAGCGAAGCCGTAGGTGCCACAGAGAAGGGCAAAAGCCCTGAGTTAGTTGGCAGCCTTGAAAGGAAGGGAGAGGCTGCCGCGGAGGAAGAGCCGAAATACGAGAATGTGGCCAGCAGCGGTGCTGATTCGCCCTCCGGCCCCGGCAAAGAGCTGCCGGCCACCCCTCCGGCCACCTGAGCCACCGCCGCCCGGGCTGGGTCCGCGGGAGCCACGGGGCTCCACAGCCACTCCGCGCTGTGAACTGGAGAAGCATCGAGCCTTCCTGGTGATCCCGTCCCTGTCCTCCGTCCTGTGTGGCTGCTCTGGACCCTCGCTGGAGCCACAGCAGGAGCAGCGTGTGGGGTTGTGGTGCTTGAGGGCTGTTTTCTGCTCCCCGCTGCCCCAGCAGCCCCATTTGTGTCTGCACAGCCCCAGGGGACAGGGGACAGTGATGCTCTGGATGCTGTGGTGGCACCCTCAAGTCCCTGTCACCACTAGGGGCACACCCAGTGCAGGGCTGCTGAGTGCTCAGCTGGGAAATGCCTGCATAAAATCCAGTCCCACCCCATCGGTTTTCACCTTTCCCTGTCCCAATTCCAGTGATACAGCTCGGAGCCTCTTGCTGTAAAGGTGCTTCTCGCTGAAGGGGATTATTTCGTGGAGCTGGGCTGAGGAGAGATGATGGGCTGTCACAAGCGGCTTCAGAGAAAATTAATTTTAGCTGCTTATCTCAAAGGGTATCTGGGTCTGTGGGTGTTTATCTGTGTGGCTCTGGCTTCTGTGGAAGGCCCTGGCTGCCTTTGCTTCCATGTGGAAAAGCTCGTGGCAGGACACAGGGTGTAGTGACAGCATTTTAAACTCCACACGGTTCCAAGCTGCAGTTGTGCAAACGTGGCAGCTGGGCAGTGACCATCAACCTGTGCACCTGGCGCCGTGCTGATAAGGATGGAAGTTGCCTGGAAAACGGGATTTCCGCGGGTGCCCTAAGTTCCTGCCACCTCCCACGCCTCATT
>NW_008239778.1:542876-546102 GCF_000691975.1 Corvus brachyrhynchos
ATTTGCCGAGTGATCTGGTTTTAGATGTATCTAAGTAGTAAAAGGTTTTTGTGTATTTTTTCTGTTATCTCGTGTGGCGTGAAAGCCTCAGAATGAAAATTAAATGCCCTTCAGGAGATGGGTTTCCCAGCCACCCTCTGAGTCAAAGACGCAACCAGAAATATTCTCCAGAGTGTGGAAACTGTCAGCAGCCTTAGGCTTTCCATTTTGGGGGATTTAAAAAATTTTCTGGCTCTGTTGAATTCTGAATTCTCACTCACTGAGCTGAGCCCTGTGCAGAGCCCAAGACTGGAGTGCAGGGGCAATGTGAGTGGGCTGTGAATGTCCAGAGCCCCTCTTCTGCAGCCTGCACCTCACACATCATGTGCAGAGCTCTACGTGCATCCTTCTGGTCCAGCACTGTTTGGCTGGGGTTCAGGCTTTGGGGTGTTTCAGAAAACACAGTGGGTTTTGCTTTTTCCCTTTTGCTTTCTGTGGGTGCTTCTGCACAGCACAAGGCACCAAATCCCCACGGTCTGACGTGGCTGAAACTTCCAGTTTTGCAGCCAGCACGAAGCACCCTTTCCTGCAGTGGAATCATCTGCTGCTGTGATTGTAACACCAAATATTCTGGCATCCAAATAAAACCTGAGACATGCTATCAGGTCATCCATGGCCAGCTATAAATACCCCAGAGAGTGAGTAAAGCACCAGAGCACATATTTTTAGAAATTGGCCAGGAATGAGTTGAAGCTAGAAGGAAGGTGATAGCTCCTGCTCTGGCAGAGCCACTGGGGTAAATGATGTGGTGCTCTTCCAAGGCTTGGGCAGTTTGGGAAAGATGACAAGGCTGACAAGATGACAAGGACAGATCACCATGGGACAGATGCCAGGAACAGCTCCTGCCTCCTGTCCAAGCAGAGCACACAGACACCTGCAGGATAAAAATCCTGGCAGGACTGGAGCAGCAGCCTGTTCTGCACAGGCTTGCTTTTGGCACCATTTTATGACAGAGGCAGGGACAGTCCCACGTTTGATTTATAAGCAGCCGTTTTTGTCCCTAATGGGGTGGATGTTTTGAGCCTGTGTGCTGAGCAGTGCACACTATGTGAGCCAGTTCACTTTGGGTACTCATGTAAACAGCTGACAACAACCTGATAGTCTTCGTGCCGCTCAAACCAGTGAGAAAACGCTGCTGCTGGGAGAACCTTCTGTGTCCACAGAGCCAGGATGTTTCCCCTGCTTGAAGATGAAGCATCTTGGCCCTGTCTGGGCGGTGAAAGGGAAACGAGCTGCAGATTTCCAGTGTGTGGCTGCCCATGCACACGCCTGCAGCGTGGCTGCACTGGTGTCTTCTTGATGGGGATGCTTCCGTCGGCTGTGCCAGGGGTTTAGTTCTGGATGTGGGAGGTCTGCAAGGCAGAGCTGGTGGGTGAGGGAGGGGGGAATCTCTTCCCGTGCTAGATTTCTGACTTTCCAAAGCTGCTGCAGTGGTTGAAAGGCAGGCAGTGGGAAGGGATCCGTGTGCAGCTGCTGTCTGTAAGCAGAGAGGTGTCTGTGTGCTCTGCTTGGACAGGAGCAGAGGCAGGAGCTGTTCCTGGCATCTGTCCCATGGTGATCTGTCCTTGTCATCTTGTCATCTTGTCAGCCTTGTCATCTTTCCCAAACTGCCCAAGCCTCCTGCCCAGTGGCTCTGCCAGAGCAGGAGCTATCACCTTCCTTCTAGCTTCAACTCATTCCTGGCCAATTTCTAAAAATATGTGCTCTGGTGCTTTACTCACTCTCTGGGGTATTTATAGCTGGCCATGGATGACCTGATAGCATGTCTCAGGAACACTGAGCCCATGTGGCAAAGGGTTTGTTCCCCAAACAGCCTCCTAATCCTCCTCATGCTTCTCCCTATGACAGATCTTGTTTCTTGGACACAGAAGCTGTGTGCTGCGGTCTCAGCCTTCCTCTACCTCGGTTAAAGGTCTTGTGCTGTCTCAGCCTTCCTCTACCTCTGTTAAACACCTGGCATGTATCCAGGCTGCTTTGTTTTCTTTGGGCTTTTTGTTTGTTTGTTTGCATTGGCTTAAATCCACTTTCCAGCTGTTGAATCGTTTGACCCTTCTCCCACAGCCAAGGCTGAGGAGTTTCCTCTTCCCGTCTGCCACAGGGATGGAGCAGTAGGGACATGTCCGTTTGTCTGGGCCCTCTGCTTCCTCTGGGGTGTTTACCTGCCACAAATACTGGTTTTCATCTCCTCTGGCTGAGAAAATATCCCCTGAAAAGGTTCTAGGGATACATGGCCACGTCCTCTGACCCAGGACGTCGCTAACGAGGGACAGATTTATGGCAGGTCTAGAAATACCTCAGAGGAATGCTCTAAAAAATAATTTAACAGAAAAAAAGAGGGCAGAGCTCTGGTGAAGTCAGATGTGAAGCTGGCTTGTGATGATATTACTTTTATTTCATGAAACTGGGCTGCATCCCCAGCAGTGTGACCAACAGGTTCAGTGAGGGGATTTTCCTCCTTTACTCTGCTCCCCAGAGGTCCCAGCTGGAGTACTGTGAACAACCTAACATGACGTGGATGTGTTGGAGCGAGTCCAGAGGATGCCACAAAGATGATCAGAGGCTGGAGCAGCTCTGCTACAGATAAAGGCTGAGAGAGCTGGGGGTGTTCAGCCTGGAGAAGGGTGCAGGAAGACTTTACAGCACTTCCAGTGCCTAAAGGGGATCCCAGAGAGCTGGACAGGGACTTGGGACAAGGAATGGAGTGACAGGACAAGGCGGAATGGATGACAGAGGGTATGGTTAGATGGGATATTGGGAAGAAATTCTTTGCGGTGAGACCCTGGGACAGGTAACCCAGAGAAGCTGTGGCTGCCCCATCCCTGGAACTGTCCAAGGCCAGGTTGGATGGGGCTTGGAGCAACCTGGTCTGGTGGAAGGTGTCCCTGCTCATGGCAGGGGTTGGAATCAGATGATCTTTTAGGTTCCTTCCAATGCAAATCTTTCTGTGACTCTTTGAATGAGCAGTGTTGTGGGCTGGGGCATCTCGAGGGCTCATTGCCCCTGTCTGGCTGTGCCATGAGGGTGGTCAGCCCCGGGGTGTGTTGGATGCCTGCTCCCAAAATGCCCTTTAAACCGGGGGGAGCAGCTTCTCTGGTCCCTCCTTGGTCACAGGAGCAGGACAGGTGGGCTTCGCAGGACAGACGCTGTGCCTGTACCCACAGCAGCTGAGCAATGCCGCGGGAGGCGG
>NW_008239778.1:546570-547183 GCF_000691975.1 Corvus brachyrhynchos
TGTGTGTGTGTGTGTGTTTGTGTGTGTGTGTGTGTTTGTGTGTGTTTGTGTGTGTGTTTGTGTGTGTTTGTGTGTGTGTCTGTGTGTCCTGCTCGGCCCCGTGCCCAGCCCCGGTTGTCGCGTCCGGGTGCGTGCGGCTGTCCCGGGAGAGCCCAGGTGCAGCCCGGAGCGGGGGTACCGGGGGATGGGAGAGGAGGAGGGGGTCGGGGAAGGTACTGGGAGGTACCTGGATACCGGGAGGGGGGTACCGGGGAGGGGTCCCGGGGGATATCGAGGCGTACCGCAGGAGTAGCGGCGGGAATCGAGGCGGGTAGCAGGGGCGGCGTACAGAGATACCGGAGGGTATCGAGGGAGTACTGAAGGTGACACCGGGGAGTATTGGAGGGCGTACCGGGTGATAAAAATACCAGGGGATATCTGGGGGTGGGAGGTACTTGGGGGAGATAGCTGGGGATACCGGGGAGTAGATATCGGGGGTTACCGGTGGGAGAAATGGTGTGGTTAGCGGGAGAAGATGTCGAGGGATATTGGTGGGAGATAGCGGGGGGTCCCGTGGGATCCGAGGGATCTCGGGGGAAGATACCGGGGGGGGGGGGGGTATTGGGGGGTCCCG
>NW_008239778.1:547944-560821 GCF_000691975.1 Corvus brachyrhynchos
GCACGGCGGCAGGCTGGCTTCCAGGGCAAGGGGCTCTGAACCGACTGCTGTGGCTGGAAAGGGGCCCTGACCTCCAGGCATCCCTGCAGGGAGCCGGGTCAGACCCCCAGCCCGCCAAAGCAGCCGGTGCTGGGGTCTCGCTAATAAGAGAAGCTGTCCTGGCTGGATGCGTGGCTAGCTGGTTTCCCCACAGTGCAGGCTGAGGTGTGCTTGGGCTGGGAAAAGCCTTAGTTTGTCTCCAAGGGCCACCTGCCTGGTGACACAGGGGTGGCCCCTCACCTCGAGGCTCCCCAGGGCTGCCCCTTGGACAACCAGGTGTGTTCCCAAATTTGCTCACTCCCCAGGAGCTGGGACACAGTGAATGCATCTCCAGCATCTGGGGCAGCCTGGAGATGCCAGTGAGCTGCAGTGTCCCCCAGCTGGGTGGTCTGGCAGGCGGCAAAAAGTGCTCCTTGATGAGCCATTGGTGGTATAAACTGCATTTATAGAACCCTCACACACCTTCCGGAGCAGGAACAGAGAAAACCTGGTGGGTCTCTGAAGCCACCCCTGGGGATGTGGGGCTGTGTCCCCTGTCCCAGCCCCTGCCTGATGGCAGTGGGGAGATCGGGGTGCTGGCTGGAGCCCCCCTGCCCTGGCATTTATTCCCTCCCTGCCTTACAAATGAGGTGCCTGCCCTGTGCCGGGGCAGTGGGCTCCGGGCAGTGGCTGTTTGCTGCATTTTCATACCTGTTGCTCGGGAAGTGGAACAGAGTCCTTGAGCAGAGCCCTGTGTCACACAGACCGAGCCCCCGAGGGGCTCTTCCAAGGGCACCTGTGCCTCCCCCATCCCTCCAGGTTGCTTGGCAAGCTGGTACCTGCAAAAACCAGTTCTGCACCCAAGTGCCTGGCATTCAGCAGGCAGCTTTGCTTGGGTGCTAGTAGGGAGATTCCTTAAACCATGGGGTTTTTTGGTGCTTTCTGAGCAATCTGTGCTCTGTGTGTGGACTCACTGGATGTTGTTCCCTGCAGGTTTGAGGCTCTGAAAGAGGCCACCCCCCAGGCAGCCATGGCCCCCACACTGGCCACGGCACACCGGCGGCGCTGGTGGATGGCGTTCACAGCCATCATCGAGAACCTGCTCTTCTCCGCCGTCCTGCTGGGCTGGGGGTCCCTGCTCATCATGCTGAAGGCAGAAGGGTTTTATTCCTACCTGTGCTACGGGCTAGGTAAGGATGCTCTGGGCTCGTGTGTGGTTCTCTGTTCTAGGGTGGTGTGGAGCTGGTTGGAGGAGGGCTGAGCTCCACATTGGTCCCAGGACAGAAGGAAGGGATGTGTGCTCCTTTCCAAAACCAGTGGGATCCTTGTGATGGTGCAGTGTGCCTGTAGGTGCTGTTGCTTCGTAGAGTGATTGGAAAAAGGAGCTTTAATGATGAGGTAGAGCTTTTCTGGATGGCCTTTTCCACTTGGCCATGGGTTCTTCCTCTGCAAGGGAAGACTGGATGGATTCTGGAGGATGATGAATTGTGGGGGGGCTTTTCCTGAGTTTGAGAGGAACTTTGTCCTTGGTGGTAAGAAAACAAGGAGCATGGGTGGCAATAATATCAGGGCAGTCCAGTGCTGCTGTTGAGGAGAATTTGTGGAAGTAAATGCTTCTGATTGTTCCTCTCCTTCTTCAAGCACCCAGGATGTGCTCAAACCAGGCTGTATTTCTGTGAGGGCTTGGGATTTACCCTCTGCCCCAGCCAGAAGTGGCTGTCCCTGTTGCAGACACAGCCTGCAAATCCTGGGAAAACAGCCTGGATGTGGACATCTGTCCCCAGCCTGGGCATGGAGAGAATTAAGCATCCCACAGCGTGTTTGGGTGGTCAGTGGGGTTAAGAAGAACCCGAGGGTAAAGGTGTGGTGTGGATTTGGAAAGCTGCTGTGGTGACTGAGGGTTTGTGTGTGCTCAGAGAAAGGAAGGGCAAAGTGAAGAGAGGCAGTCTGGGCTCTGTCCAGAGATGTGTGATGGAGACTGGGACTGGATCAGCCCATCTGGGGCTGATGGAGGAAGCAGTTTGTGAAAAGAGCTGGAAATCAGTGCATGTACCCTCAGTGAGTAAGGGCTGAGAAGAGTGGGGGAAAACAAGCGTGGGGGAACAAAGTGCAGGCAAAGGTGCCTGTGAATAGTTGTGATGATACTTTGGGTTTTGCTCATTCATCAGCTGCTTGTTATCTCTCCTGCTTTGTGTACCAGAGCCTGGGTTGGTGCACCTGGCAAACATGCACATGTTTCAGTCTTTTATCAGCTGTAGCTTGGCTGCTTGATCTCCATCCTGTGCTCTGCTCTCAGGGCAGTGCTCCCAAGCGTGTCCGTGTCACTCGGGTCTCCAGGAGCATTCCAGTGCCTGGAGACCTTGCAGGACTTCTATTCAAGGCTGCTGTGTTCTCTCCACATCATGGAGACTTCGTCACATGCCTGTGTAAGAGTTCACATTAAACTATCAGGTGGAGACTTTCTGCCACCCAGATAAAGCACACGGGAGCTGATAAGCAAATGCTGGCTGTCTCAGTGAGCAGGCATTACCCTGTCTGCTTCCTGAGATGTGCTCTGCTGACAAGAGCTCCACTTAGGGCCCACCTCCTGCTCTTTGCCTTGATTCCTTTCAGTTTGTCCCAAATCAAAGGTCCATCTGGGTTTCTCACTCCTGTTTGCTAATCTGTGGCTTTTCTGGCTCTCCCCGTGGGAGTGCCCATGCCCACAGATCACAGGGAAGATGCAGATGTTTGGACTGCTGTGAAATTGCTGCCCTGGGGGCAACTGCTCCCTCCCAGTGGCCAACCTGTGCCCTGAGGCAAGAAAGCTTAATCCCTGAGAAGAAACTTGTGTAGTCAAATGTTCTTATTGTCCTTAAATATCTGGCCATCAGTGCTGAACTCGGTGATGGCTTGTGATGAGCTTTGGGACATTCATCCGTGCTGACTCACTTTCCTTTTTCTGCTTTTGTCCTCACTGGAAGAGTTTTGTGGGGAAGACTCCTGGCTCCAAGTGTGTGGAGACTCTCAATGACCAGCCCCAAGCTGAGTTTTCCCTTTGCTGGGATGAGGGTTTGCCTTTTCCAGTGTAATCTATTGAATCCTGCAGCCAAGTGGGTGCTTGGCTGGAAAGTTGGTGCAAACAAATCATGACTAGTAGCCTTTGGGCACTTGTTGTTCCTAATGCTGCTGTGGGCATGTAAGTATTGCAAAAAAAAATAGACTTTTACTAATGAGCCAAAGGTTCTTGGCAGGGCTTTTGGTTTGTCAGCAAAAGCTCTTGCACTTTGTGATGCTTTCCAATGAAAGGCAGAACTAGACCTTGTCCCTTCTGCAGGCTCTTCTCTGAAGGTACCAGCAGCTGCCCAGAAAGTGCTGCAGTTCATGAAGGACTCCTTGTCTCCCTGTTGAATCCCTGGCTTTCCGTGCTTGCCCTTGGCTCCTTGCGTTGGATTTTACTCAGCCACTGTACAAACGTGGGGTCCAAGGGACTCAGTGGCATGAGGGTGGAGATGGACACCTGGGGAAAAAAAAAGTCTGAAATAACAAAATATTTTTAGAGCAGTTGTGCAACAGGGCTGGAGGGGGGGGGTTGTACCCGTTGGGCCACCTCCTGAGAGGTATGTTTGAAATTCGCTGACAAGGAGCCTGGTAGTAGCACTTTGTTCCCATTTTAATTTTACTACACTACTACTTGGCCTTTAACCAACTGAAGCAGCATCTTTTATTCGGTGTGAGTGCTGACTCCACAGTCTTTATCACAGTTCTGGGCCTTATCAGCTCGTGGGGAATTTGATCAGTCCAGGGCCTTGCCTTGCTATGATGTTTCTGGGATTGGGAAGCTGAACGCTTGGGTCTGAAACATGTTTAAAAAAAAAAGTCCTGAATTTGATAATCTGCTCACAAAGAGCAGAGATAAGGGGCACGGAGGGCTTTCTTCTGAGACAGGACTGCAGAATACCAAAGGGATGATAAGCTAATTCACTTACAGCAAGTTAACGAGCCCTGACGTGGTCATAGGGGGAAGGTGCTACCTTGCAGCTCTTTTCCCTTATTTATCTGAGGTGTGGGGTGGGGAACTTGCAGTCTGAAGGTCCCTTACAATCTGAGGAGATAATGAACAGCAACGGTTTGTGAAAAGGCTACACACGTGAACCTGTAAACAGAAAAAGATTAGTACAGGAAACACACTGTGCTGATCAGCAGCTGTTGTGGGAAGGTGCTGGCCCTGGGTGAGAACTGCGGCAAAATGAAACCACAGCTGGGATGAGAAGGGGAGTTTAACTGAGACTGTGCCTTGGTCACATATGAAGCTTTCAGGCACCCAGAGAGGGGGTCCTGGAAGTGCAAGTGGAGGGGCAGGGAAACCCGAACAAATTGCTTTTGCAGTGGTACAAATCAAGAACATCCCCTCCCAGTTCCCAGAAGTATGACACCATCCTGAAAAGAGAAAACATGTTCTTATGTGGGCAGACTGCAGAATCAGTTGTTTGCACATGTCGTTCAGTATGCTATTTTTTTAACACCAATACTCCCAGTTCTTTGCCCTTGATTTGTCTTTTTTTTTCCCTCTCCTTTTTTTTCTTTTTTATTTCTATAAAAGAAATGAGGAGGAAGGTGAGGGGTGTGCAGGCTGTGTTCTACAGAGCTACTGTCAGGGTGGCTGGGGGTGTCTTGCCTGTTTGACTCAGTCTGATCCATGAAACAAGATGAAAGGAAAGCTCCTCTCTGCCATCTGAGATGGCAGTCACTCCTGGAAAAGCCAGACTCGTTCCTCTGCTGATGTGGTGTGTGTGTGTGCCTGGGATTTGAAGAGGTCAGTGAAGAGCAGTTAATGATTGACCCTTGCATGGAACCTGCAGCACTTAATTTGGGAGAAAGGATGGCTTTAAATGTTCCAGCCTGAACAAATCCCAGCGATGATCTTGACATAAATGATTACCCAGGCAGCCTTCTCCTCACCTAAGCTGTCATTCTTTAAATAGTAACTTGAACTACTAATTGGGCAGTAGAAATCCTGCTGCTTGTGCGGGGAGTGCTGTAAAAATAGGCAGCAATGTTCTTGTAATTGCTGGTAAAGACTTGTAGCTTCTCCTGGCTCATCAGTGAGGCAGCAGTGAGTGAGCACAGCCTCTGTGCTGCTGCCTCGCCCGGGTGTCACACCTGGAGTGCTGTATGCAGGTGGACTTGGCAAGAGAATTTGGGGAGGGCATCACTGTAGGCATAGAGCCAGCCCTTCCCCACAGCAGTTTTCCAGATGGAGCCAGGCATGTAGGATATTTTCCCCAGGAGTGTGGCGTGCACTGATCTGGAACAGGATCTGAGCTGTGATTGAGGGGAAGCTGCTGTTTGCTGTAACCAGGTGCATTAGGTAGGTGAGTAGTTAGGCAGGTTCTCTGCCCATTAAACCCCTCCTAGCTGCCTGTCCTGTGCTGCCATTCACTCTCCTGTGCTGGCACCCAAATCCATGCTCCTGGATGAGCTGGCTCTTGGTTGGACCTTGTGCCTGCTGCACACACCTGCAGCTGCTCCAAAATGTTCTATTTATGGAGGTGGCTCAAAGGATCGGGAATGTCAGGGTGCCAAGGGCTGCTGGAATCATTTCCATTATGCCTCAATGGATCTTGTTGCTTAGGAGCTGCTTCTATTTTCACAATTTGTATTTCCACATAGCACTGTTGCCTGGCCCCTGCTTGGAGCTGGGGCTGAGCACCTGTAAACAAGGTCGTTGTGCAGGCAGGGAGTGAAGTTTGGTGTCCCATTCCCAGCCTTTCTGGCTGCAGCAAATGTTCAGAGAGGGGCAAATTTCTTTGCTGTTTCCACAGCTTTCTGAGCTGTGTCCTCATCACCTCCTGGTGTTGGTGCCCACCGTGTACACTGGTTATGGGAGGGCCAGCAGGTGTGTGCTGTGCAAACTCTTTGGGGATGTGCAGCAGCTGAACAAATCAAAACATGAACAGGAATTCATATTCTCCAGCTTTAAAGGCTGAATATTTCTGTTTTGAGATCTCTTTGTGGGGAGGGTTACTGAGGCTTTAACACGTGCAGCCACAAGTTATAAGGTCACTGCATTGTTCGTGTCCCTCCACTCTCCTTCCACTCCGCAGCTGAGCTGTCTCTGGAGAGTGCTGACACAGGGAAACTGCTACTACTTTGTCAATTCCCCCCCCCTTCCTTGTTTTCCCGAGTTTCACCTCTCACCCACATCTGTTTCCTATGAATTTATCTTTGTGGAGAGCCCAAAGGCCTTGATGCTGTGGGTGAAAACTGCAGAGAGCCTCCCAGAGTCTGTCCAGGACTGATTTCTAAGGATGTGCCTTGGGCTGCAGTGCTGCCTTCCTTGCAGAGGAGATGCTGCTGGTAGCACATGTGACATTTTGGGGATATTTGTTGCTTACTCTGGCTATCCATGGCTAACAGGGCGAGAGAAGGGGCAGATTAAGTTATCGATCAGGAGCACATGGCAGTGGAAAGGAACATGGGCAGTTTGAAACCATCTTAGCAAAGATGCTGGTGGGAGCAGTGGAAATGGGGAGAAATGCCCCTGCCTCCCTTGGAGTGCTGGGAGGGGCCCCAGGAAGGTTTGCAAGCAGCTCCAAAGCCTCAGATATCAGTGCCTAATGGCAGGAAGGTGGAGTGAGGTTTGTTTGCAGTGGACACAAAGCTGGCAGGGTGGTTTAGAGCAGCTGGGAGAGCCAGGGTGAAACCAGTTAGAGTTGGAGGGGCTGAGGCTTGGGTAGAAAGGGAGGGAGGTGCAAGATGGGGCTGTGTTAACTCCAGAGATGTAGGGGAGTGTGAGAGCAGCCAAGGGGATCTCCTCCACCAGCCACACCAAGCAGTGAATGTGAAGTCACTAGTACATGGGGGATTCCTGCTAATTAACTAAACCAGCCAGGGCTCGCTGGGAATCTCCAGCTTCACTTCATGCTGGTGGTTATGTCAGTGACTTCTCTCTTTGTTCCTCCTTTAATATTGAACTTTGTCAGATCAATTATTAAATATGAAGGAGAGTGTTTTATATCACTGGCTTGCAGCAGCAGCAAGGAGCAAGTGCTTTGTCATACCAGCAAAGGTTCCAGGGAAGTGTTGGGAGAAGGAGAGGTGGAGGGCACTGGAGCTGTGAGTTAATGGGAGTCTGAATGCACACGTACTCACTCGAGGAGTTGTAAGCAACCTTGGGATAGGCATGTAACAGGAGAAGAGTTGACATGAGGCAGTAAAAGGGAACTTCTTTCCTTTTTTTTTTTTGAACTGTCCTGTTTCTGTCTCGGTTACACAACGTGTGCTCTGTTCAGCGTGGGAGTTTGCATGCAGAGTTCCTCATGTAAGGGCAAGAACAGAAAGCTGGGGATATAATTGATCTGTATGACCTAAACCCATTTTGAAAGAATAGAAAATGCTAATTACGGGGCAGGAGTTAAAGATGTATCAATCCTTTAAAAAAACAGAGAAGGCAGGTGAGCTGCCAAGGCCCCCTGGGAACAGGGTAGTTAAATCCAGGAAGGATTTTTCAGAGCTAGGGCAGTCAAAGCAGGGTGGCTACTGCAAAGCCATTCTTCATCCTGATGCCTGCAGTGAGGGTAGGAAGCTTTTCATTTGAGCAGGCTGTTGCTCAGTGCCAGGCCTTGTCAGCCTGGTGTCTGGAACCAAAATAACTGATTTGGCTGTAGCTGTCGTTAGCTTTGTTAGGGAAAGGATCTCTGAGAACATGACAGCTGTAGATTAGGAGGACCTTATTTTTGTATCAGTCCCTTTAGGTTCAGCTGGGTTTAGTCTCCTGTAATTGCCAGGCCATTGCTGTGTAGTTGTTTCAATAAATTAATGAATCTCCATCCTTAGGTTTTTACCCTGCTGCTGCATGGGATGCCTGTCCCCTGGGTGCCTTCCTTGCTCAAAGCAGAGCTCATCAGGTTTCCCTCATCCTTCTGCTGCTCTCCTCCATTTCTCACTGATTAGAATAAAAACTGGACTGTGGAGGGCATATGCCCAGCAGGGCTTTTCCCTTTCCTCCTCCCTGCAGCATTTCAAGCCTCATCCTAACTGTCCTCTCTCACCCTGTGTAGAGACCACCACCAACAGCTCTGAGGACGAGAACAGCACAGCTTCAGAGCACAAATGGCCTTCCTGCAATGCCCAGGATGAAATGCTGAACTTGGCCTTCACCATCGGCTCCTTCCTGCTCAGTGCCATCACGCTGCCCTTGGGAATTGTCATGGACAAGTACGGCCCTCGCAAGCTGCGGCTGCTGGGCAGGTGGGTGTGCCAGGGCTCCAGGGGTGGGCTGAGGGCTCAATTCCCACCCTGTCTGGGTGCTGTGCCTGTTGTGGGGTCCCTGCAGCCTTGGGAAGCGTCTGAGGGATGGGGCTGGGAGTTGTGCACAGGACAGCAGAGCAGCTCTGGGGTGATTTCAGCCAGCACAGTGAATTGCTCCATAAGGGAAGGGCCTGGAACTCCATGTCCACACTTCAGCTCTCCAGTGCTGCTCTGTGATCCCTGTCCAGATGAAGCCTGGAGGAAGAGCGGAGTCATTTGTGAGTCAGGGAGGGTAGCTTTCTCCTTGGGCTGGGAGCTATGTCCTGAGAGGCACAAACCCAAGATGTTACATCATTGTTCGTAGGCTGGGGAGTTAACTCAGGGATAAACATGTCCTGTTGCCTTTCCCAGGGCCCTTCTCTTCCATGTGGTGTGTGTTGCTTTCTGCCTCAAACAGAAGATTGTCAACTGCTTCTGTCATGGCACATAGGGATTAGTGACCTTTGCAATCAGTGGACCTCAGCACTGTTTTAATTATCACAATTTTAATGCAGTGAACTTGATCAGAAACCAAACTGGCCTGTGGGCAGAGTTGGAAAAACAGGGCAAGTCTCTGAGTCAGTCCCTACCAGAGAGGAATTGAGTGCTGGGGCTCAGGACAAGGGCTGCTGCTGCTGCTGCCTTTGGTCACCCCGAGGTGAGGGCCAGAAAAACTGTGCTGGAAAACCAGTGGGAATTTGGGTCCAGACAGAGCTGCGTCAGTGCTGGGAGGAAAGGTTCCTGCCTCAGCCCTTGTGCAAGGCTTGCCTGTAATACTTGTTTGCCAGTAATATTTGGGTATTTCCCTGGATTTTTCTTTCTGAATTGCCAGCTTCCCTCCCTCTTACAGAAATTGCCCTGCAAAGCACTGAGGAGGTGGAAGCAGCTGTAATTGACTGTGGGTGAGGCTGTTTGTGAGAAACTCATGGCTCTGGTTCCCTTTCAGTGCCTGCTTTGCTGTGTCCTGCGTGATGATCGCATACGGTGCCAGTAACCCAGACTGTAAGTCGGCACCTTTCTGCTGAGCTGGGAGCATTTCAGGGCTGTGGTTTGGGGTTTTTGGGCAAGCAGAGTTCAAACTGTCACCCTCCAGTGCTGTACTGGGGTCTTGCTGGGGACACAAGCCAAGCAATCTGCCAGCCTGAGGGAGCTAAGTGGCTCTGGGAAGGGCTGGTGTTTCACAACACCAAGTGGAGAGTGTAGCAAGGGCCAAACATCTGAGATACCCAGGTCTCTTAGTTTTTGTGTTTGGGCAGGGCCAGGTCCTGTAAAGGAGCAATTCCAAAGGAGTTCATGGCTTTTTCAGGGTTGGGAAATAGGTAACAGCACACAATGGGTAACTGGCTTTTTTGCCAAAGATAGATGGAGCTTGCTCCTCAAGAGCAGATAGTGAGACGGCACTTTGGATTCAGTTTGTTCAAGTAAATCTGCCTTTTGAGAGCCATCAGACAAGCTGCATCAGCGAGTCTGTTCATTAGAGAAAAGGAACCCTTCCATCCTGTCCTGAGCTCTGCCTTGGAGGAGAGCCCTGTCCGTCCCAGTCTGTGTGGCTGGGGAGAAGATGGGGGCTGGGTCAGGAACAGCGAGACATGTCCTGAGGGTGTTGATCCGCTGAGGTTTTTGCGTGTCAGGACCAAAGTCCTCAGGGCTCTGTCTCCTTTCCCTCTGCACCCAGTGGAAGCTAAGGGGAGGTTTTTTTATTGTTGCAGCTCTGTCTGTGCTGATATTCATTGCCCTGGCTCTGAATGGCTTTGGTGGGATGTGCATGACCTTCACATCGCTCACGGTAAGTGAGGAGTTACTACCTGACTGCTTTATCCCTCCCTGTGGCTGTGAGCTGGGCTGGCAGGAAAGAACGAAGTGGATCTTCTGCTTGTGGTTTGAATAGCACGTGCTTGTGTTTGGTACAAAGGGTCAGTCACCCTTAGGAGTGAGTCCTTGGTTGTTATTCTAAAGCTTGTTTGCCCCAATCCTTTTTTTTTTTTTTCCCACCTGCCCTTTGTATCTCAGGTGAAGGTGGGGGGAGGGGGAAAAAGGAAGTGTTTTTGTCTAGGACTCATCATGTGCCTGTACATCCAGTGCTCAGCTGCTTGGCACAGGCTGGATGTGTGTTTGCACTGGACTTAGCATTGACATAATGCAGGAAGAATCAGCAGGGCACAAACCCTTGCAGCTGGGTATGACCAGCTTTCTGCAAGCACAGTTTGCATCTCGCCCCGGGAAAATGGTTCTTCTTGATCACAAAAGCTTTTGCTTTTCAGAAGGCTGAGAATCCCTTACAGGCGTCCTTAGAAATGCTGTGTTGTTGGATGTGCACAGGCCACTTGGATATGTTCAGGATTATATGGAAAGCTTTGGTCAACAACTGTCAGCTGGATCTCTATGTTTTGGGGGTTCTTTCTGCCTGGAGGCAGAAGCAGTATCATTCTCCAAATAACTGCTTTATTTTCTGCCTCATTACCCTGATTGTTGTCAGTGTGGCTCAAACAGGGCTGGGTGGAAAGTCGCCCAGAAAACAAGCCTGGGAAGCACCGATTTTTTTTTTTTTAATTTTTTTTTTCCCCAGAGCTGTAGTTGAGCACTTTCAGATTTGGACTGCACTACCTTGAACTTGCTGTTGAAGCAAAACTTCCTGTTAAAGTTACCTCTAATTTAACAGGGCTTAGACGCTGACTGGACAAGGCTTAGACACTGGCTGAGCTCCCGAGACCTAAATTTGGCAAAGGCTGGCTTTACAGAGCACTCTGTGTACTGTGCTTTTGCTGCTGCTTTCATATATTCAAAGCTTTCAAAACTCTGTGCAGATGTTGCTCTCTCCTTCATATGTGGTGTTCTTCACTGGAAGCCTTGGCTGTGACCCCGAGGAACTATGGAGCAAATGTCATCCTGCCACACTTCAAATAAAAGCAAGGAGAGGAGAACATCACTAGTGCTGTGGGAGAGGAGAGGATTCCCATCCTGCTGCTGCCAGCATTGGTTATTGTCTCTCTGGGTGGTTGTCAAGGGGTCACAGTTTATTTTAGAGCCACTGGTGATGATAGGAGTGAGGGCAGGATAGGGCAGGAATAGATTGGGTGTGCTGTAGTGTGGCTTTCAGCAGCAGAAGTAAGCAAAGCCACTTATTAGTGCCCTCATTAGTGAGCCAGCTCTGCAGTGCCAAGGAAGAGCAGCAGCAGGAAAATGTCAGATCTTCCAAGAAGAGATCCAAGCCTTGAGGAGGTCTGGAGCAAGCAGTGATGCTCTGAGGTCACACAGATGCCTCAGGTGGAGTCCATCCCCTCCAGGTGTACTCTGCAAGAGCTGGGGTGGCTTCAGGCCTGACTTCTCAAATCCAGAGGCAAGTGTAGCTGCCTGTGCAGCTGCACAGAGGCATCTCAGTACCTGAGGTGTGTGAATGTGATTAAAAATAGCCTAAAGTGGGAGGGAAGCACTTCTTCACCTGCTCCGAAGTGTAGCTGTGCCGCTGACTATTGGAACCAGCTGTATTTTGGTGGTTGGCAGCTTACAGCTTTATCATTCTGCATGCAAGCTGCACTTGGTGTGTCAAGAGCCATCTTCTGCTGTCACAGGGTGATACCTCGTGGATTCCTTCCAGCTGTGGCCCCTGGAGGCAGGCGAGGGAGGAAGGGAGGGACAAGCCTGTGGCTTGTAGGCTGTGGGTGACGAACATGCTGTGCTCTGCCTTGTGCCCAGGAGGAGATGGGCTGAACGCTGAAAGGGGACACTCAAAAGACCTTTGTAAGGATGTTCATTACCGAGGCACTGAGCCCTGCTTGGCTCCGGGTGCTGGGGAGCTCGGGCTGGCTGGCACAGGCGCTGGCCGCCGGGCACACACCGGCGTGCACCAGTCACAGCGTGGTGACTCCCTTCTGCCAGCTGCAGGTGACCCGAGGCGCTCCAGGAAATGGGTCAGACCCACTGGTGCAGTGGTCCTCAGCCACCCCAGGCAGGGTTTGGTTGCTGCTTTGTGGCAGGGTGTCCCTGAAACCCAGCTTGTGGGGCTTCAGGTGTTGACACCTCCTGGGACGTGGTGTGATCTTGTGGCAGGGACGCTCAGACAGGGATAAAGGGGATCTCTGAGGATTAGAGCCTCTTGAGTTTAAAGCCTTTTTCAGTAACAAGTCCCCAGGGTATCATGAGAGCACATGGCAAGCTGTGGAGCCAAAACAAGCTGCTGTTCCGGGGTGCCTCATCTGTGGCTGGGGGAGGAGGGGGCAGCCAGCAAATGGTTCCCAGTTCTGGGAACAAGGTCAGGCTGTGCCTGTTGTTAAAATGCAGAGGGGAGATTTCTGCCTTGTGGCTTGGTCTTGGCCAATATAAGTGAAGATTGGAAATGGAAACAGATCTGTGTTGGTGGCTCTGACAGCAACACAGGAATCTGGCGCTGGTTCTGCTCCGAAGCTGTTTCATGCAAAGAAATAAACATGTGTGATAAATTACCACAAAGAGCCTTTTATAGATTGTTCTCTGTCCTGTTTTCCTTTCAAAGAATTACAGCTGCTTTGCTCTGATTTTCTGCTACAAACAGCCCCCTTTAATCGGGGGGGGGACAGCTCTGTGTAGGGGATCTTCTTTCTTGGAAGTGTGA
>NW_008239778.1:560835-562477 GCF_000691975.1 Corvus brachyrhynchos
CTGTGAGCTTTTGTTTGTTGGAGAATGGGAACAGGAGTTTCCATATGCAGAGGGGGCAGTTCGAGGCTTTCTTTGAGAGCATATTTTTAGCGTCTGTGTAACTTCCAAATACACCCCCAATAGGGAAAACAAAGTTTAATTGAACAAAAATACCATTTTTCAGTAGTCTAGTTCTCAATGCCTTGATTTTTTTCCACTGTATTTTCAAATAGTCCTTGCAAGAGGAGGGAAACAGGGTTTGGTAGCAATGGGTATTTTCTGTATATGGAACGTCTCCAAGGAAAAGCTCGAAAACAATATAAATTATTTTAAACTCGCTGTAGGGCAGATGAGGAAAAAATCTGCAAGAGGAAATGATTTATCAGTTTAAGATTACAGCCCTGCAATAAAGGACTCCAGTAATAAACAGTTACGTGTGGCAACATTCACTGAGTGTCTTTGTGACAGGGCATAAAGTTAATAGTACATTGAGTATTAGCAACCTTTAAACAAGAAGCTTTAGAGTTCCTGTCATCATAGGTCTTGCAGAATTGGAGCTGTCATACCAGAATGGGCAGAAGTTAGTGGAGGAGTCACTTCTGGCCTGCGGGGATGAGATCAGAATGAGGATTAGATCCTTTTTGGTGGCAGAAAAACAGAGCTCAGTTGCTCCATGGCTTGTGTTTTTTGTTGGTTTTTTTTTTTTTTTTTCCTCTCTCCTCTCCGTGGTTCATTTTTTCCAATGCTTGCTACTATAAAGACAGCATGAAAAATGACTTGGTAAATATTGCATGTTATTTTTGTAGCTGGTCTTTAGATGAGACCTGCACAGGCACTGTCAATGCTGGCACAGTCTGAGAGGTTTTCTGTCTTGAAGGGACTTTTCCCCCTTCATCTCCCCTCTGCCCCTCCAGGTAGTCCCACATTTCTCTTCCTTCCAAGTTCTCAATGTTTGCAGTTTCTTCTTTGATTGGGCTGGATAAGACATTAAATCTCTTCTGTCCAATTTTTTAATCTAGCTGCTTGTTTGGTGCCAAATTGGATTTTAGGAAGTCTTTAGCCTTTCTAGGACTTCAGTCCCAGTCAAGGCAGAAGCAGCCTTGGGTTCTCCTGGTCATGGCTGCCTGTTCTGTGTCTCCAGTAGCCCTCAGAGCAGGAGGATCCACCTGGAAGTTGCTTCCCTGCTGTATGAAAAGGGCTTTTTGTGGACTCTGGATCTCTTGGGAAAACCAGCCTGAGCCAAGAAGCAGCTGTGTTTGTGCAGCTCTTGCCCTGCCCTGAGCTCCCCAGCAGGAGCAGCAGTTTTGTTGTAATTTCTGGACATTATTTTACGTTTGGGGTGTTTGGGATGAAGGAAATGCCCAACCTGGTGACAGTGACTAGCCTTTTTTGCAACCCTCAGCTCTTCCACTCCGCAGATGCTGCTTTCTGGGAGTGTGTAAATTTAGGCCACTGCTTCCAAGAGGAGATTTTTCAGCGCCTGGTAACAGACCTTTGGATCCTTTTGCCATTTCCTCTCTGCAGCTCCCGAGAGCAGCCTGCTGGCAGCTCTCCCGCATGCGGGGATCGGCGATGGGTGTGGGGATGCTCTGCAGAGCAGCCCAGCCTCGTCTGCCTCCTCCTCCTCTGGGGTTCACGGGCAGCATCGGGCTCAGCACATCAT
>NW_008239778.1:562511-570024 GCF_000691975.1 Corvus brachyrhynchos
CCCCAGCCCGGGGTTATCTGAGGACCTGGAGCCTGCACTGCATAGGAAGCTCTGCAGTGAGGCACAGGGATGATAAACAGCCAGATGGGTCCCGGAGTGCTCCTGCACAGGAATACTTGCCTTGTAAACACGCCGTGACACAAGCCAGATTTGCTTGCCTTATATGCTACTCTTGGGAAAGATGGATTTGTTTTTCAGCCCTGCAAGGGGAGTGTGATGGCAGCATTTGCTTGCTCAGGCTGATATTCTCTGAATCGTTTTGTTCAGCAGCCTCTTTGCACAGATGAAGGGCTGGTTGTGCTTTCAGTCCTAGAAGGCATCTGCAGTGTCCTGCTTTGAGGCCCTCTGAGGCTGACGTGGCAGTGATGCTCAAGTGAATTTGGGGAGTAAGTGACCCAAAAAAAAGGATATGGGAGGGAAATCTGCCAGCCTGCAGCAGAATCTCTGCCCATTGACCAGCTTCAGGAGGTATCAGCTGAGCTCTCCATAGCCTGACAGCTTCAAAGCTTCTCCCTGTAATTTCCAGTTTCCAGGCCAGCATTAGTGAGTGATGGGAACTTGTTCACTTCTGGTTGTTTAGGAAAACAGGGAGTTCCTCCCTTCCCAGGAGAGCAGGAAGGTCTCCCAGTTATTTCTGCCTGTCCCACTGTGCCTTTGGATCTTGAGTGGAAGCAGGGGCTGCTGAGCCATCCTGGGAGTGATTTTGCTGTTCAGGTGGCAGAAGTGGCTGCCATGAACTGCTGCTGGCTGTCCCTGCTGAGAGCTTTGCTTTCCCAACAGATCCTTGCAGAACCAGCCTGGTCTGCTCTCAGCAGAGCCAACACACCTGATGGGAGCCCAGGCAGTGAAGTGGGGTGGGTGGCAGCGATAGTAATGCCAGGTGTTGATTGCAGCAGGGCTCAGTAGCTGTGCTGAGCAACAAATCCTGGGATATCTGGTGTTTGTGATTCCCTCCCTGCACCTAGCTCTGGGATAGTGTGCTGAGGCATCTGAGCCATCCCAGTGGTGCAGAAATGATCAGCAGAGAAAGTCTGCTGCCACAGAAGGAGCCATGGAGATGGCTAGAAATGGAAATGCAAACAGCAGCACTGTTTGTGCTTGCCTCTGTTCCTTCTTGTTATAACAGGAACTTTCTGGTCTGCTGCAAAAGATTTGGGTGCTGACCCAAGGTGCATAAACAAAGCTGGCAGTTCAAGGTGTTGCAGGGTACGTTAAAGACTGCAGCTTGTGTCTAACGACCCTTGACTAAAAAGAGGGTGATAAATAGAGAATTTGGACACATGTTTGTGGGAGAGGAAAAGTGGTGGCTACAGGTTTGGGGTAAGGAACTCCTAAAAACAAATGCTCCTGTACTAAAGGTGACCAATGCAAAATATGCTGTCAGTCTGGAAAGAAGCAGCGTCAGTAAGCACATAAATCTTGGGTTGTAGGCATTCCGTGTCTCTGGAGACACCAGTGCAATGTGCAGAGTAATATCTTGAAGAGCTAAGTCATGCCTGAGTAAAACTGGCTGCTTCACATTCCGGTATCCAGGAGAATTAATCCTAAATGCCAATATCTTCTCGAGAAAGCCTCATTCCCTTGGCAGCAACCTGCTTCAACTGATTTTTCTCTCTCCCCAGCTGCCCAACATGTTTGGTGACCTTCGTTCCACCTTCATTGCTCTGATGATTGGCTCCTATGCTTCCTCTGCTGTGACTTTTCCAGGAATCAAGGTGAGGCCCTGGGATCAAGGCTCGTGACTGGTGGTGTTGTGCTGGCATCTTGCCCCGTTTAGCAATAATGTGGCAAGAAAGAGGGACTGTTGGCTGAAGCACTTTTTTAGAGATGTGCATTTGCAAGATTCGGTTCCTGTCTGTATTAAAGACTTCCCAAGTGACTGCCTCAAGAATGTAGCAGATAGAAAATTTTAGAAATGCCAACTAGAAGTGAAAAACTAAAGATTGTTTTTTTTAGAAAAGGTTGCTTTGTTAATCTCTAAGGAGTGTATATATAGATTTTTTTTTTATTTTTTAATACACATATATATGGATTATCTGTGTGATTGTCACCACAACCACAGTAGGGCTTTGAACATAATTTATTGCTGGCAAATAGGACTGAAGGGACAAGAGATGGTCACCTGGGCTGCCTGGCTGGATCACCCAGTTCTGATCCAGGGATGTTTCACTGCAGTCTCAGGTGTGCAGGGAAGTTCCTGCTGGTTTTCCAAGAAAGTCCTTGTCACAAGATTGGTTTTTGTTACCACTTGAGTTTAACCCATTTTAAGTGTATCCTGATGTTCTTTCCCAGTTCCTCTTGGACCTAATTCCAAGAATATTGAAGTGTCTTTCTGCTCCTGTAGCCAAAACAATATTTCTTTGTGATTTCCAGGTTATATATGACTTTGGGGTCTCCTTCATCCTTATTCTGCTTGTCTGGGCAAGCTGTGCAGGACTCGTTTTCCTCAACTGCTTCTTCAACTGGCCCCTGGAGCCTTTCCCAGGACCAGAAGACATGGACTACTCGTAAGTCTCCTCCAAGGCTAATCCCATTCCTAGGAAGAGCTGGCAAAAAGAATTTGGAGGAGTAGACAGGGAACCCCTTGCATGTTGTTTATTGCTGCCACCGCTTAGGTTGAGGATTTCTGCCTGCCACTAGCATGTGAATACCTGTGGAAAGTGGGACTTTCCAAACTGAGGGAGTTAGCAAGGAAAACTGATCTATTCCTGGTCATAAGGATTTTTATATTGATTTGTGCCAAGTTGGACCAGGGAAGGCATCTCAGTGAGCTCTGGATTGAAACCATTTGATGGAAACCAATTCCTTACATCCACAAACAGCCTTCCTGACTCCTCAGCAGTGTTACTGCCTCTGATTCCTCACCCTGTGTTGCAGCTCTCATGCTCTTTGCAACCCAACAGGGTGAAAATAAAGTTCAGCTGGCTGGGATTTGACCACAAAATCACTGGGAAGCAGTTCTACAAGCAAGTGACGACTGTGGGGCGCCGTCTCAGTGTGGGGAGCTCCATGAAGGGCCCCAAGGAGCCGGCAGCTTTGCAGGAGAACAACAAGCTCTGTCTGTCTACAGTGGACCTGGAAGTGAAGTGCCAGCCTGACAGTGCAGGTGTGGTTCTGTGGGTGCCCCAGGGGTGCTTGTGCTGGCACAGGCCTGTTGGCCTCCCTGCTCTGCTCCAGAGCTGTTTGTGAGGGAGCAATAGGTGCTCCAGGTGTTGCCAGGGCCTCGTGCCATCCACCAGGACTGGAATACAAGTTGAGTTATAGAAGGAATCCTGTCCTTGGATCCTTGCCTGAATACAAGCAGTGTAGCCAGAGGTGGGGACAGCACATGGGAGCTGGTGTGGCTTTCAGGGGGACTGGACAGGTGGTCACTGCTGGCTCTTAGGTTGACTGTTGCCATCATGGCAAAGCCTTCTTTACTCAGGGGCATCACAGAATGGTTTGACTTGGAAGGGACCTTAAAGATCATTTCATTCCACCCCCTTCCACCAGAACAGGTTGCTCAAAGCCCCATCCAACCTGGCCTTGATGGTGAAAGCCAATGGTTTGAGGCTTCTTTTTGTCCTAATCCACCAAATTGGGCAAATCTTCCTTCCTGCTTCCTTGCCCCAGTTACTGGTAGCCAAACTCCAAGCATCTGCAGCTGTTGATCATGGGAGTTTGTAAGGCACCAGGTGAACCCCTTGGAGATGCCACTGGCACTTCTAGGCAGGAGAGGACCTACTAGGCCAGAGGTGGAATTGTAAATGTTTACTAAGGTGTACTACCTTCTTCAGAAACTCTGTTATTCCTTCTGCAGCTACTCCCTCCTTCATGAGGAGTGTCTTCAGTCCCATCCTGTTGCTCAGCCTTATCACCATGTGTGTCACTCAGCTGAGGCTCATCTTCTACATGGGAGCCATGAACACCATCCTGGAGTTTCTGTCTGGAGACGAAAGTCAAGGTAGGGGAACCTCTGAAGACCTTCACCTGCTTCCCTGGGGTTGGGAGCTGACCCTGACTTGGTTACTGAAGGCTGAGCACCTGATTACTCATCAGGTTAGGTCAATCCGTGGTGTCCAAGTGCACTGACAGCTGGTGGGAGGGTCCAGGGAAGAGCTGGAGCCAGCCCAGCACAGAGGAGCTGCGAGGCAGGCGCTTGAATGTCAAACTAATTTTAGCCCGGTGTGTACCATGCTACCCCATGCTATTTCCTCACACAGGTTGTTGCAAGCACCTCTCAGGGTGGACTGTGATAATTCTTATTTTAACTGGAAAATGTATTTCATCGGGTATTTGCTTAACTTATCCTAAGCAAGCAGAGAACGCAGAGCATCTGACTCTCATGAGTAATGGTTGGACTCGGTGCCTCAGCCCAGCACCCGGGGGTGGGAGAAGTGAAGTCAGAGCTGGTTTTTTGTGCAGCTTGGTGGGTGCTGGGGAGGCTCAAGGGTGCTCCCTGCGCTGGACTCTCTGCATTTATAGTTCTGGTGAAGTTCATGGAGCAAACAGGAAAGAGTAGATTAGTTTACTGTTGAAAATACCCAGGATTGCAAAACCGGACTTAGCCTTTTCTTGTTTTGTTTTTGTCCTTTGTAGTAAGATCCAGTTTGAACTTGTTAAATCTGGATTGCATGAAGCTGATAAATCAAGAGGCACTCCTCTGAAAACAGGAGTGAGCTCTGGGGGAGGGAAGGAGACGCAGGAAACTCCAAGTGCCCTGGCATTCCCTGAATTGCTTTGTTTCTTGAGCCTCTGACAGCCTGCAGCATTCAGCTCTTTATCTCCTGGCTCAGGAGCCAGCTTAGACATTAAACAGCAAAACAGCACAAACTTCACACTGCCTACCTTTCCCAACACTGCTTCCTTTTCTGCTTACCTTGTAACTCTGACACTGCTTTTTAAAAAATTAATATTATATATTTTTACCCTGGCTTGCTATACTCATGTAATTTTCATTTCTTTCCTTCTCCTCTGCTCCTTGGAATTTCAGAATTAATATTAACTCTATATTAACTACTATTAACTATATAAGCTGCCAATTCTACTTTTAAGGTCCTTGCTTAAAACAGAGACTGTGTCCCTTGAGTATATTGCAAGTTTTCTGTGCCGCCTTTAAGATTTCTTCCTATTTTTTCCCTTCCTCCCCCTGAATGTAGCCTGGGCTCATTGCAGTGCAGTCTCTGTCTTAGTGTTTCCATGGCATCAGCAAAACAGTGGTATTGTCTGGTCTCGGCAGTGTCAGGCTGTGCTGCAAGAGCAGTTCCAAGGCACGTGCAGCTCTCTAGAAATGTAATCTGTGTGTGCATCAGGAGAGGATGGGATGCTGCTCCCCTGCATTCCTTGTTCTTCCTGCATTTATTCACTTGGGTGGGATTTGCTCAGAGAGCTCCCTCCACCTCCAGCTGCCCTCAGGAGCACTGAGCGAGGGAAGAGGAGAGTTGAGTCAAACCCTGCAAGTGTTGTGGTAAAAGGAAAGTTAAATATTCCTGGGAGCAGAACAGGAGAGAAGGGTGTGGGGAAAATCACGCAGATAAGTAGTGAGGTCTTTAATTGCAGTCTCCTTGAAAGTTCTTTCTGTGCACATTATGGTGACTTAGACCTGTCATGAAACCAAAAGGTGGAGAGAGCAGTCAGCCTGTGGCTGCCTATCTGCTGAAACCCCCCAAAAGATGAGGAAGAAGCTTAAGGGTTCATTCTGTAAATGAGTGTGTAATGGTGTTGTAGGAAAGCAGGGGAAAATAGATCTGTAATGCCTAGAACCTGAAATTTGTCTGCATCTCTCATAAATTGTCACCTTGCTTTCCAATGTGGTGATACTGGGAGAGCTTGGGGAGAATCTGGGCTGGAAAACTCAGCTGTGTGAGGTGCTTGCTCGGGGTAGTTTGGAGGGAAAAGCATCTAGGACAGTGAATGTAAAGGCTCGTGCCCGTGCGTGCTTCCTTTGCTAGGTATTCTTGCTTTTTCTTCTCAGGAAAGAATGTTTTTTAAGATGATGGATAAGCTGAGGGGGCCCTGTTTTGTAGCAGCAGCTACTGTCTTCCCTCTTCTTTTCTTGCTGACCCCATAAATTTCATTCCCTCATTCAAGCTGACCTCTGCCCTTGCTGTTTAGACCCCAAGATTAAGTGTTCAGGGTAACATAAAGAGGCAAAACATGACAGCGTGGCTTGCTTCTTACCCTGTATTAAATAACCAGACGAGTAAATCAGCTGCTGCAGTGCTCATGGAGAGAGGGTGATGCCACCTGTTTCTCTTGACTGCAGCAGTTGCTATAATGAGAGGCGATGTGGATCACTTCAGGGCATGCCTTTGTGGGAGGAATCGGGGCACAAATGTGAGTTTGGAGGTTGGAGCTGGAAGTTCCTCTCAGCTCCTTTGCCAGCAGCTGGAGCCAGGAAAAGATCATCAGGTGCCATGCTTGGGCACAGCAGGGCAGCCCTGCTGGAGTTTGCTGCAACTGTAATAGGAGAGGAAGGCTTGTTGGAAACGTTCTCTCCGTTACCAAGTGGATTTTGGTGGAAATCCTGGCTGTACCGCTTTGGCTAGACTTAAAAATGCATCGGGAGGGACAAATTAAAATTGGAGCTGCTTTGCTTACAGGGCTGTAACTTGTGCTCTGTGCTGAGATGGGCAGTTTCAGAACTACATCCTTATTTCAGAGCTGTGGCACACCATGACTCACCAGACCTTCTGTGTGGTGCCTCAATCCTCACATGGGCTGCCGAGAGGAAGTGGAAAAAAGCCTTGCAGGGTTGGGGAACTGCTCAGTAACAGGAGGGGACAATTTCTTCTGAGTCTGCTGGCATCAGCTTTCCCTTAGCAAGCCATGGAGACGCTTCTCTCATCATTAACACGAAATTTTCATCACTTTGAGCTTTTTAACGATTGCTCACAAATGCTGTGGTTTTTTGATGTTAATCTCCCTTCCCCCTGCTTTCCAAACTTGCCCATTCAGCACAAACTGGGTTAGTCTTCACCTTCCCAGCCTGATTGTCCTCACTGGAGCATCCCAGCTGGAGAAGCAGTAGCTGCAGCTCCCAGCAAGGCAGGAGAGGAGATGACTAAAGCAGGCCTGGCTGTGCTGCACATGAAGCTTATAAAAACTTGTCCTGCCCAGAATAAACTTCACTGGCACTAAGCAGGTGCTGTGTCCCCATTTTTTGGAGCCCTGCCTGCTGCTGCCCAGAGAATTCCAGTGCAAGATCAGAATGGCTGAAGGAAGTGTGCCCACTATGTCCACTCTGATGGCTGGAAGGCTGAAGGATGGAGTGGGGCTTTGATGTCCCAGCTCCTACATCCATCAGTATATTTGCTCTGGACTTTTAATGAGGTGATCATTAGGGAAGAACAGCATTTTTTGTTGTCTTTTTTCCTGTCGCTTGAACTGACAACTCTTATTAATTCTTTTTTTTTTCCTGCAGTGGCTCTCTACACTTCCATTTTTGGGGTCCTGCAGCTGCTGTGCCTGCTGACAGCAGCTGTGATCGGGTGCATCATGGACTGGAGAATGGAAGAGGGGGGTGATGGACCCG
>NW_008239778.1:570366-581257 GCF_000691975.1 Corvus brachyrhynchos
AAGAGTGTGATGATGGCTCAGAAGAGAATGAGGAGAGCAACGCTGAGCAGTGCGTAGTGTGTGCCACATGGGACATGCAGCCACCTAGCAGGCCCCCTCTGCTCTGCCTTATGTGTTGTGGGATCAAAGACTGGAAAGAATATTGGCTCTTCAGTATAGAAAAGAAAGCCTGAAGGAAGACTTGATAATTGCAGAGGAAAGGAGCAGACTATCTTCCATGTTCACTAAGATCAGTCAAGAAGAGGAGCAGTGCGTAGTGTGTGCCACATGGGACATGCAGCCACCTAGCAGGCCCCCTCTGCTCTGCCTTATGTGTTGTGGGATCAAAGACTGGAAAGAATATTGGCTCTTCAGTATAGAAAAGAAAGCCTGAAGGAAGACTTGATAATTGCAGAGGAAAGGAGCAGACTATCTTCCATGTTCACTAAGATCAGTCAAGAAGAGCAAATTTAAGTGGTAGCAGGAGAGGCTCAGACTTCCCTCCTAGCCCAAGAGTAAGAGTAACAGCACTGAAATAATTACCCAGATGTTCCTCACCTTCCACTGATGGAGATCCCAGCACATCCACAGGCAGACCTATATCCAAACTGGTGTAGATAGAGTTGATGTGATGTGTGGAGAATCTTGCTGTGAATTCCAGCAGCTGCTGGAAGCGTGTTTGTAACACAGGTTTTCCTGTCCTTTCAGAGGTGACAAGAAAAAGAAAAAGCGTGACCGTCAGATCCAGAAAATCACCAACGCCACCAATGCCTTTGTATTCACGAACTTACTGCTGGTTGGATTTGGAATCACCTGTCTTATTCCTAATCTACCGTTGCAGGTGAGTAGGTGAAATGGGTGGGGGTGCTGGCAGAATGACAGGACAGTGCCAGGAGAACCTGCTGGTGGTGGCAGGAGGGCTGGGACTGGCACTGCTGGGAAACTTCCATCCTGCTTTGGAAGCCTCACTTTTAGAACTGAAACAAATAACACTGTGCAGTTTCAATTCCTTGGGAGAACATGGCCAAGCAGCTATAGTTCAAATGCCAGTTGATACAGAATTTATTTGCACTTCGAAGTTTCTGCAGCTGGGCTGTGTGACAACAAGTTCTTGCCCACCAAAATCCTCTCAGCAGTGCCTGTATGTTTAAAACTGGGCTTGATTTAAGCTGCTGAAGGTTGAAAAAACTTGCTGCAAGAAGCATAACATGGTGATGTGTACAGCAGGTTATTCCTGCGTCAAATGCTATGCCCAGTGATATCTGTGGGATTATAAACCTGTTAAAATATTTATTCTGTGCCACCACCTGTTTTTGGCAGAGGAGTTTAGTGATTTTATGCTCTACTTAAACACGCCTTGATGATGTAGGCAAACAGCTGCAGTTTGCTCGTACTTGCGTGTTGTCCGCAATAACTTGTGGAAAATTAACTAAATTGGTGGCTGTGGAAAAGCACGGTGATCCTGGCCTCAGGTTGCTGGGGACACGTCCTTGCAGCAGTGCCACTTACCAATGACAGAGCTCTTGTGTGTGTGCAAAGTAAGGAAAAGCAGTGCCTGGAGACAAGTACAAATTTCTTCCCTTGTGCTTTCCCAATCCTACCTAGAAAGAACAGCTTTTAGGAATGGTGGTGTGTTGGGGTCTGGCACCGCCCTGGGTGGTGTCTAGGATGTGACATTTTTCTGCTTCTCTTTTCAGATTCTGTCCTTCATTTTGCACACAATTGTGAGAGGATTCATCCACTCAGCTGTGGGAGGCCTCTATGCAGCTGTGTAAGTGTCTGGTTACCTATAAAATGTGGCTGGCCAGATAAACTGGTTTGGGATTGGTAGGCTCTCCTGGGGAGATGGAGATCAGGAATGAGGTCTTCGTGGTCAGAGGGGGAAAATGATGCAACTTGTTTCCTCAGTCACCTCTAGACATGACAATAGCTGGACTGAAATCCCAGCTGGTGCTTTCCTTGTTTAGCAACAGAGACAAGCACAGCTATGTGTGGGCCTCATGTGAGACTAAACTATTGACACTAAGGTTATATAGTAAAAACTCAAGGCTTTTTTTGTCTTGTAATGAGCAGATATGTGCATGTGCCCAGGTAAAACATTAATGTGACTGAAAACATTGCTGCTGCGCTCCTCTGAAGTTGACATTGGTAAAACATTGCTCAAGATACCATTAGTGATGCCTCCTCCCTTTCCCAGGACAGATCATCCATCCTGTTTCCAACTTGGCAAATTATCAATAGCTGAATCAAAATACTCTCTTCCTCATTAAGCAATGTTTTTGGCTTTGAAAACACATCTGTCCCTCGGTCCTGAGAGGCTGGACAGAGGAACAAAGAGGGGCTATTCTCTTTCAGGGAATCAGAGATTTGTTGAGGTGGGAAGGGACCTCTCGAAACCAAGGTCAGCTAGAGCAGGTTGTCCAGGAGTTCAACTGATTGTGTTTTGAGTATCTCCATGGATGGAGACTCCACAGACTCCTTCTGTCAAAGGTTTAGATCGTAGTGTCTGGGGAATCCAGACTAGAAAACACATCTAAGACTCTGCTTCAGAAATGCATAAACTTTTGGCTCTCTGGCAGCCAGAAGCAAAATATTTTTGTCTTGGGCAAGGTAAATAAATGTATGTTGCAGTGTATATCCCCTTACTTGTAAACTAATCCTGTTTGACCATTGCAACTCTCTGGAACTTCCTGGAGTTTAGGTATTTTTTTGCTTTGAATGCAACTGCTTTGAATATTTGAAGGTTTTGATTTGCTTCTTTCTCTCCAAGTTCAGTTTAACCTGACCCTTTTAAAACACTGCTCAGTCATGGAAAGAGAAAGATGTTAGATGATTCCTGAAATTTATTTTTCCATTAATATTATCTGATACCCAGCACTTGCCAGTCAACAGTGTTGTTTAGTTTGACATAGGATCAAACTTGTCCTCTAAAAAGGAAAACACTAACCTGTTGTGCAGGTTTCACTGACTTCCAAAGGGAGCAAATTGTTATGACCAGATGAAAATGATTGCTCAGCCACAAGTCATCTGGATAAAGAGGCCCTGCTTTTAACTTGTAAATATCAACACTGTGCTCCCTGTGCAATAGGAACAGGAGTTGTATAAACACTTCCACCTGCCCACAGTAGAGCTGCAAAACAAAACAAGTGCTGGATCTGATATTACTAAAGTTTGAGAGCTCAGGATGAGAATATTCTGGAGAAGAAGGCTCCAGCCGTGGCACCAGTGCCACTCTGCTCTCAAGAGCTCCGTGCACACCACAGGGTATAGGTAAATACCCTATAAAAAGGGGCAGTCACACAGTGCTGGAGGGAGTTCTGCACATTATGCATGTCTTGGGACTGTGCTCTCACGTTGGTCTCTGTTACTGGACTGGGAATGTAATCTGACCTGGGTGATGTGAACAGTCAAGGTGACACATAATAATGCTGTTGCTTTCTTTGTTGACAGATACCCCTCGACTCAGTTTGGCAGCTTGACAGGGCTGCAGTCGTTGATCAGTGCCCTCTTTGCCCTTCTGCAGCAGCCTCTCTTCATGGCACTGACAGGACCTTTGAAAGGAGACCCCCTCTGGGCAAGTTCTTCTCAGTTTTAATGTGGAAGCTTTGTGGTTAAGATGATTTTTGGCTTGTTTCTTGGGGAGAAAAAAAGGACTCCTCTGCATGAACCAAGGTTAAAAACAGCTGTAATTTTACATGTTCCTGTTTGCTGTTACCTTGGTGCTGTCCTGGAAACCTTTCCCTTTGTGAGTAATGACTCCCTGGGCAGGAAAGCCAGTAACCCTTATGGTGTATGGAAAGGGAGGAAGGAAATGGTTTCCACTAACAGTTTGTGGTGAGTCAGAATCTGACAGGTTAAAATGGGTGAGTGTGAGCAGACCTCAAAATTCAGGACAAATACTCTGGCACTTGAGACCTATGAGCTCCAATTACCAGTAAATTTTGGATTGCTGATGCTAATGTCCAAAAAGCCAAATGGCTGTTGAGGGCAGGGCTAATGTGGTGTCTTGCTGAGAGTCCGAGCAGCTCAGTAAAATCATGACATGGGTGGTCTTGGGGAGAATTCTGGTCTCTAGGCTACACTGCCCACGCCTGTTGCTCTTCAATCAGCAAACTTGGTGTGAAAGACCTGCAGCTCAAACAGCCCTGCCTGTTCTGTGAAACAAGACTCCTGCAGCCATAATCCAGAGTGAAAAACTCTTGCAGCTTTTAGCTTGTACACAAGAGGTGCTCTGGGCATGGGAGCATAAATATAAAAACGGTGGAAGATGTTGCCAGCACATGGAGCAGGGCGTCTCCTGGTTTGCCCACAGCTGGGTGATGTGGGCTGGGCTCTGACACCGCTGCATGCGTGACTGGGTTGTTGTCTCCTCCTAACCAGCCTAATTGTGGTTTGCTTTTCTCCTGCAGCTCAATGTTGGCTTGCTTGGCATGAGCCTCCTGGGTTTCTGCCTCCCAATCTACCTGGTCTGCTACAGGCGCAGGCTAGAGAGAGAAAAAAAGCAGAAGATGGAAGATGCCAAACTTTTCTTCAAAATCAATGGCACTCCCACTGAGGAAGCCTTCGTTTAAACTGGTGCTTCATGTACAACCTCCCCTGTACAGGTTCCTACCACATCCGTGGGTTCTACCTGTGGTGTAAGCCAGGACTTTTCTCCCCTGGCTCTGCCGGTCTTTGCTCATCACTGGAGCGAGGGCTGGGCATCATGACTGATATGCCTCAGATATATGGCAGGAGGAGACTTCCCACTCCTTACTCCAAAACACAGGACACTTTTCCTTTTTATAAAGGCCATACAGATATTGTGTCTTAAATTATCCCCTGATCACACTCTCCAGCAGCAGAGAGTTTGCATAGGAAACTGGGGAGAGAAGGAATAGAGGGATGGGGGAAGAGGGAAGACAGACCATAATTTGAGTTTGCAAATGTAACACACTGAAGTCTGTTTTCTCCCCCTCTTCCCCCAACCTTGGCTGACACAGTCTCGGATGCAAGCTGCACTCTCCTCCCTCCCCAAGGCTTCATAATGGTCTTTCTGCTTGATGTGTAGCTGGACCCAGTGGTTTTACTGTGTCTCCAGACATATCCCTGTTTCTGAGGCAGGGAAGAGGTTTTTATTCCCATGTGTATGAGCACAGCTTCAGTGTGTATTGCTAAATGTTGGCTGCTAGCACTGACAGCTCCCAAACCTTTTATTACTGCAAATGACACAGACTGTGAGCAATGGATCTGCCTTCCACACTGAAATGATGAAGAGCCTATAGTGGACTGCTGGTCCTAGACCAAGCCTTCGGAGGCCTGGAATTCCTCTTCTTCCCAGTTCACAGAACCACCTGTACATGTTTTAAACTATCTGCAGTCCTGGAGCCTCTGAGATAAGAACTGGATCTTCTTTACCAATGAAGTGCTTTGAGACTTGTTGCCTTTTGCCTCTTCCCTCCGACATGACCCTGGGAGGGGAGCAGCAATGTGTATTCAGTGAAGTGGAGAAGCTTCTTGAAGCTGAGTTCTGGGGGTTCAGACACCTTGGTGTTCATGTGCTGTGAGCTGACCTGCTGGTGAAAAGAACCAAGAGTGCAGAACACTCCTTTGTGTCTGGTAACTGGATCCTGTGGACATATGGCAGGGTGATGTGGTGATGCCATTTTTAGCCATAAGCTTATTTACCTTGCTATGATAATGGTCACCTAACTGCTGAACACCAGGTTACTGTGACTGACCAAAATGCTGCCAGTTTGGCTGTTCTAGGAGCCTTCTACAATGTTGATGCTCTGTCTGGACAGAGCACATGGTGACTGATTGTATGGTGAAGCTGACTGTCAGAGCAATACATGTGGGTAAAGGTGCTCCAGGTCTGTTCACACCAGGGAGTGGAATACAAAGGGAATTTTTAACCTGCTTATTTTTATAGAGGTTTTCCTTGTCTAAAGCAGACTTTTCTGCCCTTAACCTTCTTGTTGAAGTCGGTAGCTCAGGCTCTGTAGCCCTGTGTTAAGCACTGAACCGAGTGGAGCTGCTGGAAGCAGGACTGTGCAGGGGTGAGGACGAGCATCCCCGGTGGGTGTGTGGCACCGACTGCACTGGGCTGAGCTGGTGGCTGCGGGAAGGTTGGGGCAGAAATAAAACAATTATGAAGACCCAGTGGTGGTGTTTTACTACACAGCCTGACAGGGGCTCAGACATTCACCTTAGCTATATCTGGTTGGAAAAGTACAAGCGTTGCTCACTGGCGATTAGAAACAACACCGTGCTGAGACCTTCCTGTGAGAAATTACCTGGAAGCTGGTTGTTAACTCCTTCGTTGGGGGTTTGAAGGAGACAGAACCTCAGCCCGGGCAGGGTTTCACCTTTCCTGAAAAGTGCCAGAGCCTCGGCAGCAGGGCCGTGAGCCCCACAGGTCCCTGGCTGGGGGCGGTGCCAGCGCAGGCGGCCGGGGCCGCTCCGCGGGCCGGCAGCGCCATCTCGAGTCGCTGCTCCCGCAGGCGGGGCGATGCTGCTGCGCGCCGCGGGACCTTTTAGTCTAAAGTTACTCCTTTCGGAAAGACTCGCCACTTGAGGATTTTACACTTTTTTTTTTTTTTTTTTTTAAATGTGTTGCCTTTATTAAATGTGTTTGTTTCAAGACAGCTTTACTGCCTGCTGTCACCACTGTACTCTTCTGGAACTTTTTGTCTTTTGGTGATGATTTAGTGACCTTTCCATCTTTTCTTTGAGCAATAATTCAGATGGCAGAGTTTTGATTCATTTTCCTGGTTCCCTGTCTTGTCTCAAGTACGTGTTCAGAGACCTACCAGCAGTGCTACAGCCTGCCTAGATTGCCAGAGGGCTTTCTGCAGATTTCTGCATTTTGTATTACAATACTTCTAAATGGTTTTGAGAAGAGTCCTGTTCTTGCTCAGAGATATTTGTGACATGACAATGACAGCTATCAGGTGAGTGAGCCTCCATCCATAGTCTCAGTGTCCTAAAGCATAGTTGGAGGGTTGTTTCATGTGCTTTACTTCCAGCATTACTTCCACCTCAGTTTCAGAGTTGAATGTGATTGCTTCCACTCTTAAGTCACTTAAATGCCTGTTACAAATGTCTCAGCAAAATAGTGGAAAAGAGAGTGGCATATTTTAATGAAGTCTTAGTGGAGATGCTGCTGCCTTTTAATTTAGCTGCACATACTTCAAAGGACACACTTTTGTTTCTGCCATCTACCTCCCTGCTTCAGTTCCCAGTTCCTGCCCTTTATTAGGGCTATCTTCAAATCCAGTTTCATCTGATAAACTGGTGGATGTGTGTGCTTCTGTTCAGAAGCTGCTGGTCAGGTGTGAGGAGTAGAGTTCATGCCCTGGTGGGTACACAGGGAAGTTTTAGCTATTCAGGGTTGAACAGATAAATGAGATCATGTTCTCAGGCCATGAAAAGTCAAACTGTGGGATTCTTTGCAGAAGAATTTAGTGGGGAACAAAAGTATCAACTTTTTTTTAAAAGAGGCTGGTTAAACAATGCATCCACTAACTCAGGGAGATTTTAAGTTGCTGTAAATGAGAAAGTTATGCCAAGGAAAGATACTCGTCTGCATGTTCTGTCTTGTAAGAATTGGTCAAAGCTGGAGAAAACACGCTGGGCTAAAGTGAAACACTGGTCTGATCTAATGGGGTGAAATTTATTCTGACACTTGTGAACCAAACTAATTTCAAGAGCACTCTAAGATTTATCTATCCAAAACCTGCATCTGCATTCACGATGTGCAAACACTACTGATTGTGGCATAACTGCTTTAGAGCTGCACCTCCTGCAGCAGTGGGGTCCTTGGAGGGCAATATTCTGCTTTCAGCTTCTTCTGAACATTGTCCTGCACAGTGCAGAAACACAGCTGGAGTGGTCCCATCACATGTGGTTGATCAGGGGCAGTTTGCCTCATCCTTTGATGCTTAGGGAAGTGGAATTGTGGGTTATATACATTCGGAGTGGAAAACAGCGTTGCTGCTTCCCAGCCGAGTGCTGCAGGACGAAGACAATTCCTGGTGCGCTCCCTGTGTGCATGAGCCACCTTGTGGGAAAAATAAATGGGCTACCAAAGACTGGAGAGTCACAGCAGTTTGCATCAATAATGCATTTATCTGTATAACTCAAATACAGGTCAATGTGTTTAACTGCTTTCATAATTCCTTAATGATTTGTAGGACTTGGGGATTTTTATGCCCTTCCTTACCCTCATCCATATGGGAAGTGCAAGGAGGGTGGCCATGGGAAAGACCTCCATGGAAGCAACCCCAGCTGAATGTAATGAAGCAGAAACCTGATCTGTGAGTACCTCAGAGTCAAAGGTTGCTGTGTAAAGTGATTTCACCTTCTGGAGACGCTGCTCCCAGGCTCTACAGCCTCTCACATGCATTTAATATGCATTTGTATTAAAAAAAAAAAAAAAAAAAAAACAAAGGGGGGGGGGTAACAGCTTTTTGCTTTCACTAATCTGCCAGAACCTAAGCCCCGTTGACACAGCCTTTATAACGCTAATGCTATGACACTATATCAGAAGTAGCAGAGAAAATCTGTGCTGTTCTGCTTAATAGGACACTTAAACTATGGCAGTCACTGAGTAAAGCTATATATGGATCCTTGAGATGAAACTGGACACAGATGTCTGGAAAAAAAAAAGGGGCAAATCTTGCTGAGACACCAACTGCAATGCTGCTACAGCAACTGAAGTGTTCAACTCCCACAGCAAAGCCCATCCTCTTCATGCTCTGTCTATAAAGGAAAATTGCAGGATAATGAGATTTTAACTAAGCCCGTAAATCACTAAAATGTTTTCAAGTAGAAGATTTCCCTCTTGACAGGCTGATGAATTTGGAAAATATGCTACAAAATTTAAAGCAGATACTGTAGGGTAAAAGGAATGAAATCTTTACACATACTTGCTACTCTTTTTTTCCCCCTTTGAGTTTTTTTCTGTATCTGCAGAGCTTTTTGGTATTCCATACACCCCAGTTTAGAAGTGCAAAGTGCTCATAATGGCAAATAGTGTTACAGTAGGATTCCTGATGGGAACAGACTGGTTTGGGGTTTTTTTAATTAAAAAAAAAAAAAAAGGTCACTTCTGAATTATAAGTCACAATGTTATCTTCTCTGGAATAGCTGAAACAATGGTGTGTTATGTAGCTGCAGTCTTACATGTTAATTATAAAGCCCACAGGTCCTTGTTTTCCTCCATGTGCTGCCAGCCTGTCTGCGCAATCTGTTTTTCCCAGGTGTCCTGTGCTCCATGTTGTCATCCTGCTGCTGTTTGTCACTTCCTTGTGCCTGACCCTTTGTCACCTGCTTTTTATTCTGGAGACAACCCCCCATTTTAGAAAACCCCCTCTTTAACCTGCCAGCATTACCTCTCCCACCTTTTCCTGTCCACAGAATTTTTTGTAGCGTTTGCCGAAGTCAAATTGTAAACTCCTTGGGGCAGGCCTGTGTCATCTTCTCTGTGTTTGTAAGGTGATGTGCAGTACTATTTCAAAATAAAGTGATAATAAGTTAATCATTAGTTTTCCTTCTGAGGGTGAACATAATGAAAGCATTGGTTGCTTCCTAATGAGATTATGGAGCCATGAATGCTTTACAGGGTGGCATCTGCCAAAGGGAAGGACCCAGGTTGAATATTTCCTTGACTGTCTCTTCTCTAGGTTAGGAGCTAATAAATAATGCAAATTAAACTTTTCTTCCCCAATTGAGTTTAATCTCTGAGAAAAAAACCGAAACCCTGTAGATGGCAGGTTGAGAACGAAATCAAGCTCAGCTATACAGCGTGAACTGCTATCAAAAAAATAGTGAAAAATAAACAATGTGGCCTTAGATGGGAGCACAGGTGTTACCAGCAAAGCTGCACATCTTGGTTATCCATCCCTTAACTTGGTGAGGCTAAATCTGTGGTGGTTTACTTTTCCAATCCAATAATGACAATCATTGAAAATGCCATAAATCATGACCTAGTGACAGGGTGAAGCCCATGACCTGAAGCCACTCACCCTGTCTGACTGTAGCACTGACTTATCCCCTGGCTATTTGTATTAATACTCTGGTCATTTATCATTCCCCCTCCCCACCCTCCAAAAAGACGGGGGCCACAATGTTGACAAAAATACTGGAACACCTTCCCCGTTTGGGACAGGCTGAGAAATTTGGGGCTGTTCAGCCTGGAGAAAAGAAGGTTGTGTGGAAACCTCACAGCATCTACCAGTATCTGAAGGAGCTACAGGGCAGGCAGAAAGGGACTCTTCGTCAGGCACTGTAATCATAGGACAAGGAGTAGTGGGTTCAGACTGAAAGAGGGTAAATTTAGTTAGCTGTTGGGAAGAAATTCTTCTCTGTGAGGGTGGTGAGGCCCTGGCACAGGTTGCCCAGAGAAGCTGTGGCTGCCCCATCCCTGGAAGTGTCCCAGGCCAGGTTGGATGGGGCTTGGAGTGACCTGGGATAGTGGAAGGTGTCCCTGCCCATGGCAGGGGGGTGGAACAAGACGGTCTTTGAGGTCTCTCCCGAGCCAAACCGTTCCGTGATTTAAGGAGATTAAGTTGCTGGTGGCAACAGGGAGACCTCTGGCAGCACTGCAGGGAGGGAGACTTATTGGGAACCCCAGTCTTGAGCTGAAACAAGTAACACCATGCAGTTTACACCTCTTGAGAGAACCTAAAGAAGCAGCTATAGATGAAAATGAGTTGATCCCAAAAAACCTGAGGGCCCGCCAGGAGACCCTGCCAGCAGCACTGCTGGGAAGACTGCGGTACTGCTCTGGGAAGCCCGGCGTTAAAGCTGAAACAGCACCGCGCGATTTACACCTCTTGAGAGAACCTAAAAAACAAAACCAAAAAACCACCAGCCCAAAAAACAGGCTTTTTCTTTTAAAACGTCAGCGCCGACCGCGGAAAAAGCGTGA
>NW_008239778.1:581747-582072 GCF_000691975.1 Corvus brachyrhynchos
GCTGTGCGGGGTGGGTGTTGGCGGTGCCCGGGTGCCGAGGGCCGAGCCGGTCCCGGGGGTTGCTGTGGGAGGTCTGAGGGAGGCAGGGGCGTCTTGCCTCCTGCTCCTTGTAACGGAGCAAAGTGTCAAGTCTGGGTTTGATCCCCCTTCCGCCTTTGGCTGTGTAATCTGCAAGGAGGGACTCCCAAGAATGTCAGAGACAAGGTAGCTCCAAAATATTTTTGTGTGGGGAAGCCTCACCTTGGAGTTCTTCGCTGACCCTGAGGCTGCTGCGGTAGTCCTGCCCTGCGATGGGGATGAAAGGGTGGAAAACTGGCTGGACAGG
>NW_008239778.1:582113-587391 GCF_000691975.1 Corvus brachyrhynchos
AGCTTTGTGCTCGCTAACGTGGATATACTCTTGGGCCGGTGCACTTTGGCTGGGTGTCTTCAAAGCTGTGCATGCTCTGCACATAGTTATTTCCTGAGTTCTTAAGGTTAACTCAAGTGCATTCCCAAGTTAAGTGCATTCCATCATTTTAAACTTCTTTCGGCTGATGGAAGAGGCTTGCTGTTTGTTTTTTCTTTCTCCCCTTATAAAAGATACCTGTGATCCCAGTGATAAAGTGGGTTTTCAGGTCTTCTCTTAGACACATTTACCTACATGACTGTGTCCTCCTTACAGGAATTATTTTGCAAGATTATGGACCATGGTGTGGATTTAAATATTAAAACTGTGTTGAGGGTTGTACTTATCCTTGTAGTTGTCTCTATACTTGATTAACGTTTTTTCCCCTCAATCCTTAAAACCCTGCTATTTTTATCCAGACAATAGGAGTGTAGAATTCAAGAGCAGCAGCAGCGGAGCTGCTCTTTGTAACACAGAGACACCATTACCTTCTGTGGTGTTAAACTGGATAGCAGGCAGAAACCTGGGCTAAGTCCTTAGTTTCAGGTGCATGAAAAGATAACTAACTCCTTCTACAACATCTGTTTTGTTGATATTTTCCTGTGAATTTATTACTTTCCCTCTTATAGCACCTTGGCTGGGTTATCATGTATCTTTTTCACGCTTCTGCTCACAATTCCCTTGCCCTGTACCACAGTAAAGCTCATTATCAGTGAGCTGTGCTGTAAAGGTGAGAACATATGTACTTTGAATTTTCAGATTTCTGACGGTATGAGCAGTTCATTTTCATGACTTTCACTTCCAAAAGTCGTTTTACTCAACATTATTTACCTCATCATATCAGCATGTCTACTGGTCTTTCACGCAGCCTGTTTCAGAAGCAATCTGTGAAGTGTAAATGTTAAGAGTAAAGGTTAAAAGACCAGAATTACTACATTGGTTTCCTTTTACAGGTTTCCATTTGTATTTTCAGAAGGCTCTCTAAACCTTTTTAGTGTTGCCATTACACTGTTTCTTTTCTTCTCTTTGTTTTGTCCTTAGTAAGACATATGTGGCTCTAAGGACAGTCAGGGTTGCTACTGGACTTTCCAAATGAACATTTATTTTTGACTTTCTGAGATTCCCAGCCACCTCTAACAGTTGCACGTTCTGAGTTGTGTCACTCTGTTGGCTCAGATTTAAGTATTGCTGATGTTGTATGATGAAATTGCCCATTTTACATCCTATTTGAGATGGTTTTTGCTGAAATCTCATGTTCCAGGAAGCAGTTGTTTAAGGCATATTGAAACCACTTGTTCTGGTGTGAGCTGGCTATTTGCTTTGCTATTACTGTTTTGCTGTTATGTATGTTAGTTCTGGTTGCATGCAGGTAGTTGCTGCCTTCCTACTGTAGATGCTAAAAATCTAAATGATCTGTAACTTCTTGTCATCTGAGCAGATTATTCTTCCATCTCTGTGACCCGTTGTCACACCCTCCCTAGTAAATCAGGTGGGTTTTATTATGTGCTCCGTAAGTATTTTAGGAGCTGGTACAGAAATAGAGCAATATAACCAAAACCTGATGTCACATTTTATTATCAGATGAGTCTGTATCATCATTTCTCTACAGCTGCTTGTCCTGATGGTTATGCAGTGATGACTTTAACATTTTCATTTGATGTCCTGTCAGACTTTCAGACTTATCTTGCCTTTCTATCCATCCGTGCTACAGATAAGCTGCCTGGATTTTGTTCATTTGTTTGCATTTTTTTGGTGTCAGGGTTTTTAAATGCTGGCTGGAGTCTTGCTTGTTGTCCTTATTTTGATTTAAACTGCCTTGGAAGACCTTGAGGAGAATCAGAGTGTGGAGACTCACTTCCCTTTCCTGTAAAGTGACGATAATGCCACTGACTCTCTCTGCAGCTGTACTTCCCTTTGCTGTCATTTGAGGCAGATTTTAATCTAACAGGGATCTTAAATGTTCCTCACCATTTTCAGGCCAACCTCATCATATAGTTTCTCATAAGTTGAGCAAGTTCTGTCCTAAAGTTAGGAATCTTTGTTCCCATTGCTGCTTCTGTGAAGCTTTTCCTCAAGATCCTCTTGAGTAGTCTTTCTCCTTCCTCCTTTTTCACTTGACTACCTATAAAGTTTTTTCAACCCCGCCTTCTTGGTTTGCTGGGCTGAACCAACTGTAAACCACTGATCTTCTTTGTGTTTCTGTTTCTCCATTGATGAACATTGAACTCTAAGATAATGATTCAGATTTAGTGTCTTCCAGTTTCCTGAGTGGAATTCCATTCACTTACATCAATGTTTTACACCAGGTTTTCTAAAGAATAATGTTTTCACTCCATTCCAAATAAATTGTTTCTTCCCTGTTTCTTGGTCTTTCACCTTTATCATCCAGTCCCTCCTTTCATTCTTACTGCACTTTTATCCAGGTAACTAACCCAACATCATGTTTGATGGCAAAGTCTACCTGTGAAAATCTATTTCCTTTTTTTTTTATCCTCTGTTACACCATACTGGTGTTGGTCCTCTTCCCTCTTGCCTTTCAGCAGGTATTTCCAGGAAACAATATGTAAAAGTCAGTAAAACAATTGTAGTTCAGTGTATCCTGCCGGTAAGTGGCACATGAATTTCCATTAACTGATCAAATCCCATTTAAAAATTGCTTTTACTTCCTATGTTTGGCAAGGAATGCCATGTCTTCAGTAGACATGATGTAAAGAAGCACACGTGATTTGGTCTAAAATTTGTTGCCTAATGATTGTTTTGTTGTAAAACAGTCACTGTTCCTTCTCCATTCACTTTTTTACACCATTCATGATCTCTAAAACTCTTCCATACCTGAACCTTTTAGCTGGTTTTTCTCCAAGCTGAAAGGCCAAGTCTTAACTGCTTTCTTCTCACACAAAAGCTTTTTCCCATCTCCAATCATCTTTTTTAACTTCCTTCACTTTTTCTGTATCCTCTTTGAGATAAATTGACCAGGACTATGTGCAATATTCAAGATGTTGGTACATGGGAGATTATAGTGATATAATTGTCTTGTTGTGTGTGTGTGTCTGTATGTGCTGTTCCAGTTTCTAATATTGGGTTTACTTCTGAACTGCCACTGAGCTGATGTTTCCTGCTGCTTTTCTATAAAGACACAAGATATTGGCAATAACTAACTTGGGGCTCATTAACCCCATGTGTTTGGTGAAAATGAGTCCCTGTAGTGCATTATTCTTTTTTTTTTAATTGACACTGAACTTCATTTGCAGTTCTCAGTAGTTCTTTCTGCAGTGCTTTACTTGTGACAGCAACACTTCATGCTGATTGCAATCTTGCATAATCTGTAATCTTTTTCCCCTATTGCAGTTTGTTCTTTCGGTAAAGTGTAAAAAAAAATTCTATTTTCACCACTATTGCTTTTTAAAAATCTGTTTATTAATACAGAGGACTTTTTTTCCTGATTGTGTCCTAGTTTCCTTGAGACTAATTGCCAAAGAATTGGGAATTCTTCCGCCCACGGTAGCTATATCCATTTCCTGTCTGTGTCTTGCTTTGGTTCCTTGTTCAACATCATCCTTGCTGAAAGCAGAAGTCAAACGCAGATCCAGTTTTGGAGAAGGTCTTAACAAGCATGTAGTTCTGTCCACTTTAAACTGATTCTTTTCCCAAAAAATCTGTGTGACTTCAGGCAGTTTTTGCTGTGTTGTCCAGTCAGTTGATTCTCAGAAGCATTCAGGAAACCACAATAAAAAAAATTGACTCGTATAAAGCAGTGGCAGCATCTTCCTCTGCAGTGAGCTCTGAGAAAGCTTTTCCTCTGCTGTTTCCTGCTGGTTTGGGACATGTGAGCGAATCGTGCAGTGCCTTGTAGCTATTGCAGATCTCTGCAGAATTGCTGAGGCCCACAGAAACCCCCACAGCAACTTGAGGAGGAATAAGATGGGATTGCTGACAGGATGGAGTGAGAGGGAACACCACTGGGTTGATGCTGTGTAGGTTTGTAGGCCAGTGAAGTATCACCAGTGAGCATCTATTGAATTCCAGAGTTTTAGGAGAGGGTTGCAGTTATGCTCTATCATGTATTGGTTCTTTTTGAGGTTATTATATAAATAGTCTTTGGCCTAAGGAGTACTGGGTGGATGCTGGAATACTGGGGGCAGAGGAGAGCTGTGCAGGCATTGCTGTGAAGAATGTGGGAATTTTGCAGCTGCAGGGATATTTGCTAATTTCTGTCTCTGTGTTCCCTTCCAGCCGCGTTATCCTGCCCGTGTCTGTGGAGGAGGTAAGTTCTTTGCTTCTTGCTTCCTTGCTTTAGGACTGTAAATAAACCTGTGATCAAAGCAGGTTCTGTGAACAAAAACTGGAAAATGCAGGCTGTCTTCAGGAACCCCTGGGAGCTGTTACTCATTCACCACCATTTTGACCAAATAATTGTATTAAGTCTGAGGGTACCAATCATCTCTCTTATAAAATACTTTCAGATATGCTGATTATAAATCTTGACTTGTCAGGCTGTTTTCAAGCACAGTTTCCTTTTGATTGGTACTATTGTTCTTTTCTATTTTTTTAACATGAAGGGGAAGCTTTAATAGAAATTTAAGTCACCCTTTAAACTGTGTTTTGCTGGAACTCTTTTGTTTTAAATTCTTAGGTGAAGATCAAGAATTTCTTATGACTTAGGAGGCTGGTATAGGAAAAGGACTCTTTAAGACCTGTCCTGTTTAGCTCTTACATACAGAAACATTTGTTTTTGTTTAGATAAAGCTTGAATTGAGAGAAGAAGTGTAGTTTCTATTGGACAGGGTGATTTTCATCACCTAACCAACCATGGAATAGCTGTGCAGACTCTGTGACTGTTTCCCTCCTGTTTCCTGCGAGTTGCAGCTTGCCTTTCTTTCCTCCCTCCTGCACTGAACACCACTCCTGCAAAGAATCTGACCACAGAAATGTTTTGAGTTTTTTAATCTTTATCCTACCAAGGTAGAAATTGAAATAACTGAGTCTATAGCACTTCCATAGCAGATTCCTTCTTCTGGATGTGTTTTTTTTCCTTGTGATCCTTGGCTGTAAGCCTTGGGTTTATGAACTGTGATCAAGGCCTTGTTTTAACTCTTAGGGAGAGCTGTGATAACAGCACTCTTGTTCATTTTTCTTTCCTCTGAATATAGCAGCTACTGTGGCGTAGACAGTGGTGGGTTGGCTCATGGCAGCACTTTTTTAAGCACATCCCTTTTATAACTCTCACTCTTTTGACAGAACACAGTTTAGAACTTCATGT
>NW_008239778.1:587438-606462 GCF_000691975.1 Corvus brachyrhynchos
CCTTCATGTGGGCCATTCCTACAGCCATGAGACTGGCTAGTAAAACAAAAGCAGTGTCTAAGCTGAGTTTCTTGTTCCTGTGGCTCTGTCTGCTGTGACAGATATCAGATGCTGACAGAAAGCCTAGACCTCTGATCAGAGAGTGGTTTTGAATCTGTGTTCTGTGTTAGCACAAGAACAAAGCTGTTAATGCCAGAAGTTCTGTCTGTTCCTGTAGCTTTTATGCTTTCTGCATGAATCTGTTTAAAGCAGTTCTAACAGAAGTCAGACTGAAGTGTTAAGAGTAGGGAAGTTTGGATCTTTTATTGTGCCTGAGTGCCACTTACAAGAGCAAGTGCTTGACAAAGGAAGGAATAACATGATAAGCTTTATCAAGTAAGCAAAGGATGCAGACTTGCAGGTTAGAGAAAGCTGTGGGTAAATGGCAAGTTACTCAAGCTCAATGGACAGAAAGGACCTTCCTGAATAACAGGAACCCTGCCTTGTAGTGATATGGCTCCTTGGTATCAATCTGTGTAAACAGAAAGTCAAAGCATCAGTATACAGATTCTTTCTTTGAGGGGGTTAGACTGGATGGATCCCAACACGGGGTTTTCCTGAGTTCTCTGATACTGGGATTAGCCTTCATCCAGTTAAAGCGAGTCCCTCGCTGTGCTCTCGTCACTCCCTGGCTGTTCAGAGCCTTGTGTGTAAACTGCCTGTGTGGAAAACTGAGGCCTTGGGCTGTAGATAAATCTGTCAGTCTCTAGCAACCTCCTTGCCTGAGGGTGCCCTGGGATTATATGTTTTAGGATGTCTATTGCTCTACTCTAGGTCTAGTGCTTGGCTTGTGGAGAGACCCCCAACCTGACCACATCGAATTTCTCCCCAAACTTGCACATTGTCACCATGTCCCATGAGTGATGTTGGTTTCCAAGGTCTGGTGTTCTTCCTGTGATAGGTCAGATTTCAGGAGCCAGTTCCCTGAGCAGAAAGGGTTCTAAAGTTCACTTAGCTTTGCCTATGTACCTGGGTGTGGTTAAAAAGAAAGGTTCTTTCCAGTATTGACTCAGAGGATGACTACTGCTTTGTTTATTGCTTCATCACCCTTCCTGTGTGGAAAGATGCTGACACATCTGTGCACTGCTTGGTCACTGCACTGCTGTGTGTTCTACAAACCAGCTGTTAAACCTTCATTGCTTTCAAGGATTTCCTTGTGTACAAAACTCTTAAATAGGGCTCTGGAGACTTGTTACTGCTCTTGACTGTGTAGCTGCTCATGAAGCATCTCTGGCTAACAGGAGGAATTCTGATTTCACTTTTATGTAGTTGATTTTTGCTCAAAAGGCTTAAGAGTTCACACCTTTTGCATGCAAATTGCTGGCAAAAGTCTGATGCCAATGTGTAAGATAGGGAATGAAATTAATTGTAAATTTGAGACGTTGTGAAAGGGTTGAGGGAGTCTTCTGTGAGATTCTGTGATATGCCAGGGATTCTACATTCAGTCTCCACACTTAGCAAATGGATCTTAACCCCAACAGTATGGAATTCAAGAGAAAACTAGTGATCAGGAAGGCATTAGGGAGCTGTGACTTAATCAACACAGAGATCAGTGCTGCTTAGTTAGCCAAGATGGGAATTAAACGGTGCAAGAGAAGCCCTGGTGATGACTAAAACTCGAAAGCTGGGATGTGGGAGTTAGACTGTAGCAGTCTGTCTTCTTCATGGAAATCCTGCCAAAATGTGGTCCTGCTCAAGTGCAGGCTGCAAGCTGCACTGCTGTGTTGGTTTATCCATTGTCCCACTGCAGGGAGCAAAGGGAATCTCCTTGTTGTGTGTTGGGTGCCAGGCTTTGCTCCCGTTCTCTGACCAGCGTTGCCTCACACGGTGCCAGCTTGGGGATCGTGGACTCGTGTGGGTGTCTCTGCCAGCTGCCACTGAAATGCTGGTATGGATTAGAGCTTTGTGTACACATTCTGTGCTGCCTCTTTGTTCCTTTCACATAGGAAGGAGCTTGCCAAACACAGAGGAATCTTATTAATTGCGTTCAAAGCGGCTTTCAGGAAAACAACTGCTCTTGAAGATGGTTATGTTGAGATCAGGCCTGCTGGAGGAAATTTGGTGCAATGAAGATATTCTCTCAGCTGTGTAAGAGGTCTTTGACAGAGAGCAAGAGGGATAACTTCTTGCAGAAGAGAAGAAGGGTTTTTTGAGCTCTCAGGTCTGTCTGGAGTCCAGATTCATAGAGCCAGAATCTGTTTCTCTGTTTACCTTTGCAGGGAGATGATGTGGTGTTTGCTCATTGGGACAGTTTTATTTGGGCCTCTTTCTCTCTTATCAATGCGATTAAAGGCTCAGAAATAACAGGGAAGTTTAAATGGTGAAGATGTTAAACCAAAGGGTTTATCTTCTTAGTGTCTGAACTTTGACCCACTTATTTGAAAGGGAGAAGGAATGAATAAGAGGCTGTTACTAAGAGGAATTAGTTTGTGCTCCTGGAGATCTGTCCTGGGACTTGCTGCAAAGCAGTCAAAGCCATTCAGTCCTCCCCTCTAATCCTGTAGTTACCAAACTCATAATAAACTCTGTTCTATGAGTATTTGTGTGACTCTTACTCTGCTAAAGCAACTTTGCTTCTAAGGTTTCACAACTCTCATGTTTTGCTCTTCTGGAGGGAGGTGAGTGTTCTGCTTTGTGTGGATCATATGTAGGGAGTCATAAGGAAAGCAGTGTGGTGTATGAAATGTCAGAAGTCAGAGACTTCTACTGCAGCCCAAAATCCAAACTGAAACTCAACCTGCTATGACAGTGCAGGAACTGTCCAGCCAAGTGAGGGCTGCTCATGTAACCTGCGCCAGGACCTTCTGGAGAGAACTAGCAGAGCTGCTGCTCTTAGCTGGAAAATGGTCTGATTTTTGTTCTTCCCCACATTAACTGAGGCCAGGACATCTAGCCTTGTTATTCTGGCTTGCCATCTACTCTTCCAGTAGGAATAAATATTTCCTTAGCCTTTGTTGGCACCAGATGGTACAAAGTACCAGAGAGCTTTGGGTACTGTTGTTATTTTGGATGCTCTGACAACAAAATTTAACGACTGTAGAAATCTTCCTTCATTGCAGAAGATGTTCCAGCCCAGTGAAGTATTTCTGGGTTCTCAGCTCTGAGCTGTATTCTACTTTTCCAGGCTGGGTTTCAGAAGTGCTGTTCCTGTTTCTGATGCAGAGCCTTATGCTGTGGAAAAGGAAGATGGCCTGAACAGTGTTGCATTGCTTTGTAGTTATGTTAGGGAATTTTTTTGGGTTTTGGTGGTTGTTTTTAAATTTTTTTTAATCATTGCACTTTTGGTGCCAAACACTTTGTGGATTACCCTTTCAGATTGCCTCCCTGTACTGTTGCCTTTGGCAACAGTTGCTGTTTTGCTCACTTAAGAGTTCTGAAGACTTAACTCTGTTAAGTTAGAACTCTTCCTTTTAACTTAGTGGTTTAACTTTGTCATCCTCAAACTTTGCTCATCTAACTTTGCCTCAGAGAGACCTGTGTGAATTTTCTTCATTTGATCATGTTTCTTTTGAGCTCTGCATCCCCTTTTTCGGCTCCAAGAGGCAAGAGTGTATTAGTCTTTACATCTTCTGCAGAGGAGAATGTGCTCTTTTGTTCATTTTCTTGATTTTTCCTCTGCTCTGGGAAACATTTGTGAATGCCTCTTACAAAAGAAATTGTATAGTATCAAGTACTTTAAGTGATTTCTGGGAAATAATGCTGCCAAGTGCGTGTCTGTAAGAGACTGGGAAATTATCTTAGGGTAAGAATTTTACTGTATGTTGAAATTCTGTGCTCTCCCTGCTAGTAGTTTAAGCTTCTGGCTAAGAGGAAGTGTGATACAGAGGAAAAACAACATAACCCACACCAAAGGTAATAGGAAAAATAATAGGGGGAGCAGTGACAACATAGATCAACTGGTCATCTGGGACACTGGCTCAGTTATTTCATTAAAGTTTTCAGAATAAAAATACCTTTTTTACTTAAGGCTTCATACTCAGTTGTTTGAACTGCACGTGGGGGATGCTCATCTTTGACCCGCAGGGGCTCCTAAGCTGTGCACATTTAGCAAGTTTGTTTCTTGGAGCACTTAAATCAGGTGGTGCAAGTAACCTTTGTCTTCTGTCTCTCTCTTGAAGTTTTTCACTCCCTTCCCTCTTACCCTGCATTTTGTAAAAAAGCTTGATGTGAATTTCTTTGGGGCTCTTCTGGATGCAGTACTGTGTGCTTATTGATTCAGGACTGGCAGTGCCTTATTCTCCACTTTTTGGGGACACCTGTGTGCCGAAAAGAGTGAAACCCAATGGATTTTGCTACAGTGTGCCCAAGGTCATCTGTGTTTTCTTTCTTTCTGATGCTCCTTTCATCTTTTCTGCTTTCTCCTGAGTTTGTGTTGGTTTGGATCTTGAGATTGAAGGGTTAAAGGTAACTATCTTATTGGCAGTGCTTTCCTCCTAACTACCACTCAAGCTTTCTATCTCAAATGAAATTAAATGAGCTGCTTATCTGCCCATACAAGTGGATGTTCTTTTCTTTGCCCTCTCCCCGGGTAATAAATTTGTCCTTGGCTTCTTCTGGCAAAGTTATTACTTCTGCTAAATTATAGCTATGGTAATAATGTGTCTTTAACTTCTCCAGTATCAAGTGGGGCAGCTGTATTCCGTGGCAGAAGCCAGTAAAAATGAAACTGGTGGAGGTGAAGGAGTGGAAGTCCTGGTGAATGAACCCTACGAAAGAGATGGAGAGCGTGGGCAGTACACACACAAGATCTACCACTTACAGAGGTATGGGAACCCTTTCATTCCCAGAGTTGGGCAAGAGGAACCAGAGGAAGATGTAATAGGGTTGAAGCAACTGTAAATCACAGATTATGTAAAGGCTGAAAGATGCAGAGGTAAGGCAGGAGTATAACAGCACCTGGCAGTGAGAATCACTGGGACATCCACCCACCCCTGTAAACGTGGCTGTTGTCCTAAAAAAAATGTGGCTTTGAGCTTTTCAAAGCAAATCTGATCCTGCCACCCAGTATTTTCATACTTGAATTTGGCTAAAGAGCAAAATACCTCCTAGATTTCAACCTCCTAATTTTTTTTTTCATTTTTTTAACTTTCATTGTGCAAAGAAGGTTTATATTAACACGTCTGATTTGGCATGTCTGGAAACACTGTAATGGGGTTGGGGAGAACCCTACCAATTCCAGAAGTGTGCAAATCTCTAGTGTTTGCATTCCAGGTGATGTCCTGCCTGTCTCAGTCTGGGCCACAGTTCTCATTCCATGTAGTGCTTATCAATGCCTTTCTTCTTATTTCCAAATTCTGCAGCAAAGTGCCAGCATTTGTGAGAATGCTGGCCCCTGAAGGAGCTCTGAATATACATGAAAAAGCGTGGAATGCCTATCCCTACTGCAGAACTGGTGAGTGCCTGAGGAAGGACTCTGGATTCTGCCTTTTTGGTTTCTGGGGGCAGGGGGAAAAGGTAGGAGGAGATAAGGAAAGACACAACCAGTGGAGAAGCTGTTTCAGCTCTTCAATCTTGGATTTCTGTTCTCTAAGCCTTTTTTGTGGTGAGGAAAAGCAAAATACAGGAGTTGAAAGAACTGCCCGTGTTTGATGTGCTGCTAATGAGTGACAGAGGAAAACAACAGACCGAGAAATAGATGTTGGTCCTCCTGAAGGAACAGCTGTGTAACACTAATGAAATAAATACACAAGGGGTGATTTTATGTGCTCAAGTGCAGCATAGCCTGGGTGGGAAAACGTGGAAGATGGAAGAGGGGAACAGGGTAGATCTCAGCTGCCTCTTGCTTAGTGCATTTGAACGGAACAAGTGTTAAGTGTTGGGTATCTGCTCACTTGCAGGATCTGAGGTCAGTGAGGGTTGAACAGAGAATGCTGCAGTTGAAGTGAATCCATCTGTAAAGGCAGGGGTGAGGCTCTGGAAGCTGTGTGAAGTGGTGAAATAATGTCAAACTCATTTTCTACAGGAGTGGTTAGTATTTACTTACTGAAGTTACCAACCACAGTGTTTAGCCACTACAGCTTCTCTGGTCTTCACTGCTATAAACTGAAAATTTGACTTTGCCTCCAAACTCAAGTAGTGCTTTTGGCATCATTTTATGCTGTTTGTATCTCTGAAGGACACATTTTCTGCTAGTTGGTAGTGGTACAGTTGCTATGGGAACTAGACAATTAAAAATTCCAACTGTTCTTGAAACTCAATATATAAAAAAACCCCTTTTTTTTGACAATTTACTTAAGTGAATTTTAAATGAAGCATTTTAAAGGGAAGGGAAAGCTTTGCAGTGGGAGAGGATAGTGTTACTTCAGTCTGTGAAATTACATGCAGCAGTCTAGTGGAATGGGTATTTCGAATACGAAATTCAGATACTGCCATCAACTTTAGAATAAATTTGTAATGTCTCACATAAGATGTGGAAACAAAGTTGTTTGCAACCTTTCTAATTTTTATGCAGTTTTCTTGCTGCATGTTACTTAAATTAGTTAGTAAATGTCTAGTTTATTTCCATGTTAAGCCCACTGAACTGATTTAAATGCCTGGCTGTATCCTCCTCCTCTTTTCCTTCTCCACCAATTTCTGAAACAAAGGTATGGAGATACTTGTTTTGTTATTCTTAAGCTGCTTATCCTTCAGTTACACACTGCTAAAATTCTACTTAAGTGGAAAACATGGGATACTAAAATCAAGTACAAGACTTTTCAAACGGTCAAAGAAATTTCAGGTTTTGATATGCTAGAAATGATAACAAAGCCAAAAAAAAACATGAACTGTAATAAACAGCAACATAATATGAGATAAAAAGTGCTTTGTTGTGGGGGTTGGAGCAGAAGGCACTTTTGATGCGGAGGCTGATAAATCTGTTTAGAGAATCTGCCAGCCTGACATGAAGCAAGAAAAGCTTGGAAAAGTTGCTGAAACCTTCCCTTGCTAGGATTGGGCAGGAGGGGAGAACCCACGGACGTGAGAGCCCACGGACGTGAGAGCCACGGACGTGAGAGCCACGGACGTGAGAACCCACGGACGTGAGAACCCACGGACGTGAGAACCCACGGACGTGAGAGCCCACGGATGTGAGACCCATGGATGTGAGACCCACGGACGTGAGACCCACGGACGTGAGACCCACGGACGTGAGAGCCCACGGACGTGAGACCCACGGATGTGAGACCCACGGACGTGAGACCCATGGATGTGCTGTGGGGCTGCCTTGGGCGTTACCCTTTTCCTTTGGATGCACTCGGGTGTTTTGGTCAGATGTGAGGAGCCTTGGATGCCCTGGTGTGAATCTTTGGGCAGCAGAACATGCTGTGCTGGCTTAGAGCAGCCAGGCTTTCAGCCCTCTCACTAGAATCTGAAATTTAAGAGCCAGGGACCCAGCAGGAACTAAACCTGCATGTAGGAGTTGCTGGGGCTTCTGCCTGTGCCCTCCTGTCTGAGGTGGTGTTGCTGTGCTCTCCCTGGGGCACTGCTTGCTTGCACATCAGCTGTTGCACAGAGCCTTCTAAACTGGAATAAAGCAGTGCTTTCACTTGATTGTGCCTCGTGGTATGTTTTTTTTAATTATATGAGATCATCCTTCTTAGATTTCCCTATATCTCTTCTGAAAAGCTCAATTAATATGCATATTATGGGCCATTATCAAAGCGGTACTGCAGATTGAGGGAATTTAAATGCCTAGCTTATAACTTTCTGCAATTCTGCACACTTGTTTGTGCTGTAATATGTTGGTTTTATGTACTTTGAATGGAAGCCTTGCTTAGCTCCTTTGAGGGTATAAACCATAAGTGAGGTGGTGGTTGTTGTATGGTTTCACAACTTCTGCAGTAAAAATGAAGTGAGGATTGCCTAATGGTTTTACCTGTGGGCTGGTGCCAAGGGGAGCAGTGTTCTTCTCTGCAGTCTGACTTAAATATTAATGTTGCTTAAATGTTTTTAGAAAAGCAATTTGATGTGTGTTCCCAACTCTGAGTTGGGAACATGGCCTGTGGCCAAATGTCAAGAAACTGAGAAGTTGTAACTGCAGTTGAAACGTGTGGGAGTTGCTGCTGTAGTGCCTCTAGAAGCAGGTCTTAATTTGTAGCCAGCTGAGCATTGAAGTTTGAGTGGACATTTCTGAAGAGATTAATTTGTTTACTTTACAAATGAGGAGTCTTCCCTGCAGGGAAGAAGTTATGGAGGCAAAGGAACCTGTTTGGAGGCAGCTGCATAGTCACAGCACATAGTCATGGCAAAGTGGGAAGGCCCTGGTTTATAATGATTGCTGGTTTATTCAGTATTTTGTTGGGACTAGCAGGAAAAAAACCCCACTTCCTTCTTGCAGAAATAATGAAGTGTTCCTTGAGATGAAGTTCAGCCTTTGAAAAGTTAGCCTTAGCTCTGCATTCTTGTTCTCTCCTTCCAGCCCAACATGTCAGTTTAAATAATTGGCTTTCTGTAAAATTGCTGTAAAAAGCAATTTTCACATGCTATGGGGTTCAGAACAGTCCATGCCCAGCAGTGGGTAATTAAGGCAGCTGGATGTGCATGATAGGTGATTTGGGATGGTAACTGTCTCCAGAACGCTGGGTTGGAAACTCAAAAATTGTTACGGTACCTTTAAAACCAAATTGCTCCTTAATCAAGCCCTCATGTTAAACTTCAGAACAGACCAGAGAAGTTCAACTCCAGCTTCAGACTTCCTTCTGCTTGAGTAGAATTGCTCAGGTAGAGCAGATGCTGACTGTTACAGGATCTTTAATTGCTTTTCTGTGTTGAATAATTGAGGCTCACTGTCCGGGGAGTTCAGTTACCACGAGCAGCAGAGATGCAGAGGGTCTGGTTACTCCAGGCAGGTCTGCACTGGCCTGAAATCCAGCATGGGTTTCCTTTGGAACTACAGAGAGGCTTCTTATCTGCAAGCTGAGAAAGGATTGGTAAAATGCTGTCAGCTGAACATACTTATTCCATCTTCTCATCCAGCTGGCTGCAGGCCAGGGAGTACAAGTGGCAGTACATAATTAATTGCTGCTCCTCTGGGTTTCTCCTAGTCTGAGAATTTCCAGAGGAGAAGGGGGTGAAGTTAGCTGGGTTTTATCAGCTTCCATGTCTTTTCCCTCAGAGGTACCAGCAGTGCCCTGGGAAGCTGAAGCTGTCCCTGTTTGGCTGAGAATGGGAGGAGGGCAATGGTTGCTGTACAGTCTTTTTTCACTAAAGTACTGTGTCTCTTTCTTTTCATGTGTTGATTTCTTGGACCAGTAATTACAGTAAGTATTGCTTTTACTGATGATCTATGGAATAATGTCTGAAATGAAGTGTTCTGGGTAGAAGCAGCTCTTTAACGTGAGCTAAAGGCACTTCAGCCTTTATCATTTTAAGATCACATGGATTAACCCCCATTACCAGCTCTGGTGTATCCACAGACCCTTTGTGACCATGGACAGAGACCTGTCTGTGCTGCAGCAATGGGAAAGAACCATTGCCTGGGTAAACGGAATAAAAACCAGTTAGCTCATGCCGTGCTGTCCCTTTGAGGAGTCTCTTTTCTGAATTTGATGTTTCCTTTCTACATGCTGACTGTTTCACTGGCTTGTGCTTTTGTTTCTGCTCCCCTGAGGGAGGATAGGGTTACCTTTGGGAGTCCTTTGCTACTCACAGTAATAGTGAGAAATGGAAAGTGTTCTGCTTACTTGGCAGAACTGTGCTTCTTGTCCCTTCCCAGTGTCAAAAGCTCTCAGCACATCAGTTTGATACTGTTATTAATTTGAAGAGTTGCATCAAAATATGTACTCAGTGCTAGATTAGTAATCTCTTTGGAAAGACAGTTCCTGCCTAGCTAACTTATGTTACCCCTTCTAAACTCTAAATAGAGTCGCAGATATTGTCCTTTAAAGAAAAAGCTGTTTATAAACTCCAAATGCTTCACTAAAACAATAGAACTTATGGGGGTTTTTTTGGTGAACAGCTTGTGGTTTATTTAATCTTAAGTAATTAATGATCAATCAATTTTGCTGAAAGCAATGATCTGATTACAAATAATACTGAAATTCCCTAAGTCAGACCCCAGTAAAATGGAGAGTTCATTCTTTGAATGATTCCGTTCTTTGAGTTGACTCTCCTAATGCTTATCTGTGTAATAAGAAGACAAATTCTATATCATAAGAATAACAAGAAGCTTTATTTTGATGACAGAATGAGTATATGAAGGATGACTTCCTGATCAAAATTGAAACCTGGCATAAATCAGATCTTGGAACACAAGAGAATGTAAGTACTTGTGTCGTGTGTTTTACTCATCTCTTTAATGTCACAGTGCTGCTTTCTGTGCTGCATTAGAGAAGTGCTGTGTGGAACTGTCTATTCACTGTGGTCCTGCATTTCAAATATTTGTCTCACTACCAAGGCAGAGACTCCCTTCTTGTTGGCTTCTCACATAAACTGAATAAAATTGACCCCCAAGCACTTGTTCTGTGTGAGCACCTTTGCTTCTTTAGAAACTCTCCCATTGTGTGCTTACCAAGGGGAGCACTGCATTTCCATCTGGCTTTATGTTTTCTTAGAATGGGAGTGTTCTGTCACTGAACCAGCTCCTTGAGTCTTGTTGTTTCCCTGCAGGTCCATAAACTGGAGCCAGAGGTATGGAAGAGTGTAGAAGCCATTTATATAGACATTGCTGATCGGAGCCAAGTACTCCCCAAGGTATGGTAGGTGGGTAACAGCTCCCTCGGGGGGGAGGCCTTGTGCTAAAAGAGGGGATCATGGATAAACTGTGTTTTCAGGGATGGTCACAGGTAGCAGGACAAGTGAGAGGATGGAAAGAGGAGGAAAGGCGTTCCTTAAAACTACTCATGCAAGCCAGAGGAAAAGCTCTTTTAAAAACTGTGTCAACACTGCATGGAAGATGTGTTGCCTGGGCATGTAACTGTATTTCTACAGCACTGCAGCTGGCTAAAGTGCTTGAATAGCAGGAAATGGCACTCCCCTTTCCATACAGGATCTCTCTTAAACTTCCCCCTTTTTGATACCGACCCCTGGCTTCACAAGTGTACCTGGAAATGGTGTAGCTAACACTTGGTTTTAAGAATCACTACAGTTACTGTGGGAAAGAAAGGAGTGTTTCTGTACTGTAATGGGAAGAAAAATCAGCTGCACAAAAATGCAATGTTGCTTGAGTTTCCTGACTTTCAAACAGTGTTTGATACCATTCTCATGGTGGTACTGTGAGTCTGACTGTACTTTCCTTCTAGTGAGCAGCATGTGAACATCACAGTGATACAGTGCTGTGAAAAATTCTAGAGAGCACAGCTCCAGAGCATAGCTGCTTTCTGTAACAGCAGTGTTTAGCTCCCAAAGAACAAGGGGTTACAGGAAACATATCCTACAGACCTTCTGATAGCCTTACAAAGGTTGTATCAGTTTGTTACCACTTATTCATAGGTCTAGGACACAGCACAGGGGGGAGAAATATTTCCTTGAAGTGTCTGACCTAATGTTGAGGTCTGAAAACAGTAGCTCTTGAGAAGGCAGAGGTTATTCTTTGCCCAGGAAAATAAATCCTTCATGTGAGAGATCAGCTGGATAACAGTAGAATAATTTATGTTTAATCTTTGTGTCTGTCCAATAGGATTACAAGGCAGAAGAAGATCCAGCAAGATTTAAATCTGTCAAGACTGGACGTGGACCTCTGGGTCCCAACTGGAAGGTTTGTATTGATGGGTTCAGGAGCTGTAGCAACTTGCATGACTGAAGTACAGCTACTGGGGTTTGGAGCCAAAGGTACATCTGGAAAACACTGGAATCTTCCTTCTGCAGAAGGAAATGCAGAACTCAGCACTGAAACTGTTGTGGTTTTAAAATAAGTGAGAGAGCTTGGTACAAAGAGTTTGAGTTCCAGGAACTCTCCAGAGCTGTCTGGTGCTCAGCCCAAGGGTTCACCCAAGAGGATTTAAGTATGAAATAGCTCAGTAATGACCAGCAGTGTTTAACCTTTCACTGAAATCCTTGGAATCTGAAGACATTACAAGTGCAGATCTAATACCAGTCTTTAAAAGGGACCGAGTGGGATTTGGGGAGCTACTGGTGTGGAGGTCTGATTTCTAGCAGGCACATGTGGCAGAAGCTGAAGTTGATATGATTCACTTGGGAAAAATGGTTATGGCTCCTGTAATAGGAAATAGGAAACCTAATGGAGTTTTCTTTAAGGCTTTATAATCATGACTCAGATGATATAATCTAATTCCAAAATGTTTTGGATAGGGACTTTATCAAGAGACTTTTAAGGAAGCGAAGTAGTTGTCGTATAACAGTGAGGATACTGAAAGACATAATTTTAATGGAAGAAAAAGGGGACAACAGAGGAGAGGAAGGAGTAGTCTGTTCTCAAAATGGAGGGAAAGCCACCTGTGAAGGAAACGAGGGTCTATTTTCATCATGCTCTTCTATACCCTGGAAAAAGGGTGAGCAAAGGTGTGACAAAACTTGTCCATAAAAAATAAGCAAGATATAAGGATGCAAGAGGATTGTGGGGAATTGTGGAAAGACTTCATAGCTAGGACTGAAGGAGCTGCTTTCCTGGAGGCATTCAGCCAGGGGCTTAATGTGAATGTCTTTGTGTCTTTGCAGAAGGACCTGGGGAAGCAGTCAGATTGTCCATACATGTGTGCTTACAAGCTGGTAACAGTCAAGTTCAAGTGGTGGGGTCTGCAAAATAAAGTGGAGAACTTTATACAGAAGGTATGTTCTGCGATGAGGAGAGATGTGGAAATGGGACACGTTTCATCACCCACCTGCTGTAGCAGTCAATGCCTCTGCCTGAAATTCTGCAGTCAGTTAAAGCTGGGTTCAATTTGCTGCTAATCCAAGGGCAGGGCTGGCTGGTTGTTGTGTGAACTGGCTATGGAACGTTGTCACTCTAATGTGTGAAGGTAAATTGGCTGGTTTGTGTTGTTTAATAGATCAGAATGGCAGTCACTTGGTAGTTGATTTGTGAGTGATGGGGTGATGCATTTATACTGGAATTACATTGCTTAAAGGCAAAACATTTTTTTGTGGGGAGATAGCTCCAGCTATTCGATCCTGATCAGCTGAGGATCTTTCTAGCAAGTCCTGGAGCTCTAGTCATGCTTTCCTCTCCCAGTCTGCTGCAGGAGAAACTTGTGTTAAAAAATAAGCAGATGGTGGGAAACTTTATTGACTTTAAACAGAAATGGTATCTTGAAAAGAGCTTTTTTGTGGCAGAGTCTATAACCCATGAGCTGCAGGAGAATGCTACACCTGGGAATGTTTGTGTGTGGTTTCTCAGACAGTGCTGTGTTCATAAAACTCCTGTGCCTTCAGATCACAGAGACTTCTCAGTGGTTAATATTGATAAAGCACAGAGCCACTTCTGCAAAAGCAGTTCTCTGGTGTTACAATCTAAAGACAGCTCCAAGGGGGAATGACCACGGTGCTGCAGGATTTCAAATACCTCTAACAAAAGTCCTGAAAAAAGCAGTGTCTTCAATCCCTTTCTTTTTATGAGTATCTACAGGTTTGCATCAAAGTATTCAAGCTGCTTTTGATGAGAGCAGGTATCAGATATGAAACCATAATTGATAAAACTGAAGTGTTCTTCCTTAATGAGGTCTTTCCAAGAGACTTTGTATAACCCTGTCTAATAGAATGATTTTGCCTAGCTTATCTCTTATAAAATGGAAATAAATTGCTCCAAACCTGAAGTAGCTTGTGCACATTAGTCACCTCTGCTGAAAGGTTTTCAGCTGTGAAAAACAAGTTTAGGCATTTTTTTAGGTCATTGCAAAGGGAACAAAAAACACTTCCTAACTTCCAGTTTTTAGCAAGTTAAGAATTTTAAAAATACCTGTTTCTCCTTTTTTCTGCACCTCTAGGCCAACTTTCATGCTCTAAGTAAACCCAACTTGGAGCACTTTATTCAGTCAGAACAGTACTGTCAAATCAAAGGAAACTCACTAATTCTTTCAGTGCAGTGTGCAGACTGCTGTCTAGGTTTGAGGGAAAAAAAAGACATTTCTCTGGGGATTCAGGGCTCTAGATTAGATATTCTGATAAAAGAATAAAAATGAGCTATCTCCAGTTTCCAATTGTGGCAGCTAGATGGAAAGGTGGGCGAAGGAGCTGATTCTTCAGTGTACACATCTCTGAAAATTCTTACAATCCTGTGAGCTCCATGGTAATTGCCCTGTGACTAAGCTGGTTTGTGTTTTATTCCTCCTTTTGCAGCAAGAAAAGCGTCTCTTCACAAACTTCCACCGGCAGCTCTTTTGCTGGCTTGATAAGTGGGTTGATCTGACTATGGAGGACATCCGTAGGATGGAGGAGGAGACCAAGAGACAGCTGGATGAGGTCAGTGGGAAAGCAGGGCAGGTGTGGGTTGTGTGAGAAACTGCTTCTCTCCAGCACAGCAGAGAGGAGAGGCTGCTGCATTGTCAGGGCATGGTGTGAATTGTGCTCCTGCTATTTAGGTTATGCTGTGTGTGCTTTGAATGATTGGCCATGAGTCCATCGTGCTGGCATCTCCTAATCATTATGGAATTCTCCTTCTGTTTGTTATTGAGCCAGTAAATGTATTGAACCACAGGTAATGAGGGGCTGAGTGGCAATGATTCATTTACTGCCTCAGTATCTTCTATTTGCTTTTACTCAAAGCTGAATGGTCGATTTTGTTCTCATTAATTGCTGGAAACCTGTTGAGTAAAAGGTTTTTTAGCTCTAAGTACCGTAAGCAGGTAGTAGGGGTATGTAACAGGATTCTTACTCTGAGAAACACAAGTTTGGTAATAATGAGAACCTTGTTCCATGGTTTGTGTCCTGCCCTGCACCCTCCTCTCCCTTCGTGCCTCAGGATATTTCATTCTAGTTTCATGTTCACTCTTGCCCTTTGGGTAAGGGTTCTAAATCTGTTGCCAACCCACGGCTTAACCAGAAATGGTGCCTGCATGTGCATTTCGCAATCGCTGATTTGAGATGCTGAGATACAATCAATGTCTTACATACTGGAGGTGTTTCATACTGATAAATTTTGAGATAAGGCATGTGAGAATCAGTACTTGAACACTGTTTCCTTTTTCAGATGAGAGAAAAAGATCCAGTGAAAGGAATGTCGGCTGCAGATGACTAATATGACTCCTTCCTTGTGCACTGTAGGTATCAAGTGATTTGACAAAACTCTGTATTACTCTATTTGGTTTAAAACCCCCAACATTTGTGTGAGAAATGATCCTGTTCATAGCTTGACAGGCAAATCTGTGGTATTGATTGTTTTTATAGTTTCACTGACAGGTTGATGAGCGAGGTTTACTGCCTCGTTTCAGAACTATTCTAAAGAAATGTCTGAGTGAAAAGTGTAAGAAAAATGTGTTAGAATATTCTGTAGATTTTAGTGCTATTCTTACTTCTGTAATGCATGTGTTACTTTCCATGACTTGCAGAGAAACTTTTGTCAGTCTCAAAAAAAGTAAGTTAGACATGCAAATGCTTGGAATACAGTTGGAAATTGAACATTCCAAGCGTATTTACAAGGAATTTATTTTTTCCATTGCTTGTTAACAATATTTACTAGTGGGCCAAGGCTTGGAGTAACACTTGGGCATTGCGGGAGAAGCAACCGTGACAATTTTAAAGCTTTTGATTTGTTTTCTTTCTATTCTGTTAAATTATGTCATCAGTTTGGGGGCTGATTTTGCCAAATTTTTCTTAGACACTGGGCAAAAATGGGGTGTAGTGTTAGAGAAGTAAGAAGGCAAAGAGAAAGAAGAGATCGTCCATTTATGTTGGGAAGAACAGGTTATTAGGGCAGTAAAATGCCATCCTAGTTATCCTTGGAAGGAATGGGGTGGGGCAGAACCACATCCTCATGGAGTACTGACTGTTTACCTCTGTTTGCCCTCTGTTATCTGCAGGTTTCTTGGTGGTAGGTAAGTGGGGAGCACGAGGTGAGGGAGTGTCTGAAGGGCTGTCTTTTGGTAGATATTATTTTAATTTTTGAATGCAGCTTCAACCACTTGATTTTCTTCTTCCCCCTTTCCTCTGGCTCAGTGCTGCAGTGTAACAATGCATTGTCTGCCTGGCGACAGCGTGACTCACATTTGCTCTCTCAAGGTTGTCTGACACTTGCCTTGGCACGATGCTTTTCCAAAGTCATCCTGAAACGTTTCCCTGTTGTCTCTTTGTTTCAGTTTGCAAGACAGTCGTCAGGAAGGCCCAGGGAATCCACACCCTTGACTGACGGACCATCTCTGGATCAAGCCTTTCTCTGTCCAACCGGCAGGCGATTTTAAACCTCCCATAGCTAATTCTAGATGCCCCTTAATATTGTGAGCAAATAGACAGTCTGGTACTAAGCACTCCAATGTTAACACGTGTATCCCGAGGAGTTTCCTCCTCGGAGCCGTGTGACTTAGAGATCGCTGTATTTACGACTCCTCCCTCCTCTTTTTTTCATTGTGTTCAAACCAATTTCCATGTGGCCCTGTTTGATTTCCAAGTGACATTTTTAGCTCAAATAGTCTTGTGATGTGGTGATTTAGAACTTTTGTTTTGTTTTGTTTTGTTTTTCCAAGTGGGATAAACTGCCACCTTTTTTTCTGCCCAGCCCTTCACCGTTTTTTGAATGTCTGTTTGGAGAGGGAAATTATCCATATTTAAAAGTGCAAAACTCTTCCACAAAATGGGATGCTCTCACCCTTGCTCCCAGAGGGAGCTATTTAATGGCAGGTAGTCTGAGTACAAAATGAGGAGCAGCCAGAGAGTTCTTGGTTTGTGGTGAGTTGTGATTTGTGGCTTCTGCAGGGCATTATTTTGTTCTGGCTTAACACACATGAATTAAAGACTGCCCAGAAGCTGCAACCAGGCCCTCTGCTGGGGCATTCAGCACTTACCTGTTGAGTTTCAATTTTAGAGGTCTCTCTGGCCCACGTAGCTCTGTTGTCCTCCAGCTGTGTGTGTCAGTCTTACAAAATCTTTCTTGACATATGTTGCAACTTCCTGGTTCTTTATTTATTAAGACTTCCCATAACTTAGAAAGCTGAAATGGTTTTGACTCATAATAACAATGTGATTTTCCCTGGACAAATTGGGATGTTGCAAAGGCTGGTGTACAAGCGAGGTCTTGGCATCTGGTTACATCCAGGTGCCTGGGGCGGTGGTTCTGCTCAGCAATAATATCCTTCCCATTGCAAGAATGACTAAAATATCTCCTTTTGTGCTGTAAAAAAAAGCAACTTGTAAAGACCTGCAGTTTTCTAGGATATCTGTTGGTTATTATAAATCACAGAGGATATTGTTAATATAAAGAGGTCTTCTTATTTAATGAACTCAAATACTTACTGTACTTATCCTTATGTTGATATCAGCTTTAGACAATCAACTAAGCAGAACAGAATCAAGGAAATGCTGCTTTCTTCAATATGTATGAGAAAAATTCCTACTTCTTTGCTTATCCCTAAGGCCCAATGTTTGATTCTTTTTTTCTCCCCTAGTAGTAATAACTTTATTTTCCACTTCTGTATTTGGCAGCACTAACATGAAATCCTGTATGCCAAACAGTCGTGGGTGTATCACCACTTTTGAGGAGTCTTTTTAGCATTCTGTAATACACTGACTCCTCCAGCCCTTCCCACTCCTGCAAGCAGGAGAGATCCTGAGATGATCCCATGCCATGCTGAACAAGGCTGTGCTGGGATCAGAGCTGTTTTCAGTGTGAGGGAAGATGGGAATGCTCTGGAGGGAGAGGAAGGCATTTAGTTTCTGGGGAGGGGGCAGTTTATCCCTTTATTTTTAGTCTGTTATTTTGCCTTACTCATGTCTAAGTGCAATAAGCTCTGAATTGTACCAGTAACTCTGGCAGGCTCTTCTCAGTGACCTCAGACGGTTCTGTGGGGTTGGGGTGGGGTTTGAGGGGTTTTAGCAATCTCACCGGGCAGAAGTAAAACAAGTTTATTGTAAAATAGGTAAAGAAACTAAATTTTAATCTTTGAGGCTATTTGGGAACAGGAAGTTTCATGACATGTTGTATAGCTGTTCCAGAAGTATTCTAGGAGTGTAGGCCCCAGTTAGAGTTCTTTCAGTTTGAAGTATTTTTAACAGAGAATTTATGCACTGACTTTCCATTTATGTTTGTTGGTTACGTTTTGAGGGATTCTTATATTTGAGGGCAACCTGAGAATACACATAGCACACTTGTTCTTTCAGTTTGTGTTATCCAAGAGGCTTTCCATCTGATGACACTAATCGCCGTGGAAGCAGATTGTAACATTCCACCATTGCAATCCTTTTTTGATCCTCTGATTTCAGAGTAAGAGCTTTTACACAAAGCTTTCCTGATTAGTGGAAAAACTTGGGCGGGGGGGGGGGGGGGGAGAGCTGCAGAACTAAAAAATACTCCCCCCACCTGCTCCCTGCCCTTTGTTTTCTGTCCTTCCAATTTGATCCTGAGTGAAAGCATCCCTCAGCCTTTGGATAGACAAATCCTGTAAAGACCCTTCAGTCTCGATGCTTGGTTCCTGCTAGTGAGCATAGCAAAGATCACGCAGCGTTCCCGTGCCGTATCTTCCATCAGCTTTGGCAAGAACCCCTGGACCTGCCGGCTCCCGGTGGGATCAGGAGGGGCTGGATGTGCTGGGATCGTCACTCCCATCCACACCAGGTGGGTTTGGGGGTCTGGGGGCAGCCCCCTTGCCCCAGCCTGGGTCAGGCTGGTTTGCTGACAGGGCTGCTTGCCCCCCCCCTCCCGCACCCCTCTGGGTTCATCCCGCTGGGCCTCCCGCCACATCCCGACAGGTTCTTCGTGCTCTTTCCTTTGGCAACACACACTTTGTAGAATGGGTTAGATTATCTCGTCGTTTCTTTAAATGTGAGTTTGTGCCTTTTTTGTCTCCTAAATCTTCCAATACAGGCATATTGGAAATGAAATCTAATAAAATACTAGACAGAGCCTCCCGCTTCCGTCTCCTTTGTTTTGGGATTTGGATTTGAGGTCTCGGTGCCAATCCCGGGG
>NW_008239778.1:606477-610380 GCF_000691975.1 Corvus brachyrhynchos
CCTGTGAGGGGAGCTCGGGGGGCTCCGCCGGCCCCTTCCCGGTCCTTTGGGCAGCGCTTCCCTGCGGGAATCCCGGGCATGGAGACCGCGGGCATTCCCACGAAGGAGTTGAAGTGAGTGGTGCGCGCGGAGGGGCGCGAGGCGCGGGTCTGAGGGCAGCTCCGAAAAGTGGCCCCAAGCGGTTACGTAAATCGCCGAGAATTAGCGAAACTTGTGTTTGTGCGTATTAACGAGGAGTTACACAAATTGGCAGCGTTGCGTAGTCATATGAAATAGAGGAGAAAAGCTGATTTTTCTGGTTTGGAAGGTCGGTACTGGAGTGGTTCAGGGAGGCTTATGGGGCTTTTCTGGGTCCTTGGCACTTCCCGGAGCTCTGTTAATGTGTAATGAGGGCACGAGCATCTGCACTTTTGTAATATACAGGGTGTCTGAACTTGTCACTTTCTGTTAGGAAGAAGCAGCTTGAGTAAATATTGAGCTTCTGCTTTTACGGTGTGTTTACAGTGCGTCTTCGTTCTGTGGCGAGAAGTGCTGGTGTCCTGTCCGGGCTCTATTCCCTACAGAAACCTCCTTAGATGGGATTTGGGTGACGGCCTGTGACAGGAAAACTTAAAAAACCAAACCAACAAGCTGACAATAGTTCAAATATCTCAAAAATCCTTCGAAGGCTGTGTTATGAGCACTGTGACGCTGAGAAATTCTCTGCTATAGAATCATTTGAGGATTAGCATCGCTGATGCTAAATAATGACTTCAGTAGGTTGCTTGTATTTAGGAGAATTTCTGTCAGTAATGACTGATGGCTTCAACATTATTTCAGTTTTGTTTAATCAGGTAATTGTCTTACGAAATTAGTAACTGGACAGCGTTCCAAAGTGATACATCTCTGGTGGCAGAATTAGATCTGCAGCCTACCTACATTTTTTTTTTCCCCTGGAAATTTGTTTTGGAGTAGCTTTTGGGTGACTTCAGCGTAGTCTTACAAAGATATACTATTAGTGAGGGAAGTTATGGATCATTTTAAAGTGTTATGCAAGGTCATTTTCCAGCTTTTCCACGTACATTGTGTGTCACCTTGAGCAGGCAGTTGATTGTGGGATAAAAATACAGCCTTAACAATGGGTGTATTGGTGGGATTCACTGGTTATCAGTGTTTATAAGGTCATTGTAGAACCCTAAGATGGATGGAAAATTAATAATTATTATTTTTTAAGCCTGTCTGTCATGTAACAAGACTGACAGTAAAGTGAATCTCTTTTAGAAGTTCTGGTACTGAAATGACCATTTTGTAAAGAAGCAACAGATGAGTCCTATGATGTGAATGTTGAGAGGAACAGTGGCTTTGCTTGGTTCTGATCAGAACTTTGTATTTTTGGGAGCTGGAGATTACATTTGTCCTTGCCTACAGACAGGCACATGATCGATTCAAATCAACAATAAATTCTTTTAAACCTTGAGCTTGTAGAATTAACCACATTAAATCTATTATGAAAAACACAATTCACTGTGTGTGGTAGGACGTGATTGCAGCTTTTGTAACAACCCAGTGAGTGTGGTGGGAACGCCACAGTTTTTTTTCAGCATTGCTGCCCCTACATTTGTCCTTTTGTGTTGGAAGCAATGCTGAATTCCACAGGATCTGGAAGACCCTTATCAATCTCTTGATTTTCATGGGCTAGTCCTTCAGGGCATAGCTTTAACTTCGGGAAGATGGCATCCCTCAGCAGCGAGGATGCATGTCAGCATTCCGAGGGGCTCTCCCTGAACGATTTGGAGAGCCTGCCCAACTTGCGCAGCCGCTCTGCCAGCATCAGCAGCACCGGCTCCAGCGGCCGCGTGCAGCTCCGGCACAGGGTGGCCCAGCTGATGGCGTGTGTGGAGGACATCAGCTCGGATGATGAGATCCACGAAGAAGTGTCTCGCACTCTAGATGAAGCTTTCCTCCGCTGGGGGAAAAAGCTGAAGGATAAGTGGCAAGAATTCAGGTTTTGTTCCCTCCAGTTGGTTGTTTTCGTGGTGGTGTCGGGGCTGACAAATAGATTTCTGATTGATGAAAAATGACAGAAATTCTGTGGGGAAATCAGACTGTTCTTAGGGGAGAGTGCATATCCACATTTCAATTTTAGCAAAAAAAAATTTGGGGTTTTCTGTTTGTTTTTAGACTACACTTAGTTACCTGGAATGTGGGCACAGCTTCTCCCCCTCCCGATGTCACGAGTTTACTTCAGCTGAACTCACTGGGCCCGACCACGGATATGTACATTATAGGGTGAGTGTATATTAAAGAACTTGCTTTGTGAGTTCATTGCAAAACTGCTGGGTCTCAACATGGTCTGTTTTGGGAGGACTGTCTGATGTGGGAGATGGTTTAACACTATTGCTACCAGAGGGTGAAGAGTTAACTTAGTCTAACTAGAGTATTGTCTTAGAAGAGAGATGATTTATAGCAGTTATCTGCTGCTATTTTGTGTCAGAATGCAGAACATCTTTTTTCTAAACACACAAAAACTTTTGGCTGCTGTTTTCCTTGTTAGCGTGTAAAGGCATGCTCATTTTGATATGGAAGTTATGGAAAATTCTGGATGTTTTAAGGGAGTTAGTGCAAGCTTGTTAGTCTCAATTTATCACTCTGTTTTCCAAACTTTGTTGAAATTCTTAAGTCCTTACATTCAGGTTATTTGTTACAACACATCTTAAGTTTGGCATTGTCTGAAACTCTGTCTTAAGGTGTATATAACCTCCTTTAATTTTATTTTCCTCAGTGTCAGATGTGTTAAATTTGTGTGTGGGTTAAACTGCTTGAATGAAAGACTGAACAGCAGGAAATTTCTGGGGTCTGTGTTCTGCAAAGTTCCTATGAATTCTGTCCAAAACAAACTGGTGCAGTGTGAGTAATTGTGATATATTCAGCTTACAGGAGGTGAACTCAAGAATCACAAATTTTCTGTCTGACTTGGCATTTGATGATCCATGGAGCGTTTTTTTCATGACTGTATTGTCTCCCTTGGGGTATATCAAGGTAATTATTTACATCTCTCTTAAGTGTCACAGCAACTGAAGGAAAATATCTTACATTTTTTTCCTCAGATGCTCCATAAAAGATAAGTTGATGGTGTTTTTTGCAGGTGTCTGTCACTTCCATAGGTACACGTATGTTAGAAGTGATTCTTCATCACACTTGTGTTTTCCTGTTTTTCATGTGATGTGAACTTACACTGAACAGCATATTTCTTGTGGCCACAATGTCTTTATCTCTCTCTTGTTTGTAGAAAAGGTTTTTGCTCTGTGCAGTATTGGGGAACTGTATTGTGATGCTTCTAATGTAGTCTTGCACTATAAATATCCCAAGCAGTGGCAGTGATTTTCATTAAGATTGGTAAGGCTCCTTTATCTTGGTTTTTTTTCCAATTTGTTTGCAGGTGAAAATAAATTGCATATGTGTAAAACAGGATTTTAGTGGGTGTATATATTTACCTGAGGACTTAATTTTTGGTTGAAGACCTATAATATTATTTGGGAATTTTAATGACAAGATTTTGGGGTCATATCAGGGACATAAGATCAGCTAAAGTACTGGCTATTTTAATAATGAAAACAATAAACGTAGAAAGATATCCTGAATTTCTCTAATAAAGAGAAATTAAAAGCCTTTTGTAGTGTTTTTTTAAACCAGCATTATTTCAGGCTGATTTTGCTGAGGTGATTGCATTATCTGCGTGCTAATCAGACTCAGTAGTTGTGCTGTTCTTTTAATTGTAATTAAACAAAACAAAGGACCCATTGGGAATTACAAAAAGGAAAAAACCCACATTGTTCATTCTGGCCTAAGTCACTGCTGATAAAATTTCAAAATCTGGCCGTGGGCTGACATTCAGGCCCTGTATACACACAGTTAAAAGAATTC
>NW_008239778.1:610463-619217 GCF_000691975.1 Corvus brachyrhynchos
GGGCTGTCAGCAGGACTTGATTAGCTCTAATAATAAGGGGGAGCTGTCAGGCCGGGTCAAAATCAAACCAGGCAGCAAGGAAAGGTTATCCTAGGACTTAGCCAGGAATTTGGTTGAGGAGGAGAGGAGCAGTTGCCCCTTGGCTGACCTGTGACGAGGTTGGGTGTGGAGGGATAGGTGTTCATCCTCGGGACATTCTGTCCCCTCAGTAACAGAGTCTGTTTCAGAGTGTTACATTGGTCACAGTCAGTTCTTTCACCATCCACAGGATCATGTTTCCTCTGTGCAAGGGCTTTGCTTGATTTGGCTCTGAGGACTGGTGGGACTGGTGCTGGTTCCAGCAGAGGAAGGGTCAGTGCCTTGTGGTGTTCAGGACCTGTGGATCTTGAGAAATGTCTTGGGACTGGCCACAGCAGAATGAAACAAAGCAAATAAATAATAGAGGGACTGGAAGATCCGAGTACCTCATGAATGTAATTATGGAAAGGAGAATGCTGACTACTAAAATATTCATGCATCGTCGAGTAATTGCAGTCCATTGTTTCAGTATTCTGTTTAGTATTTTGTTGGGTTCAAAGACAATGAGAACATTAAAATATATTCTGAAATCATTTAACTGTGTAGATAGGAAGACAAAGAAAAGAGGAATTCTGTTTTAAATTTTGGGCTGAAATTTTGTGCTTTTCCAGCCGTTGCATGTCAGTTTTATTCTAATGTAGTCTTTTTCTAAATTAATCCAGCATAAAATTGAACTACAATTAATGTATTTCAATATCTGTATTTTAAATGGAATCATTATCATTAAAACAAACACAATGAATTTTGTGTCTCGTGCCAGAAACATTGTAAAGTCCATAAATGTTCAATGAAGGACATCTTTATTAGACTATTTCCACACACAACAAACCAAAAAAACCCTAAACTACAAAACCCCCCCTGTCTGTATGCTCCCTAAGTGTTTGGTAAATCAGTTTTTACAGGCACTGCAGGCAGGAGTTACTGCTGTTTGCAGCTCATTGTTTTTGCAGATGCCTGGAATTGACTGCTGTGCTTTTGAGGCATTTAATGGCATTTAGAATATTTAATGATCTGCTGAAGGGTGCTTCAGTTTGAAAAACTTGCTGCTGTTGGAGGACTTGTACGTGTGAGCTGTAAAGCTTTTAGGTGAAAAGTGAAGGATTTGGTCCTTCATGAACAGGATTCTTAAAGAATGAAACAAGAGGCTGGTAAGGCAGAAGAAAAGTCTTTAAAGAGGTTTGGGCAGGTGCATGTTTTGAGGTCAACTTCAAATTTGTAATATAATGTTAGAACTGTGTTAATTAGCTGAGGGATTGATCAGATTTGTTTATAAGGAATATGTTTTTCACAGCACTGAAATGGGTCTGCATTTACTGTGTCACAGTATTGAGGCCAGGCTTGGCAAGGGAGTTGCATGACTTCTGCTCTGGCCTTCTTCCCCTAAAAGCTCCTGTGAAGTAAACCCAAGGAACTCCTGGAAATGACCATTCCTTCTTTTCTGTCTCTTCCAGCTCTCCTCAGTTCGCATGCAGGGGTTGCTGCTTCTGATCTTTGTGAAGCACGTCCACCTTCCCTTCGTCCGGGACATCCACACCCACTACACACGGACAGGCCTCTATGGATACTGGGTAAGGAATTCCCGAGATGTGGTTGCCCTGGTTACTTATGGTGCTGTGTGCCTCTGCATGGATCCATGCTGAGAGATAGGAGATGTGGTTTAATTAAAAATTAATAAACTGACAAGCAGACTCATTTGTTTGAGCCTTGTGTGCAGCGCAGACCATAATTTCACCGGTTTATTTGCTGATACACAACAACTTGTGTGGGAAGAAATTGTACTGATTTAAATCTAAATTGCAAGATTTAAAAAGTTGTAGGTGGTGTTAGTAGTTACACTTGCAGGCATTGACTGCAGTTTCAGGGAATGTTGTTCTTCCATCCCAGGGGAACAAAGGAGGAGTCAGCATCCGCATGTCCCTCTTTGGTCGCACGATCTGTTTCATGAACTGCCACTTGCCAGCTCACATGGAGAACACAGAGCAGCGACTGGATGACTTTGAAAAAATTCTAGAAATGCAGTTTGAAGGAGAGGATATTCCAAGTCCCATGGATCATGAGTGAGTTGTTCACTTAGTTCTGTCTCTATAGGTTTTATCTATTATATGGTGAACTCTTGCACTGAAGAGTTTTGGGATTGGAGTTTTCATCCATCATTTTTATTTTAAATGTCCCTTCGGCCTTGACCCTGAACCCTGTGAGGAAAAGATAACCTGAAAGACAGATGTCTGTTTTACAAGACTGTTTTCTTCCAGTCTTTAATTTTTTAATACATTTGTTAGCATATAGACTGTACATGTCATGCAGGAAAGCTTTAGAAACTAAAGCCTGTTTATACCAAAAATCCTCTAGGTTGCTGTTAAATGTTCAGAGACATAAGACTTAGGAGAAGTTAATATTCAGGCAGTAATGAGCAAGCAGCAAGAAAGCAAGGGACTTAATTTACTGTTCCAATTACTTTAAATTTTTTTTACTTAGCAGCAGGTTATCCCTGTGTAAGCTTATCTATAACTACTTAATGTTTGTGTTTAAGCTGTTTGCATTAAGCAATATAAGTGTTTAGAGCACCTAATTAGTGTAATGGCTAATATTCTGTCAAATTCTTCCCTCTTTTAATGGTTTCCTATAAATCTGCCACGTTTTATGCATTTTGGTTTGGTTGGTTTTTTTAAGGATTCTCTTCTGGTTTGGAGATCTAAACTTCCGGATAGCAGATTATGGGATACACTTTGTCAGAGAATCAATCAATAACAAGCGCTTCAATCTGCTGTGGGAAAAGGACCAGGTAGGTTGTCTCAGTCTCTTTGGGGGTTTGGGTTTGTTTTTAATGCACACAAACACAACACAGTAGTTAAATTACACCTTGAGCTTCTAATTTCTGTTACAGAACACAAACTGAGAGCAGTCATGAGGTGGAACATGAGGTGGTCATAAGCCCCAGTTAATTGCCAACTTTTTTTGCTTTGGTGTAGTTTCTTACTCATTTATAATGCTCACATTTGACTGGAGCTTTCTTTGAACTTCATGTCTTGTCAAGTTGTTCCTTACCCTGACTTCTCCCAAGAATTATTTTTAAGACAACCTTATTCTGGAATTGCCCCAAAGCTTTCAGATGGATCATGTCAAGAGTTCTGCTATAACAAAGAGGCCCTTCTGAATTCACCTTTCCAATTACGCTGTACTGATTGCAATGTTGAACTCCTGGAAGATGCTTTCCCAATCATCCTTTAAGACCAGATTTTTAAACATAATCTTTAAATTTTACTTTTTATATTTGCAGTTAAATATGGCAAAAAAGAAGGAAGTGTTTCTTAAGGAATTCAAAGAGGGTCCTCTGCAGTTTAAGCCCACCTACAAGTTTGACCTTTACTCGGAGGTCTATGACACAAGGTAAAAGATAAAATGAGTTGGGAATATGAGAGTGAATGTGGTGCTTGCTTAAATATCACTTCAGCAATCAGCAAACCTGAATTTCCTGACTGTGCTCGTGAATTGGGGCTATTGAGCTGTTCTGTTAGGCTTGGATTGATTGAATCTGAGTAAATGAATATTTTTTGCTGAAGAAGCTGGGGTCTGCTGATTGTATGAGGGAAGTAATGAAACAACCCGGCTTCCTTTTTGGAAAGACCAGGTTCACAGAATAAATGAGCACTTGTTTAAGCTGCTTCTGTTTTGTTCTTTCCTACTAAAAGTGCTCATTGGTTGTGAAAAAGGAGCAAAAGAATAATTGTCAGCCATTTTTGTTTCCCTTCTCTGTTTAAGCATTTCATTTGGTATGCTGGTATTTGAAAATTAATGTGTATTTGTCTCTATTGATTGTTTTAAGTTGAAAATGGAGTATCTCATATTTCCAAAGTTTTTCTCTGATATTAAAGTCTGTTTGTTAAGTATTAGTCTTATGTTTCCACAGAAGGATAAGTTCCTGTCCAAACAGGGTTTTGTACTGATCTTTTTCTTTACTTCCAGAGAACAGAAGTCCCTGTTTTGGTTTAAGTAAGAAGAGAACTTTCTGAATTTTGTAGTTTTTTTAATATTTCAGAATCAAAACAAGGCTCCATCTGAGCTTTTGCTTTGATTTTTGTGAAATATTTGAAAATCAGATAACAGCTGATTTTCTTTAGGGATTTTTTTAACCTGTCTGAAAGCTGCACTGTTACCTACTCTGCTGTTGCACTTAATATTGGAAGTTCATTCATGTGGATCCAAAGACATTTTGCTTCTTAATTGAATGTAAAGAGATGTAATGGGACCAGCAGTAAATCCAGTTAACAAAAAAGACTTATAATAATCCAAACCTGGGCATATTGGGATTCATAGGCTGGTTGTCTGTATTGGCTGATTGAAAGAATAAAAAGTGTATTTATACATTCTGTGTGCATCCTGCTGCTGTTCAAGCTACCAGAGAGACTTTGCTCAGATGGGGGTGACCAGCAGACCTCAAGGCAAGCATCCTGCAAAAGTTGCTTTTACTGAAGCCCACAGAATATTACTTTTGATAATTCTTCAGTGTGAATTTTGAGGGTTTGTTTCCCATCTAATACCCCATTTCTCTAAAACAGTGAGTGTATTACCTTAAGCTGTTGTTTTGGTATTTTCCTGCACAGCAGAGCAGACATCTGGCAGCTCATAAAGATTTCTGTCGGTTTATGTAATTACTGGAGTAAGTGGGATAAGAGCCCTTAGTCATTTCAAATCTTTCCACCTTATTAAAGGTGGGAAGGGGTAAAACAAAATTCTGTTGAATATTGAACTAAATGGCCTTGGTTTTGATATTTAAAGTTATTAAACTGACAGTTTTCCTTACACATTCTCCTTTTAACTTTTATAATCCAATCCAGTCCATTCTAATTCCTCTTCCATAGGGTATGATCTTTTCTCCATTTCAATTTGAAGTGATCCCCCCATCCAGAGAGTTGCTGTTAAGTCTTCCTCTACAGAGAGAACCACAGAGGGCTCATGTCTTCTGGTGTAATTGATGTGGTATAAAAGGAAACTCTGCATTGTGATAACAGTTTGATGTATAGCACAGTTGCAGGCACAACTTCCTTGATTATGGAATTTTAAAAGCCTGTTGTTATGAGACAGCAGTAGCTTGCAAACCTGAAATGCAGGCTGGTACAATTTAGAGGAACTTCTAAATAAAGCATTGCTCTGGCACCTGTGATTACCATAAGCTACCCAAGTTTGTCCTGTTTTTTGTTGTTAAAAGAAACTTGCTCTCAAATATTTTGAATAATTTCAAACATCCTTCAAACTCTTCCTACATATTCCTTATGTTTACGCCCTCATTTCTCAGAATATCTGTACATTTGGAGCCTGGGGCAGTTGCTGTACTCACTCAATGTTCATGCATGTTTTTACAGGGTTTTAGGAGAAAGTATCATTTCCTGTATGAAGCCAACTAACCCACTGAAATGTCCTTCTCCCCTTCATTTTACTCCTCTTTCAGAAAGCCGTGAAACTGATCTGGGGTGAATGGAGTTCAAATTAAGGAAATGTTGGTTGTAAAACACATTAAACAGAGCTGTAAAATGAAGCTTGGATATGATTGCCTCCTTTTATTAATATGTATCTCACAGTCTTGGAGTAGATTTTGCACAGCATTCTTAGCTTTTGGCAATTTGTTTCTCTGCTCATTTCACTTTTTACCTTACATTTTTGCAGTGAGAAGAAAAGAAAGCCAGCATGGACTGATAGAATTCTATGGAAAGTGAAAAATCTCTGTGAGGTTGCATCAAAAGAAGGCGAATTCCCTGAAGAAGAGAACCCGATTTCTGTTACTCTGAATAACTATGTCAGTCACATGAGCTATGGCATCAGTGATCACAAACCTGTTACAGGAACTTTCAAGCTTGAGGTGCTGTCCCAGTTATATTGTTCAGAAAGTTTGTTTTACTCAGTGTTGCCTTACAGCAGCTGATTTCCTAAACCATAATCTCTGTTTCATTCTGATCATAGTGAAGGCAGCAAATTGCTTTCAGGTTATTTCCAGTCAGTTAAAGAGTCCCACAGGTGGCAATTGTGACAGAGAATAACTTGAAAAGAATAACTGAAAGAATGACAGGCTTGACTGAGTTTAACTCTGTTCTTTTGTGTAGATGAAGCCTCTTGTCTCAGATCCCTTGGTCACACTGAGTCCTGAGGGTGAGTGGAGTGCAGAGCACGATGTTTTCATGCGCTACTCCACGGTGCCTGAATTCCCCAGCAGCGCTTGGGACTGGATTGGGCTCTTCCAGGTAAAGTTATCTCATCATGGATCTTCAGCAAAGATGGTGAATGTGACTGCAGGAGGTCGTTGAGAGTTTTGGAGCAGTGATTCTTGCTAGTGCAGAACTCTCTGAAATGGTTGTGTCCTTGATTGCCGTTAGTTCTGTGTGCTGACAGTTTAGCCCTACAGCATGGGAGTTCTTCCACACCCTTTAAATTCTCTGCTAAGATAATCTGGTGGTTTATTTAAGTAAAATGTTTCAGAAGCTCTGGAAAGGAGTTTATGCAACAAAAAAAAGAACAAAAATAAAAGTCTATAGACAGGTGAGAGAACAGAGCACTCCCACCCTCTCAGAAAACAAGGTTTGTGCAAGCCCCCAAAATGTTTTGATCATAAGAGTGCTTTAATTATTTCAGTGAAAAAGTAAACATCTCTCACAACTTTGAGTTTCCCATGTAGTGTATGGTTTTCGTTTCCATCAGGAAGCTGATGGTTTGGATCTTCCCCTGCAGGTGACTTTCAGGCATGTGAATGATTATGTTACTTACGCTTGGGTGGAAGATGATGAAATTTCTTCCAACAAAGACAGCAAACAAGTAAGTCAGTTGTATTTCTTTCTAATGTAGTTTCCCACTGGAGTTCTGTTCCATATCCCCTTCTCCTTAGGGGTTCTGTATTCTCTTCCCAGTTGAAGCTAATTTGAAACAATATTTAAAATCCCTCTTCCTAATTGTTCCTATTGAATGTTTTGGTCCCTCTTTAAAAGCTGCTGTCAGTTACAAAGCTTTCTAGTAGTGACTACCTAAAGTGATTTAAACCAAACAAATAAAACTTACTTTGATACAAATGGTAACTATCCAAAGATACTTACCTGAACGAATAGAAGTTGAAACTGGGAACCGTGGCTCCTTGGGACAGGCCCAAACCAAGGTAGTGAATTGGTCTGCTTTTCCCACCAGGAGGCAGCTCCACTCCCTCTGCTGCTCTGTGGCTTTGTCCCTTCCCTTACAACCACTCTGGGTCTCTTCTCCCTTCTCACTGAAGAGAGAAGAGAGCTTGCTGACATGGTGAAGGATATTCCTTCTCCTCCCTGATTTAATTTTCAGATGGTTTCCTGAGTTATTTCTGTCCTCATCTGTTTGAGCTTACGTTTTAAAACATGCTTATAAATAGCAGATACTGATTTTGATAGTGTCCTGAATGGCTTTTTTGTAAACGTCTTTTGCTGTGGAAATTGCTCATTGCCTGTTCTTATTCTTGCCAGGTTTACATGAGTGCTTCAGAAATACCTAAGATGGGAGGAGAATTTTTGCTTTGTTATTATAGCAATAACTTGCAGTCAATAGTTGGCATCAGTGAGCCTTTTCAGGTAATACATTTGGAAGCACTGATTAATGTTGATGTAATTTTTTTTTTAATATTTATTTTGTTTTCATATGCATCTGAATGTAGCTGTGTTAATCCTTGGGAAGGTGGCAGCAGAAGGAATTTTTAAAAGAATATGTCCTAGCTAAAAAGAATTTGCTTATATGCCAAAAGACTCTGAGTGACTGTTATGGCATCACACAGCAGTGAAATAAGACAGGTTTCTCTCTCCGTGTTCTCTTTTGGAACTTCAGGCTCTGTAATGTTAGATCCCCAGTTTCTGTAAAGATGACAAATCAAGTGCTGCCAAATTTCTGGCAGATTGTAGCTGAGCTTTTTGTGCTCCATTTTGTGACTTGCACAAAAGTGTTTCCTGGAAATTGTCACTTGAATTTGGGAAGGATGGGACAGCTGGACTCAAGTTATTTGATTAACAGGCTTTGTTTAATTTCTGCAAGGATGACTTAACCTGCCCAAACAAGATGAACTGACCAAGCATTGCTGCTTCTACACAAGCACTGTTTTTTCCAGAATAATTTTGTTTGGGCATAATTTTCCACGCTGTTATGGCTGTGCTAATATGGTGGGGAATCATTAAATTGGAATTCTGCATTGTTGATGATGAGGATGAAGGGATTTTAGAAGACTGTAAAATTCCAGTGCCTTAGGGAATACAATAATGAAAGTTCCTGGGCTGGCTGGTATCTCATTCCTATTTTATACTATTATATTTTATTAATATATATTTTTTTCTGTATGGGCGAGAAAAACTTGGCAGAGTGGAGTATTTGTGTTGTCTCTGAGCTCAATATCTATCAGAGACTCTGCAGGATTGCTGCCTATCTTCTTGGATGACATTTCATATTTTGCTATCACTATAGTAGATTTTCTTAATCTTCTTAATTTTTATCAAATTCTTTATATAGTGGTATAAATAATACAGAGCAAGACGGTGCTTTTGAATTGTTAATTTGTTACTTGTCTCTCTCCTAGATTCAGCCTAGCAAAACACCAATAGAAGGGGATCTGCCAGAGGAAGAGAGCAGCTGGCTGCAGAAGCCTGACAATCCAGAATCAGGGGGGGATTCTGAAAAGAGAAAGGGGAT
>NW_008239778.1:619239-626407 GCF_000691975.1 Corvus brachyrhynchos
TCAGCAGTCAGATGATTCTTTATGTCTTAGCGATTGTAAGCTTTTGCTCTTAGAAGATGGAGTAAGACAGGTAGGATTGTTCAGAAACTTTGTAAGCTCGTAGAAGATAATTTATTGTGGAAATGGATATTTTTATTCTGGGGAGAGTAACTCTCTTGCACTGGATGAGAACTGTAAAAATAGCACTTAAGGAATGCTGTATGTTTTAAGGTGATAGACATTTCTAATGCAATGATTTAATCTAAGGAAGTTGCAATGTTTAATAGATTTTTTGGCTTGTTCCTTTTTTTTGTAGAGGATATTTTATTTACGATGCAATATTTACTATGCTGTAACCACTTAATAATTGATTTCCAAATTTTGAGTTTAAATGAAGTTATTTAAAAATTATTTATTAGATACAGCTAGTTAGCTTGTTTTAAAATTTTATTTGACTTTCAAATGTAAGCTAATTACCTTTTGGGAAACACCAGTGACAGCAGGCCACATGAAAACAAAATCTTCGGAGTGTATAAAGTCTGCTTTGGTAGATCCTTCTCTTCATGCCTTACTGAGAACACTTTGTAGGATTTTCCATTTCTGATTTTTCCAAATTGAATTACATTTATCAAAATGCACTATTCCTGATTTTTTAAAAATTCTTCTTTTACAAAACAATTAAGCAATTTGCTTATTGCTTTCTCCCCCTCATTAAAAAAAGAAAAATAAACCTATTTTTATACCAGTCCCTGGCTTGGAGTTATCCAGGATCCCGTAACTTCTGAAGGAAATTGCAGAAGTTGAGAAGTGCTTTAGCATAGGTGAGCAGCCCATGGTTGATGAAGCATTTGGCACGATCTTTGAAAATTGTAAATCTCTTGAATTTATAGTAATCAGTCTGCAAACTTTCTGATTTCTAGAGGTGCTCAGACCTTACTGTATCCTGTGCACTTGAGGGTGGAGATGGAATAAGAAATTTCATGTACCTTTAGGAACCTGAAAGGTAGTTAGCTTCAGAAAGGGTCTTGTTTCTAGATGAGGAAATAGAGATCTTTGGAAAGGATAGGAAGAAGCATCAACATTCCACAGAATCTCAGACTGCAGTGCTGGAACAGAGCACTTGTGAGTCTCCCATGTTCTGTATCCACAGCTCCCTCCCATGTGTGGTGAGTAGTTAGTTACTCCTCACTGGCATGGTGGTTAGGGATGGAAAAGAGCAGATTTGGTTCAAGTGGAAGAGCAAAGTGTGTTGGGATGTTCATGCTGGAATACTCCTTCAGAACTGAGTGGATTCCTTTTTGCTCTTTTTCTCAAAGCCTTATTTTTTTCAGGGTTGTTTTGAGATAGAAAGTTAACAGCTTGATAAGATATTTGTTTTGCTTCCATCATTCACTGTATAAAATCTATTGAGGTCCAGGTGTCTTTGTGTCCTGTTGAAGCTCTGACATAGGTTTTCTGGTTAGGTAGTTGCAGTGGGGTTTAGGAACACTTGGCCTCTGTAGGTTTCAGTTGTATCTCAGCGTGGTGCTTGGTGTTGGGAACTGTTCCCAGTTGTGAGTAGTGAGGGCAGGTTCAGAGGTTACTGTGTTCATTGCATGGATTAACACTGCCTTGAGGTTTACAGTTTGTACATTCCTGTTACATTTTGGAACAATATTAGAAACAGTTTTCCCATTTATACTAGTCTCCCAAGAATTTGTTTTGCACTGAATTTTTCAGATAGGTGACTTCTTCTGGCAATTAGGGCATCAGACAAATCCCTGTTTTGCATTGCAGTAACTTCTGCAGTTCCTGACTTGTGCCCTGTTTCTGGTTTCACTCGTGTAATTCTGACCATTCTCCATGCAAGGAGATTCTGTGGAGAGCCCAAAAAACAGTGGGCTTTGAATTCCAGACCACAGCTGGTGATTTACTGTGGACCAAGATCCAGTTTCTCCTAAGCAGGGTGCATCTGCTGGGCAGGGGCAGCTCAGAGGGAGCCATGCAGCCTCTTTGCAGGGACAAAACACTCGAGATCCTTTGTGTTTGTGGGAGCTGAGAACCCTCTGTCACTGGACACAGAAGCTGCATTTTGTAAACTGATTCTTTGAACCACAGGACTTCCCAGAAAATGCCCACAGCAGCTGGGATTGGAACTGCTTGTGTGTAAGGAGGATGCTGCACAGAACTCTGCACTTCTTTCTTCAGTATTATGCACACAGAGGCACTTTTGTTTACTACTGTTACCTATGGTAGCTTTTCAAACTATTCCATGACCTGTAATGATGCAATTTCTGATGAAATTTATCTTTCTTAAAACACCTTTAATTGGATGTTATAATCACTGGAAATGTTTTTATACTCATGTGTTTTCTTTTCATGTACCTCTAAAATAAATCCTGGCAGTGAAGTGTTGTGCATGGCCTCTGTTAATTTGAGAAGGAACAGACTGGCTTGGGTGGGGAGGATTAATTTGTAACCTTTCTCCAAGGAACTTGTTTTGGTCATGTTTAATTCACAGACACAAAGTATTTTAGAAGGAAATCAGTAAGAACATGTGGTAGGGCTTTGGGCTGCAAAAGAAGGGCAAGGACAAATGCTGGTTTTCCTTTGGACAAAGCAGATTCATCTTATTTTTTCCCTTATTTCAATGAATCCAGTATTACATGCTCTTGTGGTTTTGTATTTTCTGTCCCTCTTCCCCAGTGAGGAGGTTTTGACATTTTCTTTGTAAAAATGCCCAGACCACTTAAAATTCTTTCTTAATTTTTGAGAACAGGTTCTTCTAATTTCACTTTTTCACAGTGAATTTTTCAGTGTGGTTTGAAGTGTCTTTTTTGTCTTTATGAAAGATCTGCCACGTTATGCTTCGTATTTTAAATTTTGTATTTTTTAATATAAATTTGCACTTGATTTGCATCTAAAGGTAACTTTTCATAACTCTTTGCTGTTGGAGAAATTATTTTCAAATGGCAATTAAGTCTCCTAAGGAATGTTGTCCAGTCTAGCCTCATTTAACTTCCACAATATTTCTGATTGCTGGCTAACCTCAGGATGTGCAGTGTATCATTGCACACAGATAGTACAGCTCTGTGTAAACAGGAAATATTTCTAAGATGTCTTGCGTGTTTGTGAGACCCTAAAAATACGTTCTGATAAAGACCATTGTTTCTACTACCACTGCTTCCTTCTCTGCTCTTGGACACTGAGTGACACTCAGATGAACTTGTCTTAATTAATATACTGCAGTGGAAAGGCCAGTTGAACAAAGCTGGAATTAGGTTTTCCTTGAGAGAGGAAATGATAACTTTTTTGAGAACTCTGTGATGCTAACAGGAAGCTTCCTGTGGCCCTTTCTGCCCCTGGATGTAGGGATTGCTGTTCGAAAGTGATTGATATGAAGCAATTTCTATTTAATACCCAGTTACTCTGGAAAATGATCTGCTCGGGGACTGCCCTGAACTTGTCTAAATGCTTCAATTTGAGGAACATCATCCATCTGTGTTTGTACCTCCCACCTCCCTGTCTTACAGTGGAACTGTCATCTTCCACTTACAGGGTCTCTGCAATTAAAAAGAACATTGTGCAACCTAGAAAGCAGCAAGGGAAATCTGTGTGGGAATTGTTGAACACAGGGTGGGAGAATCACTGGAGCAAAACAGTGAAGTGTAAGATCTGGGAATGCAAACTGGCGAGAGGAAATGCAGAGGTAGGAGAAAAATTCAGAAAATATGAATACAGGCACCACAAAAGGATGAAAAACAGAATAGCAAATGTTTTAACCTGCTAACCATGCTTTGAAACTGGCAGTTCTCAGGTACAGACATCAGCTCTGGTAAGGAAGTGTGTCAGCATCATTTGTCACATACCAGTTTACTGTAACTGTGTTGTTTTACTGCTCAGGCTCATCAGAGACCACACTGTGCTCTCTGCCCCTTTTCATTTTCTTCTTTCTTTTGAATTTTTTTTCTTCTGCTTCTTTTTACTGTCTTTACCTTTTCTTGGGTTTTTTTTTTCCCCTCTTACCACTCACTTGTAGCCAATTTTCAGAAGTTTTTTTACACATAATTCTGCTATCTGCATCACAGGAGCCATTCCACCTACAGAGCTCTGGTGTTCTGACCTTTGTGATTTCTCTCCATAGACAGGGGAGATAAACCAGGCTGGGTATTGCTCCATATTACTGAGAATAGGGTGGGTTTGTTTGAGGAAGTGACAGTGAGGGTTTTTAAAATGTGATAAAATCTACTTTTTTAGTAGAACTCTGTATTGGGAAGTAGGTGCTCAAGGAAACAATTGTTGGACTGGAACAATCTTGTGTATTACAGCTAAGGAAGCATAAGAATAATTCCAGATATGAAACAGAATAGTGACAGGCCCTTTCTTTGCAGTTGCTGAACAGAATCGTGTTACCTGTATCTGCTCTGGAGTAGCCAGTGCTTGTTAATGTTATTAATTAATCTTGTTAATGCTTTCTTGGCAAGCATTATCAACTGGAGTTGGTTTGTAGTAGAGTTGACAATTCAAATTTGGCTCTTCCAAGAAGATAGAAGGAATTATCTCCTCAGCAAGTCTTAAAATGCCTGAAATTGAGAGTGATTTTTTTTCCCCCAGTCACAGGCAGGATATCTGATACCTTTTTTGGAGGGTGATAGGTCTGGCCACTCCATTAATGGATGGCATGATCATTGTAAAGCTCTGTAATTGCACTTAAACCAGTGTTCACCAGATTATTTTTCTCCTATTTGTAGGAATTTTTGTGCAGTAACGTGCCAATTAATTTCCTTTGCCATGATTAGTTAGCTACTCAAGGACTCAATTAATAATGATTCCGTTCTGCAGCAGTTTGCAGAACTTCCTGTAGTTACCATGGGAGCAATCAGGATTTTCTATTGCTTGCTCTTGGAGGCAAAGATGAAGCATTTTTTCTGCACAAAATCTCTTGGTAGATTTTTGAAGTCACCATGGGATTGTTTCGTGCCAACACCTCTGAAACAGCATCCGCAGCGACCTGACTTTTCTGAGCCCTTTGGGACAGAAATGGAACATCAACAAAGTTGGAGGCAATAAACACAAACATAAATTTAGCCTTCTTGGAACTGTCGTGGCACATTGTAACGAGTGAAAACCAGTCTTGAACTTAATTGTTTCAGCTCACACCTAACACTTGGTATAAATACAGAGGTTCATCTTTTCCTCTCACAACAGGGCTCCGAACCAAAGGCTGCACTTAGTCAAGGTTGTGTGCTGCTGCTGCACACTGAAATCAGAACTATCCATAAAGAATAGAAGGATTTACTGACTTTCCTTGGAAAAATGGAACTGCAGATTGAACGTATTCCTACAGGAGAAATCATCCGCGTGGTCGGCCGCAAGGCAGAACGCAAGACTGTAAGCATAGCTTTTATTGTTCTCTGTCCCCCTCTGGTACTGTTGGTTACACAATAACCAACTTAGATCTGAACTGAGCAACTCCAAGGCAAGAACGGGAGGGTTTGCAAGGCTGGTTGGTCATTGGAGTGACTGTAGCTGTGTTGTGAACATTTTTTTCTCTCTGGGATGGAATTAGTAGCAATGAAGTGAGTGGGAGTTTAGAAAACCATTAAAATGTATTTCCTGTAGAAATACTGCAGTGTACCAAAGTTTCATGTTTGGCCTGGCTGTATGAATTCTGTCAGAGTTCTGGGAGCACTTTCAGGCTGCAGAGGATGGGAAAGAGCTTTGGAACAATTATTTTGTTCCTCTTCTGTGTTGATTGTGCTGTCACAGGGTTCATGCCCTGAATGTTACAGGAAGGTTCACAGATGGAAAATTCAGTGGTACAGGGACATATTAACAGACTTATTTATAAATATCTCAAGGAACTGACTATTCTGTTTACTTGGGACTTTATTGACTTGTGTTCAGGGTTTGTGTGTAAGCAAATGGAAATCCATGAGCTGATTGTTTCTGGTTTGACACAAACAGTTGAGAAAGATGGTACTTTTCTAAGAATAATTTCAGTTTTCTTGGCTGTTCTGCATGTTTTGCTTCAGAATATTTTCTATCTGCATTTGTATAATTTTTAATTAAAGGAGTCTAAAGAAAAGGAACTATGTAAAATTTAAAATGTTTAGAAGTACCTAAATGCAGCTGTGAATTTATCTCTCTTTGTCATAGCTATTTAAAATCTGTTTAACAGATCTTCAGCTTTGGTAGGGCCATCTTGTACTGAAGTGCACATCTGTGCATGTTGCTGCTGTTTCCTAGCATTGTCTTTCCAGTGACTAATCTGAAACTCCATCTGAAAATTAGCTGAGACATTTACTGTGTGGTTACACAATTGTCAGGTAGAGTCATTTTTCTTCAGAAAAAACTGAGAGCTCCCTCTGCCTTGTTGGGAGAGGAGACAGTGACAATTTTGGTGTTCTTTGGTTTTCAGTAAACAGTCCAGGAATGTTACTGACTTATTTGTAGTGACAGTAGGGGACACTGGCAGGACTGGATTGTTGTTCCCAGGGGAAAATGTTCATTTAAACCTTAGCATGTGCCAGGGTCCTGGGGAAGACATCAAAGAGAGAAAAGGTATCGGTTCAACTTTCTAAAATGTTTTAAACTTATTAACATTCCGTGAAACGGTAACTTGCAACTTCGAAAACAATGCGTGTTGGTGCACTGTTGGTGCTGCATGAGTGGCCAGAGAGAGGTGGTTTTTGATGTCCTGTGCTTTAAGAGAAACTTTAAGATACTTTAAACTTCTGTAGGAGTGGCAAGAGCAGAGCTTTACTGTTTCAGCTCCGTGTGGTTCGGGCTGTTGGAGTTCAATGTGCAGAATTTCCTGTGGATCCTGACGAGATTGCCTCGGGTGTTTCACACCTGTGAGGGATGAACCAACTTGCTGCTCACAGTGGATGGTTGCCTCAGCTTGGTGGAGTCACTCCAGAGCGAACTTCACCCTGCGTCCTTCCCAGGAACATGCACTTTTGATGACTCCCAGAACCAGGCGTCAGCCAGGAGGGGCCGGTAGAATTACCATCAGCGTTCGAGATTTATCTTGTCCGTCTGGAGCAGACAGGTGCGTCTGCCCTTCGAGGCAACAGCTCGGTGCAGAAGCTGCTCAGCAGGATGCTGCTGCCGCGGACAGTGTAACCAGCGCGGCCCGGGCCGGGGGGCGAGGCGGGGTCCCGGTGCCGGTGGCGGCGGGGCCGGTGCAGGTGAGGGCGGAGGCAGC
>NW_008239778.1:626928-661559 GCF_000691975.1 Corvus brachyrhynchos
CAGACGTGGCCGTGGCACGGCCGGGGCTCCAGGCGGCTTAGCTTGCCCTTGTCAAGACAGGCTTCCTGTACATCCCGAACTTGCGTTACAGCTCCGAGCGCTGTTGGGTGTGATCCGCCCTGCTGTGCACAGCACTGACGTTCACATTGGAAAAATCCTTCCTTCTTTGCCAGAGCTTGCACAGGTGCCTCAAAGCACTTCATGGAGAAAGCTCGGTGTATTTAGCCCTCCCTCACAGGTGGAGATTGTCAAACTCCGTAACTTCTCCAGTTTAGTCCACATCTCTACATCCTCACTGAGACTCAGGGGTCTCCATCTCTTGTGCTGCTTTCTATGCCAGTTTTTCCCAGTACTAATATACCTGGAGTTAATTGCTTTAAGTGACAGTGACTCATGGAAGGAATCTGACTCTGCCTGAATGAGCAACTCATTCTAGTAACTTGAATTTTCCAAGTAAGCTGGCTTGAGCTGCATTCTTGTCGTTCGGAGGATTACAGAGGAAAAGTGATTCTGAGATACAATACAGAGATTATTCTGGTATTTAATCTCTCTCTGACAGTTGCTCGGGGCAGAAGGCTCCTCCGGAACTACTTGTAGATGGCAGCTGCTTAGTTTGAAAAAGTGACAAATGAGAAAATTTGCTTGGTTGGTGGGACAAGCCACGAAAACAGAACCACATCTTAGAGTACTTGGGAAGAAAGGCATTTTTCTTTCATCCCCTTTTGGTGCAATAGACAATTACCAGTTGTCAGCACCTTTTCAAAACTTTTAGAAACTGCCTAAGGCTTATGGAACTGATGAGTTCTTAATTTTCACAGTAGGCCCTGATACGGCAACTGCTGTCATAACACTTCAGGGGTTTCAGTTTTGATAGTGGATATAATCCTGTGTTTTAGGGAGAGGCTGTGTAAATATGAATGTTGTGTTCTGCCTGGCAGGGACCAGTGGAGTGCTACACTAAACACATGCTGTCCTAATTTATCATGATATAAAGGATAGATTTATTTTTAAAGAGCAAAAGAAGGTGTGAATCATAACACAGTAAGGAGTGGGAGATCCCATGTGAGTCAGGATCCACAGTGTGTAATTTCTGTTCTCTTCTGCATAATTAATAGCAAAGAAACTTGTGACTTACAGTACGTCTTCAGGATTTATAATAACTGTAAGAGAACTTAAACAGATCCTGACAAAATGAGTCAAGCCAGGTAGAAAACTTTTTTTTCGTTTATTTTTAATTTTCTTATTTGATCTAAGCCCACTGAAGGAAGGCCAGTAAAAAACTGGGGGCTAAGAATGCTTTATAACATTAGTGTTTCTTTCTATGAATAAACTCAAACTCTATGGATGCATTTATGCAAACCTAAGATAGTCTTAGTCTTGTTCAGATATTTGGGATTTTTCTGTTGTTTGTGGTGTCATGTTGCTTATTACTGCATTGGGAACCACATGCTTTCTAGGAACTGGACAAATTCTTCTCCCCCTGTCCAAAGGAACAGTCTGCTCCAAATGCAGGAAAAACAAACTGCAGCAGCTGCCACAGTCCCAGGGGAGTGTATAAAGTACAGCTCCCACTGCCCCTTCCCTTGGCTCTTACCTGGCAGGTGTGAATGGTTCCAGCATGTAAAACATTGAGGATCACTGGGCTGACTTTGTTACCAGTAAGTTCAAAGGACTAATTGAGTGAGCACTGTTCACAGATAACCAGCAGTGCCTTCTGTAGGATAAATGTGTGTTTGGGAAAAGCTGATGTGTTACAGGTGCTGCAGAAAAGGAGGGGGAGGGAACTCAAAGTAGAGCGGATTTTCTCGGGGCTGGTCTGTCCCACAGCCCTTTGTAAGCAATGTGAGTGTAACTCAATCACTTGTCCTTTCACACAGGCTACAGAACTGTTTATAAAGGCTGATTTGTGTGTTTCTAAAGTGTTACCGTGGGGAAAACCATCTGTATTGTACCTTGGGTTACCTCTATCAGTGGCAGTCAAACGTGGTTAACTTGTGAGAACTTACCCAAATCAGAACCGAGCAGGCCAAACAAACAGGTGATTTGTGTGGAGCCATTTCCCAGCCCAGCTCTCTGTGTGAGCACAGGAACATCTGCACAGAGGCAGGAAAGGCTGGGATCAGGTTGGCACTTTGTGCTGGCATAAAGTGATCGCAATTATGGCGTGTGTGTGTCTCCTGTCAGGGCTTTTCCTGTGTTAAACGCTGCTTTACTGCTGTGTAACCAGCTCCTGAGTGATGTGGTTGGCTTTGCCTCGGATTGCTATGCTTGGCTTCTACAGAAACCGTACATCCAACCTGCTGTCACCTCTAGTGGGTGAGGTTTGCATGCCTTGTCTTCCTCTGAGATTGTAACACAGTTCTTTTTCTGCCCGGAGGGAGCCACTTGTGCTGTGCCTCTCTCTGCCTGAATTCAGGGATCTCTCCACTGGAAAATATCCTGCTGTGTATTTTGTGCCCTCCTCTGCATATTTCTCGTTGATGTATTAGTGGGGTGGGTAGCCAGCTCTTCCCAGAAAGCATTAATAAAGATACAAGGAGGCAGCACAAGTAAATGTGAAAGGCTAACAAAGCTTGTTATGGCAGAAGGTTCGGAGTGGACAAATCTCAAGTCATTTGTTGCAACTGAGTCATGTTCTGTGGGGGTGGAAGTGTTCCTTACAGCCCTGCCCTGCCTTATTTAAATATTTAAACATTTAAATACAACAAGGAGCAGCAGGGCCAGTACCTTTTCTGTTGCTATATATCTCCAGTGTGGTCTGTTCTATATTAAATTCCTGTACTGGAAGGCAGTAAAGGTTGGTATTTAGAACTCCTGTGGCATTCATGCATGCATGGATAGCTCTCCCTGGCAGCTTTTTTCTTTAGGAAAGCACTTGGTCAGGTGCCAATGTCCAGCTTCCCTGGGACACTCTCAGCCCCTTAACCAGAGTGGTGACCTTGGGCCAGCCTGGCCACCGCCCTTCCTGTGATTCAGTTCAGCAGCTGATAATAAATGGATGTAGAATCTGACATTTTGGCAATACCTTTGGAGTGCTGCAGTGTTTGCCTTCTGGGCAGCGAGGTCCCAGGGCTGGGAGGTAGAGCAGGCTGCAGTCACTGAAAGCTTTGTCTCCGAATGGGCAGTGTCATTGTTGGTGGTGAAGAATGTCGTGTCAAAATGTGTTGAGATATTTGCCAGGAAATGGAGAGTCCATGAATGACTCGGAAGTCCTCTGTGACACAGCTGTCACGGCACTCAGCCTGCAGGCTGGGCTCTACAAGGTAGAGCTGTGCCTTCAAATTTATTTTGTTAATTTCTTTTGAAGGCACTTTTCTAGTAAAATTTCACCACAGAGTTTGCGACAAAGATGATGAAAGGTCTAGAGGGGAAGTCCTATAAAGAGCAGCTGAGGTCACTTGGTTTGTTCAGCCTGGAGAAGAGGGGACTGAGGTCAGACCTCATTGGGGGCTGCAGCTTCTGCTCTGTGACCAGGGACAGGACCTGAGGGAGCAGCTGGAGCTGTGCCAGGGGAGGTTTAGGTTGGATATTAGGAAAAGGTTCTTCCCCCAGAGGGTGCTGGGGCACTGCCCAGGCTCCCCAGGGAATGGGCACGGCCCCGAGGCTACAGAGCTCCAGAAGTGTTTGGACAACCCTCCCAGGGATGCACAGAGGTGGGATTATTGGGGTGTCTGTGCAGGGCCAGGAGTTGGCCTGGACGATCCTTGTGGGTCCCTCCAGCTCAGGATATTCTGTGATTTCACTCTGTATTTCCTTTTAGTGTTCTGGTGTCTGACCAGAGATTTCACCCTTGCAAAAGGTAACACAGAGATGTGCTCCTGATCTGAGACAGTGCACACTGGAAGCTGGAAAACAGCCTTTGGAGTGGGTCTAAGGCTGCAGGGAAACCTTTGTGCCTTAGCAGCTGAGTTTCATTAGGCAGAGTGATCCTGGTGCCTTCTGCCAGCTGACAATCACCAGGTGTATTTGGCCATTTTGCTAATGAAGAGAAGGATTATAGAAGGAGCTGTAATTCAACTAGGGAGCAGTGTTTGTCAGAGGATTTTATTGAGCTTGCAATTGCATTTTTCTTCATTACCATATCCTCAATATTTTATGGTTGTCTTTATGTCTGTTTTCATTGCCACCTGCTGCCTGCTCTGGGTGGGATAATCCTGTCCAGGAAAGAATCATCTTTACTTCAGCACTATAATGACAAACTGAGGGGGAAAAAAAAAGGGTAAACTCAGCTTTCACTCTGCACATATTGTTCATGGCTGAAGGGTCCAGTTAAGTCAATGTCCAATTATATAATGAAGAGATAGTGATCTGTTTAGCTTTTTAGAAAATTAAATTCCACTGAAACAATATAACTGGGACTACAGAAGTAGGAGGAAAACTATTTTCCGTTCTGAAGCAGGCCTTTGTATAGAGCTGGGTTTTTTTAAACTCACTAACAGTAACTAATAACTTGTACATTATACAGCCCACACTGAGTCATTGTTTACTCAGGGAAATGACTTTCAACAGCCAGAATTGTTTGCGAAGTTTAATAACTAAAATATGCAGTTCTGTGCTTTACAAGGCTGCACACTATAATCAACATTTTGGAAAAAACAAAACCTGCTGCATATTTGCAACGCCACGCAGCACTGCATTACAAATGGTGCTTCTGCAGCTCAGGTTTTGCTCTGCAGTAAAAGCTGGTGTGGTTTGGAGAGAGGGAAGATTATTGCACAAATTAGTGTTGGGCTTTTCTAGAGTTTTATTGAACCTTCCAAATTAGAGACCAGGAAGCCTTGTTCTCTGTCCACACATCTTGTTTTAAATAACAGGTTGTCTTCCACTCTTAGGACTTTTGGAGTCTGTTTGAAATTGCCTCTTGTGCTTCTTGGGAGGGAAAGCCACACCTTTGCACCAGGAAGCCAGGAATTCTCTCTCTGACAGAATTGGAACTGAGACAGCAAAACAGATGTTTCTTTTGCCTCATTTGAGTGAGCACTGGAGTTCAGTTGTGAGCTTTTCTGCCTTTTCCTGACTCATTATCTGCTGTTTTGTGTTAGCATGGGGTTTTCTCAGAGATGTTACAGGAAACTTCCCTCCCCACCCACTGCACCTGTAAAGGTTTTAACAACAGCCAGGGTTTGTGTCCTGGGTGGGTTTTGGGGTACTGAACAAACAATGCCAAGTGTAACAACCAGCAGAGCATCCATTACATTTCTCAAGTAAACCAAGTGCTTCATTTTAAATAGCGTGTTCAAAAAGTTTATTTTTGACTTTTCCCAAAATCACAAGCTTTTTTGGAATTGATTTTGTTGGAAAATAGAAAGGAAAACTTTGTCTCGTGTGAAAATGAAGGCGAATACAAAATATGTGACTTGCAAAATCCTCATTTTATTTGTGCATGGATTTGTTTGCTCTTATAAGTGGGGGAGGGGATCAAAAGCAAGTTCTGCAGAGAAGTACAGAGTGTGTTTTTGTGTATGCCCGACCATAGCACTCTGTGGGAACACAGATGATATTTAATTCTGCTGATCTTCTGTCCAGAAAGTTGCTGGATAGGACCTGGGAACAGCAGCTTATGGAGCTATCAGCAAAGCTCAGAGCACTCAATTTTTACCATCCCAGAAATTCTCATGTTTTACTTTTATACTTCCATTAACACAACTGTACATTGTTGTGATAATCCTAGCAGGATTGGAATTACTGGGAGAGCCACCATGTTTGCTTGGGAATAAACCAAAGTTGTTCTGACTTCAAGACTGTCAAGGATGGACATGGGTTATTTCTGGTCAGCTGGGGTGTAGAAAAAGTATGGATGGACATATCAAGGTGAAACATGGTTGTTTGGAAAGGGAATTTAGAAATTCATTACGTTCAGGGGGTTTGAATATTCTGTGCTGGTTGAAGGGGTGGGAGTGTGAGAGAAAACCAGGGGTTGAAAACCTGTGGGAAGCCAAAAGGAAAAGTGGAGGCTGAAAAAGGGTGGGAGACCAATAAGAAAAGCAGAAACTGAAAAGGAGTGGGAGGCCAACGTGGTGTGGGAGGTCAGCAAGGAAAGCAGAGGCCAAAAAGTGGAGGCTGTAAAAGTTTGATGGAGATAAAGATGCGGGGGAGGCAGAAAAGGTTGTGAGGCCAAATTAAGCCCATATCAGAGATCTGATGGATCTCATTTTTCTCTGTTTGGCCTCCACATCCTCCTGAAGAAGTGGACCCACAGACTATTCAGCTGAAGAAAATTAAAACTGAGCTTTATGGAATAACTTGGGGACAAATGCCCATTGACTTTGCTCTTGTATTACTTCAGTTGGTGCTTAGTTTCAGCCCTTAAAAATTTGGTTTCCAGCAGAAAGCATCTCTGTAAATTGTTTGAATCTTGATTGTAAAAGTAGTGCAGGTGAGCTGTAGTGCTGCCTGTCAGTTCAGTACCTTAAAATACTGTCCTTTAAGGTCACCAAAGAGGTGTCTCCTCAAGCCACAGAAGAAACAACACTCTCATGACTGCTTTTGCAGGGACTTGAGACAGCTAGGAGGAATTTAGGATAATTTATGTACATTCAAGAGGTATTTCCAAACCAGGTGTGTTAAAGTCCCTTAGAACTTTTAAGAAAAACAATGTAATGAAGAAGCACAGTGTCTTTTCTCTTTGCCTGATTTAATTAAAGAACACATGGGCTGATGGTTATGAGCCATTTACATATTAGTGTAAAGCTTTCAGATGTTACTTGACTCAAGCATAAACTAATGTGATTTGAGATATTTGTGTCTTGATACAAGGAAGAAGCATAAAGGAAAGAGAGAAAAAAAAAAAAAAAAAAAAAGAGCTGCTCTTCATGGAGACAAAACCAGGGCATGGCTGGTGTTGGCAGCCTGGCAGGTAGTGAGTGCTGGGAGGGAGTGAGGACTTCCCTGCTGCTCTGGCAGACTGGTCATGAGGGCTCCATGTGAAGAGGAAATGTTGCAAGAGATGTGGCATTCTCTATGCAAAAAAAAAAAACTTGCACTGTGCAGGAGGCTGTTTGATGTCTCTCTCTTCAAACTGAAACCTGACTGGTTGCCAAGTTGTCTTCTCTGAAGTTTCCGGATCTAGGTGGGGACAGGGGAGTTGCAACTGTAACCTGAATTTGTTCAACAGGCAGCTGCTGGTATCCAAACCCTTGCATTGGGAGGAAAATTCCACGAAGTGGCTCCCTGTAGGATGAGAATGTGAACTATGTCCAGGCTCACGGCCATGGAACTCAAAAGCTGTGCTCCTGCAACTGTTTATTTTTTTCTGGAGGCTTCAGTTTAGTTGGCTGTTTGTCACTGAGTGCAGTTTTGCTGGAATGCTGCTTGCCTGCCATCAGAATAGGGAGCACCTGTGAAAGGATTGTGGTGTCACCTGAGAGGAAGAAAATCAGTGTGCTGCAGGGTGAGTGTACACATTCTGGAAAGAAATCTTTGTACAAGCAAGCTACTGCCTTCCAAGGAAAAATTAGCTTGCGACAGAACTTTTTATTTTGGAAAGGTAAATTCTGGTGTAAAGGTCTAAAAGTAGCTGTCAGCTTGGTAGCTGGTTGCCTGTTCTGAGCAGTGAATTTCTCTGTGCTGAACTCTTGAAAGTGCTTTTCAGGCCACACTTTCACTGGTCTCAAATTATCTTAATTGCAAACCACTTATTTGAACTGATGAGTAGTTAACACAAATGTGACACAGTGCTCATTAGAGTAGAAAATCAATCAGTGTTTAGTGTGGGCTGGATTGACATTTGTGGATTGATAGGGGATGGGAAGGTTCATTTGGGTCGATAAATGGCTCCGTGATGAGTGTGTGAAGTGAGCTGCTGTGCTTGCGGTCAGAATCCAGCAGCATCAGCCCTGCTTCCTAAGTGTCAGTTTTTGTGGAGTAGCAGAGCAGTGCTGGGGCATGGATCCCCACGTGTCAGATTAGGTGATTTATGGTGCTGCTCCCCTGCTCCTGGAGCGCTGCAGCTGACAGGCTGCAGCCCCTGGTGGCTTTCCTGGGCTTGTCCCTGGGACTGCTGGGGGTGATGCTGACTATGCATCACTTCTCCAGGATTTCAGTGCTCAAGGCATGAGTGTGTGCAGAGGGGAGGGGATGAACAAGCAGCCAGAGAGTCTTGGAGCTTCATGCATGTCACTTCCATGACAGGCCCTTTCTTTAGGATGTATTCCCCCAGTATCTAAGATAAGCTTATACTGACATAAGTTGTATTTAAAATCATAGAATTTGGAAGGGACCTTAAAGATCATCTCGTTCCACCTTTTACTAAACCAATTTAAATTGATTTCACTGTAGTTCTCCATTCCCTGCCTTGTACTTGCATCCACTCGATCCTTTGGTTAACACTTTGAAACACAGTTGGGAGAGCAATGATGAAGAAAACATTTTCTATTTGTTTGGTTCCCTGAACTGCCTGGTCACAGAGCTGAATGGATCATAGTCCCAGTCCAGAGGGAGAGAGGGCCAGGACGGGCACAGCTGGGACAGAGGATATGTCGCAGCAACATCAGCTGTCCAGGCCAGCTGACAGCAGCCTGGGACTGCCCTCTGGCACCTCAGAGGACACTTGCTGTGCCCTTTTCACCTAGGACAAGTGTCTGTAAGGTAATGATGTGGGAATGATGGCTTGTGTGGCTGTTCTATTCATACACTGCTGTGTTTTGATCCTTGAAGTCGGTGCCAGTGAGAAGTTTGTTTGCTGGAAGATTCTGCAGTCACACTGGGGCACTTTTGTGCTCTGATGTGTGGGCTGATTGGCACTAAAATCTCCCAGCATGTGGATGTGGAGCAGGGCCAGCTGTTTGGAACATAAATGGTAATTAGTTGTTTTCTAAATGTTGGCTTTATCAAGGTTTACAAACAGAACAGACGATCTCCACTCCACTGCTCCTAATGAGCATTCCCAAGCTCTAACAATTCCAGCTCCTAAGCAGTGCAGGAACACTTGCCCATGGAGTCCTGCACTGCTGGACTTTAATCCCCTTTAATGTGGTATCAGATCAGGTAGAGAGAGGCACTGATAAATCCTGCCAGGGTGCACACACTTGGACACAGAGCCAGGAGAATCTGGTTTCTATTCTGCCTCTTACCAAAGCATCCTTAGAGTGGCTCGGATCTAAAGCAGGGAGCAGAGGGGTCCAGTTGAGCACTGGTATCTGGAATATTTTGCTCTCTGTCTGCCCCTTCCCAGAGCATTGTTTTCCATGGAAGGAGGTTGGGAGAGCCAGTGCACTGAGGGTCAGGATGGGGGACACCTTACCCAGGTGAGGATGCAGGGATTCCCATTTTTGCCCTGCTTTGCACCAGGTGTAAAGATCCAAAGGACCTTTGAGCCCTGTGGGACTCTAACAAGGCATTTGTGGGGTGTAGTAGGACAAGGTTACTGTGGTGTGGTATCTGAGCATGACGTGAGTGACACAGGCAGAAAGGCTAAGGGAGAAGGAATGAATTCTGCTGCCTAAACCTTCTGTGTGAGAGGTCAGATCTGGCTCTGTGCCCACTCCGGGAATATGTGCAGGTTCCTGCAAATTGTTGCTGTCACCACCAGCAGTGGCACACAAGGAAACAAAATTTCAGAATGCCATCCTGCAGCAGAGACCTCAAGGGGCTATTTCTAGACGGAATTGAAGCTCCATGTGATGTGGTGGACTGTAGCCTCATTGTGAGGGTAGAAAACAACCACAAAAGTGGTTTGCACTGGAATTCTTTATGCTGTAGTGGGCAGCTGGATTCAAATGTTTTGGAGCTTTGCTCCTTTTTGATGCCATACTAGCGCTGTGGGTGAAGAGGCTTCACAACCAGCTGTCACCCAGCAGGTGAGCTGGAGTGGGTTAGCACTTGGATAAATGAATTTTGTGCAGAAGCTACCTGCGTGCAGCTTCTCCTGGGACCCATCAGCTGTTGTGGAATTTGTCAGCTCACCAGACAAGTGTGTGCTGCCTCTCACACACACCAGGAATCCCGAGAATGCGAAGGGCTCTCAGATTCCAGCCCTCTATAGCCCTTCCCCTCCTGCTCTAGGGGCTAGTGGAAGCAGGAAGGGAGGTCAGGCTCCAACTCCAAAGTCGGAGGAGAGGAATTTGTGGATGTGTAGCAGATAACGCCCATCACTCACTGGGCTTTGCCACTCCCACTTCCCCCTCCCTTGTGGAAAGTCTGATTAAAGCCAGCCGCTCCGCCCTGGCTGGCTGAGCCATACATCCATGCACAAATGCCAGATTCTCTTCATTCCAGGCTGCTGACTTCAAGAAGGACTTGCTCTGACAAGCTGGAAATGAGGGCTGGCAGCTTCGTCTGCAGCTCAAAGGCTTTATCTCTCTTAGACACTCTCCCTAACATTTCCCACAAACACCGCTCTGCTGGTAGGAGCTGTTGCACACACAGGATCCATCAGGCACTTATGAATAAAGCCTTACCTTGTGTAACTCTCCTCAGAACAGGCAAGGAACACTTCACAAAGCACTTGGCACCGGGCCCACAGCAGAGCTTGCTCGCCTTGTGCTTCAGCCTCATTATCTGGGGAGCAGTAGGAAGAGTCAGCTCAGCCTTTGATTCTCTTGTCCCCCTACCAAGCACTGGTGTTCTTTCCCCCCACAAAAATCCTACAGTCCAGCCTTCATCTCCCGCTTGGACTATTTCCATCAGCTGAAAGCTGGCAGCTTTCCATTATCTCCAGCTTCCACAGCATATTCTGATGGTTCTTCACCTTGGCCTCTCCTCCCTCTCTGAACTCCCACCTTCACTCCTGCCCCACTTCTCCATGACAAGTCCTTTGACTTCCAGAATTGTCCTGGCTCCAGCAGCAGCCGCTGTTTCCCTGCTGTTGCCTCCCAGCGTTGTTGCCTCACTGCTCCATGAGGGATGCCAGCTGTGTCCACCTGTTAGGGTTGTTTCGCATGTGCCTTTAAGCCAGCTGCTTCTGCTGCCTTTGCAGCCTTGAACCTGGAATATTCACATGCCCTGGCCTATCTCAATCAATTGATGATTGATTGAGATCAATCAATTGATGATGAACTCAGCCTTCACTAAATGCTTTCCCAGGGTGGAACCTATTTGAGAGATGCAATAATGGTTCTAGAGACCCTGTGCCAGCAATTGCAAGATGGCCAAGCTCTTCTTTGATTGCTGTTTGTGGTTTCAAAATCAGTATTAGAGCAAGTGTACTTTTACATTCATATATTTAACATGTGAAATTGAGATAACCTTAAGCTTGATGCAGTAAGGTGTGCACCCTCATATAAAAATTTATCATAAACCAAATTTGAGTCATCATCATGGTTGTCACATGATTTCTGCTTAAAAGGGCATCTTTGATGTCATCATCATATTGCTTCAGAAGCAGCTTGTCTGTATTATTTTAGGTTTTGGATGGTGTGTACATGTCTATAGCTTCTAAAAACCATAAGGCCAGTGTCAAGCATCTGCCCAGCACTTCACAGATTGCACAAGTAGCTGGTAGCAGACAAAACTCTTTTTTTTGGTCTGATTTTTGAGGGAGGGCTGTTACCACAGGGCCTTACAACTGATCCTGCTGAGCAGAAAAGTGATTCCACTTTCTGGACATTGTGTGAAATAAGACTTGTGAAACAAAAGCTCTAATTTCCCTTTATGATGCTTGATCCAGAGCACACAGCTCTGGAGCAGCAGGATATGAGAATTAGAATAGTTGTTGCAGTGAGGATTTTGAACAAGAAGCAGGCATGAAGTACCCAAAGCATTTAACCTCTGTGTTTTATTAATCCTGGAGCAAGTGTAATTTAAAGTGGCACCTCTATAATTGATGAAGTATCTTTTACCATTTGTTTAATTACCAGTTTCAGTGTCTAGAAAGCAGCAGATCAATAATTTACAGTGATGAACTTCCCTGTGTCTCTGTTTTTCTGCTGCAGCCATGCAAACAACAGCTCTTGAAACAAACCCTCAAATACTGAAGCTTTCCTTTAGGTGATATAAAAGAGCTTAACCCTTTTTTGTGCCACAGGTGCACTCCAACACCACTGAAGCTGAGGGCAGAGCACTGACCTTGGCCAGGCAGGGTTAATTTAGGGCTTGCCCTGCATGTTGTATCAGCTCTCAGCTTTTTGCAGCCTCGTCTCATTGTCGGAGACTGATGAAGGCTGGGCTCCTGTTGTTGCTGTAACAGCAGATGCTGCTGCCCTGGCATTATGAGAGTTGTTAAAACAGAAAATTTAGGCTAATGAACCAAAGCTGCTGCCTGTGGTTTATAAGTATTTCTTACATGATGGGATTTGATAACAAATGTTGACTTTCCTATGTGAAATACCTATTCTTGAGACTCTTGGATCCTTCTGTCAGGTTAGAGCTAAGATGCCCTCATGGTCCTGCAGCATCTCTCCAAGGGGACCTACAGGACCTATACCTGTCAAATCAGAGGGAAAAAGGTGTTTCCTTCCAAGTGGGATGGGCCTTCAGACAGGTCCTGTTGTGGTCCTGGCTGCCATGGACAGTGGGCTTTCCTTAAAGGGTGTCAGAGCAGAAGATGTAAAGACACCCAACTTCCATGAGATCTCCAAATCCATGCATTTCCAGCAGGATGGTGCTTCCCCTTTCCTGTCTCCTGCACTTAGGAGTGCCAATTCTCATCTTCTGATGGATGCTGTGGGACAGTTGGCATTTCTGTTAATGTCACAACTGTCAATTCCTTCAGGATCTCTCCGTTGAGTTGGAGCTCACAGCCCAGAAAAAGCTTTTATTTATAAAGTAGGTGTAAAGGGTCATGAGGAAGATTCCTGGGCCTGTTGTGTCAGCCTCAGCAGGGTTTGTGCAATTTTGCAACCACCCAGTGCAGGACTAGGAGTAAATCAGACAGAGAAAGAAAAAGGGTTTGGACCTAACCACAGCTGGGGAATGAATGTTTCCATTCTCTGCACAGACCCATGTTTATCCAGATGTGGAACACGCATTCCTGAGAACCACAAAGGGATGGACTCCTTGGTTGTTCTTTATTGTCTTTGTTTCTGATTAAACTGATGTCTCTGATAATGCAGAAAATATTGAAAATGCAGAGAGCAGGAGGACAGTGTAGTTCTGAGTGAGCAGGGAGTTGAAACTGTCTTGGAGATATTCCTTACAATCCAAAGGGGGCTAAGTTGCAAGCCAATGATTTATTTATTTTTTAACATCAATGTCATTATTACTGCTTCTTTTACATTAAAAAAATCTTAATTTAAGGTGGTTTTGATCCAACAGTAATGTCAGTTTTAAACTCTTGGAAAACAATATCCTGGATTGTGTGAGTACAAGCTGATGCATGTGGACATAGGATATCCTTCTGAAATTATGGCTGTGTTTTCCAGGCAGCCTGGAACACTTTTGCCATCATGATGGCAACTCATAGTTCCCTGTGGATCTTAAGTGATGATAAATCTATTTTGGGATAAAAAAGATTCACCAAAGCATTAAAGTCTTTTTACCACAGGCTCTTTGGGGCGCTGGCAGAGCAGTCAGGAGGAGATGACCTCAGCCAATACCCTTGGCTTTCCCCCTCCTTTGCAGCAGGAGCAGAGCAGGCAGGGGAAAGGGAAGCAGCTCAGACATCAGCTGCAATATCATCTGCCCACGTGCTCAGCTCAGCTGCCAGCCCTGAGCCTGACACGCTGCCAGGGCCAGTCTCACTGCCTGGCTCCTCTCCTTCCGTCTGCCTTTGGAAGCTGCTCAGGCCCTTCCTTTGAGCACAATCTGGAATTTCTACAGCTCATCCAATATTCTTATTTTGGGTTCATGATCTAGTTGTTGAAACTCTTGCCTTAAACTTTTCATAGGGTGCTTGTGCCCATCACAATCAATGTAAAGTGCTCTTTGTTCCCTTACAAAGGAGGGTTTGAAAGAAGTTCAGTATCATGTGTGTCACTAATAGTTTTGTTAGAACTTATTTATAACTTTTCACTGCCCCAAAATAACTGCCTGCCTTAGGCCAACAAAGTCAGTTTGGAACAGAGGAGAGAAAAAAAAAGAAAAAAAAGTGGTGGTGGAAGTACAAATTGTGCCTGTAAACTCTTCACTTAAAAATCATCAAATGAGAAACTGCTCCACTTGTCTGAATGTCCAGAGCATTGAATGTGCTCACAGAACTTAACTCCACTTGGGATTTGGAGTTTACTGCAATTGCTACATTTGCTTTAAAGGAGGGTCACACCCAGAAGAAAAATAAGAACTTGTTGCTCCCAGGTATCACCCGTCACTTGCAGGTTGCTGACTTGGCTTTTTCCCTTAAGGAACCTATGGATATTACATGGAACAAACCTATGGCAGATGCAATTGTACCAATACAAAACGTTGCTCATAGTAACATATCCCTATATTTTGGGTACAAATTACACTGATATCCCAGATATTACACTGATATAAACATCTTTATCCTACTATAAACTGTCCATCCTAAGGGATTTTGCTGTTACAGTAACACTAGAGAGGAGTAGGGTTAGTTATGTGTTGGGGCATCACTCGTGTACAAACTAGTTTATAAAAAAATCCAAATTTAAGGAAATATGTTCCACATGTGAGCTTCTCTCCTGTGCTTTTCAGGCAAGTTTTAGATATTTGACCTTTATTCTTCTGACTTTGGAAGCTTGAATATACTCATAAAATCTAGATATTACCTATGCTCCAGTCTCCACGTAACAGAAAAGTTCATGGCTTTGAAAACAAATTAGGAATTCCACGATGGCTTTATTCAAGCTTTATGAAAAGCTCCGTGCTGCCTTAAAAGAAACAATTTCATTTGGCTGTTTTGGAGGGAGGTATTTCCTTTTTAAATGGTTTTTCACAGTACCAATGATCTGGTTTTGGGTGTGGTTTATTTTAATGCAAAGCTACATTGATGAAAGATGTGAATTAAAAGAGAAAAGGACAGGAGAGGTCAGTCAAGTTTAATTGTTTCCTATAAAGCAGTCTGATATAGGATTTGGTAACTGGATTTCTGTAAAATGATGTGTGTTGGCACAGTTAAGAACGATGTCTTTCGGGTTTCAGCCTTCCTTAGGTTTCAGATTTAACCAATTAAAAGAAAGTAAAGCAACTTAAACATTCTGTTTTAGTGCTCGCAGTTCTAAATAGACAATTCCTGTATTTAGAGAAGAATTTTGCAATCACTGGGGGCACAGGCGAGGCTTGGGATCCTGTCAATACAGCAATACTAGGGGTGGTTGAACTCTGCTTTCAGACTCTCAGTCTCATACCTGTGATTCTTCTCAACTTTTTACAGCCAAGACAAATATCTTATTTCTCCTGGACCTGACTTTGAAACTGAGCAAACAACTTAGTGACTGCATCCTTGGAGCTGGTATGAAAAATAAACAGGGAATACAACAGTGTTAGGGTCCAGGCTTACAGCTGAGACTTTGTACTGGCTTAAATCCCCAGGGAACTCACTCCCAAAAATGTTTTTTCCAAATTTAACTTCCAGATACCACTGACCACAAGCCATACCAGCAGAGGCCATCTTGCTGAATTGCTTTATAATTGTTATGGAGCAAGTATTACACGAGAAAAGAGGCACAAGAGCATTTAAAATAAGAGCTGTCTTGTAGCTGTTTTTCTCTGAGTCATAACCACTTGTGTTTCCCAGCTCTGAAAAACCTGCCTGTTGCCTGCACTCATTTTCCCCCTTGCTGTGCACTCAAGGATATGAAGTATTTAACAGGACAAAAATTAAAGGTCAGTCTAAAAATCCTCAGAAATCAAGATGTCCCTAAAGATAAAGTCCAACATGAGACATCCTCTTGGCACAGAAGTGCTGCATGTCCTGGAAAGCTTTGAGTGCACACCCTTTTCTGGCCAGGTGTTGTGGGGACAAGGACCAGGTACAAGCAGCTGCTGAGATCCTGGTGACACTGGAGGAATCCTGTGGAACAGTGCAGGGATTTGGGAATAATTGGGAATCTCAGCTGTGTTTTCATGGGGTTGTGAAGCTCCTGATGCTGTGATGTAGAGAGAGCTCTGCTGTCAAACTTTACCATCAATGACTCTTTCACAAGGGTGGCCTGGGTTGGTTGTTTGTTTTTGTTTTTTTTTTTAAGGCTCTCACCCTAAATTTGCTGTGGCAAACTGACCCTTGCAACTCAAGGAGGTCTTACCAGCTGACAGGAAAATGTTGGCTGGGATTTGGCCTCATGTTCCCCTGGAAGCTGTGTCATTCTGCAGGGGCTAGGGGAAGACACATAGGATGTGGCAGGGCTACAGATACAGAATTATTTGTACATTTTGTCACAAACATCTCTTGCTGTCAGGGAGAAAAAAAAAAACAAACCAACCCAAAACTCTGGGTGATAAATCTGTTTAGCAGTTTATATTGTGCTCATTTCCATGGCTGTGTCAGACTGTGTTTGCTCAGCAAGCTGCCCTGCACTGGGAGCTGGGAGCTACTGGCCTTATCCAAAGACAAAGCAGAGATGGAAAGATACCCCTCACTGGGGATCACGGGGAAACGTTCCAGTTTTATCACTTTACCCAAACAAGGCCTTTGTGAGCATTGTTGTAGGAACTCCCTTTCATTTGTATAAGAAGGAGGAAAATCTGTCCTTTAACTGAGCTTGCAGTTTTGGTGTCTGCTGAAGGGATGGGGAAAAGTGTGTGTTGGAGCTACAGCTCCACACCAGTGCCTCTGACAGCTCTGCTGGGACGTGCACAGCTGCCTGTAGCTGCCAAAACTCTTGGCCTAGGAGACATTAATTCCTGCAATTTTGTGGGAACCCTGCAAAAATGAACTTAAATGGTTCCCAACGTCTTTACTGTTTAAACCAAGATGAGAAAGAGAACTGTCCAGTTCATAAAACACAGCAGCAAACTTGTGCTCCATGGATCTGAAGGGCAGGAAGGGGAGCTCTCGGCCTGCCCTCTGCATCAGCACTGCCTGTGTCGTGCTTTCGGATGTGGTTGTGTCTTTTCCTGCCCTTTCCCAATCAGAGACGTGCTCAGCTTTGCTTTGCAGGTGTTATTTTACAGATTTAAAAATCTATTCTGTCTTTTTCCTGCCATGGTGAAAAGCAAGGGCATGATAGAAGGACAGAGCAGCTCTAATTTGTCCATTTAGTTGCTATTTTGGGCTGCAGGACAGGACCCTGCTCAGCAGAGGAGTCACAGGTGAAATTCTGTCCCTGTGTATGGAGGGGAGCCCGGGATGTGCTCGTTTCCCCTGATGTGTGACCAGCCTGGTGTGTCCCTCCTCAGTATTCCTGTACATCCTTCTCCTCCAGACTGCAAACAGTTTAGTGCTGATCTGGCCTTATATAGTAATTTCCTATTATTAGAAACATTTCCTTGGGATCTTGCTCAGGGAGTAGCAGAGGGAAATCCTGTTTCCTTCATCTAATTTTCAGGCGAAGTTTTTGTTGCGATATGCTTTCCAGCCTTAAGCCCTTTCTAACACTGAGCCTCTTTTCAGAAATGCAGGAAAAGAAATGGGAAGGAATAGGAATTGTCAGTCAGCAGTGTGAGCTGTAAGGTTTTGTCTGCAGCCTGTGCATTCCCTGTTCTTTTTCGTCGTGTTTTCCTCACTCAGATTCAGTCCTTCCTTTGAAAAACCAACTCTCTGTTTCATGCTGGGTTGTGTGAAAAGTAGTGCGCTAGGATGTTTCACCTGAGAGTGCCAGGGATGGGCAGGCAGCCAATGGCTGTGCTAAAAAAGAGGAACAACTTTAAATTAAGGAAGGAGAAGTTTTTGTTCTGCGTGCGACAAGAACGTGTTTTTAAAGGCGAGACTGGTGACTGAAAGCACGGAGATATGCACAGGCTTTGAACACTTAATTTTTCCTGTGAAAACATTTTTTCCCCTTAAAAGGAAGATGTAGGTCCTGCCACTGGGAGTGACTGTTTGGAAAGTCAGTCGGGAGGAATGCACATCAGCTGAACTAAGTCAGGCTGTTTGTATTACCAGCTCCCTATGTTTTTAAAGGCGAGACTGGTGACTGAAAGCATGGAGATATGCACAGGCTTTGAACACTTAATTTTTCCTGTGAAAACATTTTTTCCCCTTAAAAGGAAGATGTAGGTCCTGCCACTGGGAGTGACTGTTTGGAAAGTCAGTCGGGAGGAATGCACATCAGCTGAACTAAGTCAGGCTGTTTGTATTACCAGCTCCCTCCAAACCCTGTCTCTGCCACAGGGAGCTTCTTAAAATGATTGTGTCAGAGCAGGGCCAGAGCAATCACAGGGAATTTAACTGTTGGGTTTAAACTTTGTTGTTGGAGTCAGTGCAACAATTGCTGTTGGGATCAGAGTGTGTTTGTAAAATCAGGGAAACCCTGACAGGGCCGCAGCGCCCGTGAGCGGGAGCAGCCACGGGGATGAGACAAACTGGCATCACATTAAGGGCATCTGGTAATTATAAAGTGGGACTTTGTTCTGATGGCCACTGTCAAAGCCAGCCAGCCATTTCTGTTTCACTGGCTCAGCAGAAAGCAACAACAAGGAAAATTTATCGTAATTTGTTAGATTAACCCAGTTTCTGTTTTCGCTCACGTCACAGACCCAGAATTATTGTGTGTGTGCGGGAGCCATAACTAAATACAAGCCCGTCATATGTGCTTTTTAATCCATCACCAGGGGCATCAAAACAGGGAACAGCACTGGCAGAGAAAGTGTAGGAATCTGAGGAGACGTGTGCATCTCCATTTTTTGTAATATTCCTTTTTTTTCCCTATTTATTTGTGAAAGAGTGAGCTTGGGAAGAGAAGAAGTTCGGTGTTCTCACTGACGAAGCTTTCTTGGAACAGACAAAACCAGTATTGACAGTTTTAGGAATTACAAAGCATAAATTAGAATCCAAAATAATAATCTAAATATTCTTTGTCTTCTGGTTTTTGAACCCTTTTGGCCACACCTCACTATTTTTACGGTTTTGTCTGTAACCGTGCAAACACCTTCACACAGAATCGAGGAATTCAGTCAACTTGTGATGTCATGAAGTTTGCAGTAAAATGAAGGAACTTTCATCATCTTGAGGCACCTTTTGAGTGAGTATAATGAGCTTTTGGTTTAATCTTTCTAGGTGTGAAGTTTCATGACTGTGCAGGAATGTTGTGTCTCCAGGGGCCGATATCCTGTGTTCAAACCTCTGTTCCTGACTACTTGTTTGGAGCACTCTTGCAAGGGGAAGAGGAGATGAATTAATCCAAAAACTCGGTAGAAAAGAGAATTCTTAGCAGAACGAATGATGAAGGGAGGAGGTTCTGCCTTGTTATCAAACCTGTTACAATATTTAGCTTTGGCTCTTTGGCAGAGTGTTGATTTATTGTTACCCTGCAGTTGAATGTTCATCCTCTTCTGGACACAGGGTGTTTTTCCTAAGCAGTGGGACAAATGTCCCTCAGAATCCTCAGCTTCTGCTATAGGGTGTTTTAGGAATGTGAGGCATTTTAATCAGTTTCAGATCAGGATAATCTGTACAGCAGGACACGTGACAGGTTAAAGACATTTCTATTTTTTGATTAAGATGTTCCTCTGACCTGCAAGAGGAAGGGCTCTCAAATTCCTGGCCTGTTTAGGGTGGTTTCTTTCCCATGGTATTTTTGCCAAGTGCTTTCTAATTATGGAATGTGTCTTATTCTGTAGTTCTTTTGCAAGGCAGAAATAAGGAATATTATAAAAATCCAGAAGGAAGACACGCACTGATAGATGTACTTGACACCTTTTGGAATAACACAGATGTGACCCACGTTGATTTTTGAATAGCATGAACCCAAGGCAGCATCTTGTACCTCCAGATTTATATTTTGCAGTAGAACCTGCACAGCAGAGGGGAGCACTGATGGTGTTTTCATGGGGCCAAACTCTTTATTTTTTCAGCAGAGCCACTGCTTGCGGGTGTAGCTTAGCAAGTCACGCTCAGCTCTGCGAGCCTGTCGGAGCAGGGCTGACAGGAAAGGTTTCCAGTCCCCTTGCTTTGAATGTGAAATTTTATGCAGGGAATCAGCTGCTTATCTGCAACGAGCAGAGCAATCCCAGTGCTCTAATCCAGGGTTTATATGAGTCACTTCTAACTGGTGAGGCCTGGAAAACTTGATTCATCCCTCGGCCTGTAGTTGCCTGTTGTAGTGAGCCAGACCTTGCCAGCCATCCTCAGCAGAAATCACAGACAAGGGCTGGGCTCTGCTGCTGGAAAGGAAGAGTCTGGTTTTATCACCTTAATAATCCAGGATCAAGATCTTACAAAGTAAAATTATCTCTGCTTTCCAACTTTTTTTTTTTCCCCCTCCTAATTTAGGCTAACCCACATGTAGGAGTGTTTTCCTTGCCAGCAAAAGCTGGGCAGTAGTTTGGCTGCAGAAAAAAAGCAGTTTGAGTAAAGGTCTTTCCAGTGAATAAATAAATAAAAGGGTTCTCCTGCATGGAAAAAAACCCAAGGGAAATGTGTAAAAAATGTACTTCTAAGTGTTGGGCTGTTGTATACTCTTTTCTTATGTGGCATTTTCAGTGATGAGATGTGATCTGAGAAGTGTTAGGAGGTGTAAACTAGGGGAAAGGTAAGATTGCTTATGTGAAGATAACTCTGCTAATACTTAAAATTGTCACAGGAGTTTTACTGAATCTGTTTGGTTACAATTAGACTGATTTGAGGAGTGCTGGTGGAGCACTGACATTCTCCTCCTGAAGAATTAGAGCTGCCAGGCCACAGCTTTAATTATGCTTGGAAAACTGGCTCAGGGCTCACTGTTGTGTTTCAGTAATGGCTAATGTGGCTCAGTTTGGGAAATGGAGTTTATATTACCTTTGATCTTACCTGTGCACAGGAGAGGGGCTTGGAGTAGTGTCCATTTCCTTCAGTGCCAGCCCAAAGCTAAACCCTCCTTTGAGCCACATCCTAAAGCCGCTGCCGTTAAAAATTCACCCAACTGAGATAAGAAATGAATGAAAGTCCTGCCAAGCAGAGTTGTGCAAGAACCACAAATAATGTTCAAAATGGAGGCTGAGAGGGCAGAGGAGCTGTGGCACTGCAGTGCTCTCAGCAGTCAAGCTCCATCCCAAATGCTTGGCACATTCTGCCCGTGCCGAGTGACATCCAGCGCGGCCGGGATCTCTGGGATCGCTGCCTTGGGCCAGAGCTAATTAGAGGGGAGTGCTGCACCCAACCACTGACAACATCTGCTACGTGTGTTTGCTTTTAAATAGCCTCCTCTGTGAGTAGGTTGAAGCTTTTTAGCTTTTTGCTCTAAATCTTTCTGCTTCAGAGCTTGACTTTACCCTTCCTGTAACAGAATTTGTGGTGGATGCGTTTTGATAAGGAGGAAAAAAACAAAACAAAAAACCCTTTAAGCAGAGCTGAGTGCAGAAGGTGCCAGTCATGAAACATCAGCAGCTGAGCTTGGGAATCATTCCATGGCTCTGCATGTTCAATGGTTACAGAACCTTCCTGACAGCCCATACTGGGAATTATCTGAGATACCTGAGGGATAGCATCCTCTGTAACAGATTTATATCTTTATTTGCACTCCTTTGAGGATGGATGCACAGCTTAGTCCATTGAGGAACAAAATAATTAATAAAATCATAGAATAATTTTAGATTGGAAAGTACTTGTGGAGATCTCTGGTCCAACCTCACTTCCAGGCAGGACCAATTAAGATCAGGTCGCTCAGGAACTGTCTGGTTGAGTTTTAAATATCTCCAAGGATGGAGTTTCACAATTTCTTGGGCCCTCTGTTCCAGTATTTGACAGCACTCACTGGGAAAAAAATTTCCCAATAACCCACTGGAATTTCCCTTCTTCCAGCTTGTGTCCATTGTCTCTTGTTCTTTCACTTCCCCCCTAATGCTAGTGAAGGCTGTACAGTATTTTTGTCAGAATGCTCTTATCTCGGGGAGGTGGGTGGGAAATGAGGGGAGGTTTTCACACTCTTGGTCATAAATAATTTTATGTGAACGGAAATAATTTTACCAGAACACTGATGAGCTCAGAGACAGCAAAGTGTGCAACTTCTGTTTGCGAGGGCTGGGGACTGAGGGCAGCAGTGCCTTCACTGTGTCCTGTAGAAGGCTCTTACTTGGTAGTGCAGGTGATTTTGTAATGAGGACCTCAGAACTTCCAGGTGTTTTGGTGCTGGATGTCTCCAAAGGAATCTGGAATAAAATACTGCTGAGCCAGGTTGGACAGGGCAGCCTGGTCTGATGGAATGGGAAATAGGTGAACTTTAAGGTCCCTTCTAATCCAGACCATTCTGTGATTCTAAATCCTGGTGAAAGCAAACTGCATCCAACCCTGGACTCTTTGTGGCCCTTTGATTTTCTGAGGAGGTGATTCCAAGTGTAATGTCAGTCCCAGGACTGGGGCTGTGTGTTTGCTGTGTTTGGGGTGAGCTGGGAGAGGCTTTGGGGAGCCCTGTCCATGTTGCTGCTCCAGGACAATAACTTGCTGTTCCAAAGCTCATCTCTTCCTGTCTGCTGGCTGTGGTTTGTGTGCTGGGCTCGGCCCCAGGTTTTCCAGCGCCTGGGATTACTTTTCTTTCCGTTTTTCCCTGTCATTGGGCAGCGGGAACTCCGCAGGCAGCGCAGCTGACTTCCCCGGGACTGCCTCTCCTGGGCTGCGCACGGCGGACTCTCCTCGCTGGGAGGGGAGTTCTCCTTCTCCTTGGAAAACGCCCTCTCCAGATGCTCCAGTAGGAGCTGGTGGGAGGGAGGGAGTTCTGACTGCGCTGAAAATGCCATGAAAAAAAAATAAAAAAATAAGGCAACTGACAGAAGAGAGAACTTGCCCTCAGATTGCCACTTTTTGCAGCGGCGTAAACGAAGGCTCTGCAAGGGCTGCAGGAGCTGGCGGGAGGCAGAGATGAAGTTCAGAGGCGGGGTAAGGTTTATTGAACTCCTTTGGTGGCTTTGCAGCTTTCAGATGTGTGTCTGGTCTCAGAGAAATGCTTTGAGAAAGATCCCTTCGTTGGGAAGTTATGTGAAAGGGGGTGAAATTGGATAAAAAGCCAGGGAATACCTGTTTGGAGGAGGAAGCCAAGGTGGGAGTTGAGAAAGTGGGAAGAGAGGGGGGAAAGTTGTGCACTGCTTTAGGAGGGAAGAAAGGGTGGAGCTTTCACTTGGGCACAAGGATGTGGAGGGACCCTCCTGGAGCTAGGCTTTGCTGCTGTCCTTCCCAGGGCTTGTGTCTCCATTCCTGCCTGCCTAGGGAATGGCAGGAAGTACCCTCTTAGGGATTCATTGCCACTCCGTTCCTCCAGGCTCTATTTTAGTGTAGGAAAACGTTGTCCATGTTTTAGCAGCAGCCAGAACGCCTGGCCCTGTGTCCTGCATGGCAGGACAACCCCGAAACTTGGGAGAAGGAGTTTGTGGCAAAAGATTGAGAGGAGTGGGATTGTTACCTGGAAAAACAGATGAGTAGGCGAGGAAGATAAAAAAAACTAACAACAGAGAACACAGAGCTCCTTCTTCTGTGTTGTAGCACAGGAGCAGGGACACTGAGTTAAGCTAAAAGTTGCCAAAGAGATGCAAAGATTATTTTCATACAATGAATAATTGGGCCATGGAATTCACTGACTCTGGAAGATGCTGAGATCAAGAATGAGGGAGTGTTATAAAAAAGTGTGTGGGCTTTTGACTGGATAAGAATGCTCAAGGCTTTAATTGGTAAAGTGACCAAATTTAGGAAGAGAAGGACTGAAAACGTCACGTCTGTAGATTTGAGCAATTCTCTGTGGAAGAAGAGTTAGCATGGGGCTGTGTGTCCCATACCTGCTCAGTCCAGACATCCTTGCATATTTTCACAAATATTCTGGTGTTGACCACTGAGAGAGTGATGAAGGGAAGGGCAGAGCCTTTGGATGACCTCCTGAGTCTGTGGAAGTGGAGGTGACAGGGTTAGAGAGGGTGTTTCTGCTGGCATGTGGGGTGCTGGGGCCAGCACCTTTGCACAGCTGTGGGCCTGGAGAAAGGTTGTCAGAGGTGGTAATGAGAGTGTGACAGGCAGAGGTGGTGTCTGGGGTGGTGTTCTCCGAGGGAACTGTGGGTGTGGAAGTGCCCTTCACATGCCCCGGGAATGCTCTGGAGTTCTGTTTGGAAAGTTTGACTCTCAGAGAGACATCGTGGCCTGAGAGGGTTGTGTGGGGGGTGTGGAATGCAGTGGGGAAGGGCTGGGAGTGGGGTTGGCAGTGGGACACCAGCAGGGCTGGGCTTTCCCAGGGCAGTGCAGCAGGGAATGGGGCATAGGGGGCACATGCAGGCCCTGGCTCTTAATGTTTGAGTTTCTGCCACCCTTCACCTGCGCAGTCTGATCTGGAAATCAGCATCAAAACTCACTTGAAGGGGCAGCAAGCTGAGGTTTTGCCTTTTTTTAATGCCTTTTTCCAATCTGTTTGTCCTCTGAAGCTGCTGTGGGAGGCCCAGGCCTGTGGGCACAGGTCTCCTGAGCAAACTGCCACCAGCAACATCTTTTAACCAGCAGCAGCTTGTGCCATCTGTTCAGGAGCAAAAATGTCAGCTCCCTAAATATAGAAATTCTGTGTATTTACTTTTCCAGCCCTGGTGATCTTTCTGGTTTGCCTAGTTCATTTTTCTTACTGCCCTTTTATATTTAGCCTGGTGATTGAAATATCATTAGCCCTCTTAAGGGTAAACATTTTTCCTGTCCTTCAAATCAGTGCTAATTGCTTATTTCCTTACTCATCCCCCCCCAAAGTAAAATCTAGAAGGTATAATTATATTATAAACATTGAACAAATAATATTATCTGCTTATTACCTGTATTTCAATTTGTCCCTACTCAAAGTATGGAAAACCTCAAAAGAAATTACTTTACAAGAATTAGGCAAGGATGTAGCATTTCTATCTCTTTAATAGGATTTTTTTTGAATAGTGTATTCTGGAGTCCCATCCTTCCATATGGTTTAGGATGGGAAGTATCAGAGGGAGAACCAAGGTCTGAGTTCCCTGACTCCAGACATTCCATTGTTGGTGATGTATTGGTCTAAAAGAAGCAAGAATAAAAAGTAATTCTAAGAAATGGTCCTTGAGAGGCAGCTGCAAGTTCAAGTTTTTCCCTCCAACTCTGCTGGTCTGGGTCACCAGAGTTGTTACCTGGTTTTGATCCCCATCCACCTGACAGCTCTGATTTTCCCAAGTTGTCTTTTGGGAAATCACTTCATTGGCCTTACATAATTCAAAGCAAAAGAAAACATTTCCTTTTGTTATTTATTTTTTTTAACTAAACAAGCCAAATATGTGTATTATCAATTATTAGCTCAGGTGGCTTCAGACAAATCCACATGGTTGGATGCAGGGGATTTTTATGGAAAACACGGAGCTGCCTCTCGGGGAACCTTCTTTCCAACCCAGCTGTTGACTAACAGAGTTGTGTCCAAAATGTGCAGCTGATTTTCAGTGTGGCAGGAGGGAGGAGGATCCTGAGTGGCTGCACTTCAGTCTGTCAGGGATTTGCTGGCAGAATCCCTGATTCTGGTCCACCTCTGTCATCATTATTTTTTTCTCCATGTAAAAGGCAAGAGAAGCTTTCCCATTCTGCACCTTGGGAATTGAGGCTCTGGATACAACAGCTGATTTTTGTCTGCTCTGCTGTCTAGCCCACGTTGTGTCCAAGCCCTTTCCCAGGCTGTAGAGTGGACTAGAAATCAAAGGAATTTTTTCTCCTTCCTGCAGCTTTGGCATGACAGTGAAGAATGTCCACGAGACAAATGTTTTTTAGCTGCCACCTCCCCACGAGAAGTTCCTTCTTGGTTCAGGCTTGCATTGTCTTCCAGAATCTAATCTGAATTTCCCTTCCCACTCACATTTGGTTCTGGCCTGTTCTTCCGTTCCCGGCTTTGTAACTATTCCTGGAGCCTGCAGATCAATCACCTTACACTTGATACCAAGATAAAGGTGCCTGCCTCTTCCCAGATGGAACCACTTCCTGGGGTTGTTCTAGTGAGAGTCTCCTGAGTGGATACGACCCAATCTGTAAAAATACATTGCCAGGAGAAAATATTGAAATACACGTTTTTTAGATGGTGAAGCAGAAATTCTGTTTATGTTGTGACTTTCTAAATCAGTTCTGGATTTTCCCTGCTCCATGCAAGACCATTCACTTTGAGAACTCCAGGTGTTTTCTCATGGATGCTCCAGGAAGGAGTGGGAGTTGCTGGTGCTGCCTGTTCCCTCAGTGTGTCTGGATTTGCTGTGCTGGCACCGACCATTCCAGTACCCACCTGGGAATGAGTCCTTGCTCCATGTTGGGTATTCCATGGCCATGGAGCAGCTGGTGGACAAAGCCAGGGGGAGTTTCTTGCTCTGCTTACATCAGCCCCAAAGCCCTGTGCTCATGGCAGACTTGCCCTCCCATCTTCCAGCACAAACTCCCCCAATGTGTTCAGCCTGGCTGACTGAAATCCAAAGGATTTCGCCGCACAGAGCAAAAGGTCCTGTTTTTCATTTCTGAGGTGGATTATTTCTCCGTGTCCTAAGCAGAGGAAAAACTTTATCATGCTTTGGCATTAAGCAGAGTTTAAAGGAAAAATATGTGTTTACACCTTCACAATACCATGTCAGCGATTTCCCACTTCAGTTTAGGAAACTCCATGGTGCAGTCTTGAGTGGTTTTGTACTCCCAGGAGCTTGGAGGTATTTTCTGGTCTTGTTGACTCTTGTATGAACACAAAGAAAAGCTGGAACCCCAGCCAATGTAAACCTGGCTCTACAGGCTGCATTCAGCAACCAATTTACACCAGTGGAGTCTTTCCCAAAATTTAATCCCAGGGAAGAAAAAGCCATGTGAAAGCAGTGCTGCGGTGGTGATTGCACTGGTCCCCACCATTCCGGAGTGCCTTTTCCCTTCCTGGCCTTGAGCCACTGTTGTGCTCACGGCTCTGGAGAAGACATTAAAAGCAAAGAGTGAGTTAAACAGTGTGGGAATGAGTCCCTGGAAACTGTGCCGTGGGGTGGCTTTGGGAAACGTGGTGGCAGAAGTCAGTTTGTGCACTCTGGAGTGGGAGTGACCCTCAGAACAGTGAGCTCAGCACGGGATGAAAGGGGAGATTGAGAGGAGGCACAGGCACTCCTGAGCCCACAGGCACAGAGATCACATGGAGATTGCTCAGATTTTTGCAATTCCCTGTTTGCAGGCTGTGCTGGGTGTGGCATTAGGTGTCTCCATCCTACAGAGGTCAGGGTCTTCAGCTGGGTCCTCCTTTTGGTCCCTATAGGGGACCTATAAGGTGGACATGGTGCAGCTGACCCAAATAATGCATTATCAGTGGGCACCTGTGTTCCCTTTCCTCCTTTCCTGGGCCTGACACTCTCCCAATCCCACAGGGAGGGGATTTTGCTCAAAACCTGCAGAGAAAACCACCAGATTCTTTTTTCCTGGTCTTTGTTTTGCTGATTGAGTTGCACTGCTTTGGTTTAGAGGTGTTACCCAGTGTCAGGGAGGCAGCAAAGCCTGGAGGAGGGATTTGGTGCTGAGCTTTAGGCTAAACCTGACCTGCCTCTCAGGTGGTGGTTTCCCAAGCACTTAAAGGCAGGAGGAGCTGGCCCTGCTGCTGAATCCTTGCTCCTCCCTGAGCCTGCTGTGGTTCCCCATCACTGAAGCCTTGGCCCTCGTCATTACATGTGGGGGGACCAGTGTGGGGAAAACAACCTGGATTAAAACAATGAAAGAATCTGAGTTCATTTTAATCCCTGTCAGAGTTCCAGTCTGGTTTATTGCACAGGTCCTGGGCCATAGGCAAACTGCTTTAATGGTTAATTAGCACCACTATACCACATTTAACTCCCCCCCCTCCCCCCCACCCCGACTGGGTTTTTTAGCATTAATTTACAGCCACCAGATCTGGTGTCTGCCTGCTAACAGAAAATCACCAACATTTTCGTTACTTTCATTTATTCAGTGCCTTACTGCCACACTCATCATTCAGTAGGAACATATGGTCATCACTATGATTATTTTTTCTTAAGTAGTGTCTTCCCTCCCCACTTCCTTCCTTCTGCATGACTCTTCTGTTTCCATTTTGCAAAAAGGGCTTATTTTCACCTCCTTTTATGGTCCATCTGTTGATGTCAGTGGCAGTGAAACAGTTAACGCTGACATTTGAGGCTGGTGGTAGACTTGGCAATGTGCAATAAAGCAAATGAGCAAATGCTGGCATGGAGAAGTGCCTATTGCTCAGCTCTGGCTTATATTTGCACTGAACTTGGGCTTGGGAGGGTGCAAGACTGAGTAAAGTTTATATTCTGGAGGCTCTGACTGCGTCACATCCCCCGGTCACATTTAATTATCGCCAAAAAGCTGCTTTCAGTGCGTTGGTTTGGCTTTTGTTTTGTTTCAAGCTGACTGCAAATTTGAGGTCGTTATTTTGTTCTCACGGTGAGAGGTTGGAGTTGAATGAGGAGACAAAAACTGGAGGAGACCAAAAGTTCTTGGCCTTAAATGCCTGTCCCAGAGGAGGCGGTTGAGTGCAATTTTCTCTGTTGTAAGGGGGATGGATTGGCTCTTCCCTCTCCTGGATGTGCACAGCTGGGATCACTTTGTCCTGGCCTGCAGGGAGGGGCTGATGAAAGAGCTGCTGAAGCTGCTAAGTGACGTTTTCTGTGAAAGTCTTCAGGATTATATAAACTTGGATTAACTGTTCGAGGCTGGAAGTTTCTCCTCAGTCATTGTTGAGGCAGCTGTGTTTTAGGACTGTAGCTGTAAACTTACCCACTTGAAAAGTAGTTCTTTTCTTTTGGTTTTACCTTAGTTCTCATCACCTTGTCCAAAACCTGCTCCAGGACTGCACTGCTCTGATAGAAGGATTCCAAGTTCTAGGCAGAGTTTGTTTGCATGTGATTTATCTCTATTTTCCTTTCCTTATCTCACCACCTTCCTTCTCCAAGGGTTATCCCTTTTCTCCTCACCTTGGCAAAGAGGGTGGAAGACAACAGAGCATTTTGCTGAAGCTGTGAAGGACTTGGCTTGGAAAATTTGGGCCATTTTATAATGACAGTGTCTGCAAAGTTCCTCCCAGACTGGGTCTTTCCAAGCTTAGAACTCAGGCCTTCCAGACCATGAGACTAATTGGAAAAAATAAAACAGGAAATCAAATGATGTTTCTTTGTGGTGTTTGAGCCATTAGAGTGGGTCTGGAGTTGAGATTTCCAGAAGGAACTGATTTTCCTATCTGAAAACTGCAGATTTCAGGCAGTCACTTCTGTCCAGGCTTACAGGGAGGATGCCAATTAGAACTTGCAGAAATAGGCAAAACTGCATTTACTAATCATTTACCAAATCAAAAAAGCATTTACCAAGAAATTGGTGAGTCAAAATAACTGCAGACTGAGGGGATTTGCATCTGTTTGGACCCAAACTGATACTTCAGTGAGTCTTGCCCTTATTACTGTTTAACAAAACTAAAGGTAAATTTTCTTCCTGACCAAAGCAGGGTTTATTTTTTTTCCCTGCACACCATCAGTCCCTGTGCTCTGACCACTTTTGTGTCTTGGGAAGGAGCAGGAAGGAACTCTGTGAGTCAGTAAAAATCATTTACATCATTGTGCAGGGTTTTGGGGCTGGATGCAGGGTTTCCAGCACATTCCCAGTTTGTGATGCGTGTCTGGGATTGCTCTTAGTGCATGAGCCTGCTTAGAACAGACACCTCTGGTGTTTGTGCAACGTCCCAAAATATCACTTAGTGCTTTAGGGAAATGATTTAGGAGAAGGGTGCTTGCTGTGAGCAGTTTGCAAAGTAAGGAGGGTTCAAGAAGATAAGGAAATGCAGGCAGGTGTGAGGCAGATGGCTTCACACGTTGTATCTCCTGTCTGGTTTCTGTGGTGCCTCTCATCTTCTCCATCTCTGTCCCTTGAGTAGAGATTTCCCCAGCAAGCAGCAACTGAGTCACCCCTGGGTGCTCATTTCCCCTCCCTGCTTTATAGTGAAGTCAGGAGTCAGCAGATGAGTGCTTTCAACAAATGGTTGTGTCTCAGCTGCACCACGTTGAAAATGTAACCTTTAAAAGAGGGTCAGGAGTAGGAGTTTCTTGATCCACATCGGTGTCACAGTCTAAATTCAGTGGCGTGGGATGCAGAAATGCCCATTTCTCATTTCTTCTCAATTTTCTCAGAACTTTCCCATTGGGTGCCTTGCTAAAGCTTTTGAATTGGTCAGCAATGTGAAGCTGTTTGCTTCTGAGATGAATCATTATTAGTCATAAAAGATTCCTTACCTCGAAACAGCTTCCCGTTGTGAAATCAGAGAGAGAACACATTTCAGTCTCCCTCCTGCTAAAGGATGCCTGGGAAAGGAAATCCAAGTTTTATTCTCTTTCTCAAAGATTTGTTTGATTGATTGATTTGAAGTTTTTGGAAATTTAGCAGTAATGTTTCCCTAATGCTGACTTGTCTTCCCTCAAAGCAATTAGAGCAGCCAGCTGATGAAGTGTTGGTAATCACTGTTTTCAGCAGCAGCAGTGGGATTATTTTAATATCCATGGTTATCCATGGGTAACTGTGGTTCTTGTGGACTCGGGGAACTGCCTGCAAAGCCTCAGCTCTCCCAACTTCCCTGTGCTTTTGGCTGCAGGGATTGGGAGCCAACGGCATCCGGCTGACCATGGAGAGCGCTCTGACGGCCCGGGACCGGGTCGGGGTGCAGGACTTTGTCCTGCTGGAAAACTTCACCAGCGAAGCTGCATTCATTGAGAACCTGAGGAAACGCTTCAAGGAGAACCTGATCTATGTGAGTAGCACAGGGACAGTCACCAGGGTGCCCGTCAGTGACCCGGACAGTGTTTGCTGCACGGGACAAAGCCAGCTTTGCTCTGCAGTGGAGTTTGGAGATGGTGGTGTCAGATTCCACAGGCCATGGGTGCTTGTGCCTGGACTAGTCTGGGATGCTGTCATTTGATGGGTGTAGGGACTCACTGCAGTGCTCCCGTTGAGATCTGGTGGCATTTACAGCACTGAAAATCCAACTCTCACCACATTCTTCCCTCTCCTGAATTCACTCACTTCCACCAACCCCAGACCTGAACTCAATCCTAAATGTGTACCAGAAATAACCCAGTGTTGTGGCTTGTTAGAAGCCCTAAAACCATTTGCAGGTGCTGTTTACCCAGCAAGGGTAACATGGCTGGCACAACTCCAGCAGTGTCTCTCTCCCAGAGCTAAGAGGTCTCTTCCTCACACCCTTGGCCTGTTTGGGAGCCCTCAGCAGCATCCCCAGTACACCAGAACGGGTGTCCAGCCTCCAGAGATGCCTGAGCTCTGCCTCCAGACCCCCTGTAACCTCCCTGCTTTTTGTTCTCTTTTTCAGACCTACATTGGCTCTGTGCTGGTGTCTGTGAACCCCTACAAGGAACTGGAAATCTACACCAAACAGAACATGGAGCGCTACCGCGGCGTCAGCTTCTATGAAGTTTCTCCTCACCTGTGAGTGGGTGCCAGTGCAAGGTTGTGTCATCCCCACACAGCTGGGACATGTGAAAACAGGCAAACAGGACTTTTCCCTGTCCCAGCTGCAGCCCTGAAAATCCTAGGGATAGAAAGGGATAGAGAGGATCCTCCGGAGGGTGTGGTGTAGGGCTCTTTCTATTCCTGTTCCTCTCTCCAAAGAGGATGAGTTGCCTTTGCAAGAGCAGTATTTGGAAAGGGAGTTGGTTCCTTCCTGGCTGCAGGAACAGAGTTGCTTACCCAGCCCTGGCAGGACAGGAGTTCATTGTTCCAGGGTTATTTGGGGTCTCTGTGTCCGGGCTCTGAGTTTCCCCAGCACGGGGCTAAGTAGGGAAAAGAGTTTCTGGTGTGTGGGGGTTTCTTTCCTACCTCTGCTGTTACTGCCTGACCAATATTTATCTGGTATTTCCCTTGTTGCTAAGATACCCTCAGCCTGCTGGAACAAGGAATGTATTTATTTACATGGTCTGGCCTGGTGAGCATTCCCAATTTCCCATTTAAAAAAAAAAAAAAAAAGTTTGAGGTTTAAAGTTATTTTTGAAAGCATTTGAATTTTTCTGTCAGACTGAAAGAAAAAAAATGACTGAGAGCTGAGGCCACGTGGCTTCAAAATGGGTTTTTTTCAGGACTAAGGGCCAAATTCTGAGCACCTCTTGGAGGGTTTTTTATGTTGTGTTGTGTTTTGCTGGGTTTTTTTAAAGACATCTTGGAAGAGTAAATGATATCATTTTTGAGCAAACTATTTGGGTTGTTTCTTATTGCTGGCACATAGCCCAGGAGAGTAAACAAACCAGAATGTGCTGCAAGCACAGAGAGGGGGAGAAACACCATTACTTGGGAAAGTCTCAGCCTTGAAGTTGGATTTGTTAGGACAAAAATGTGATTTTTACTGTTGATCCCATATGGGGGAGAATTAAACCTGAAGAACCCTGCATTCAAACCTGCTCAGTTCTACATGAGCCACTTTGCCTGTGGTCAGGGAAGGGCTTCTGTGCCCTTGGATGTGAATTTTGGGACTCTCTGGAAAATCCTTGGGATTGTGGCTCTGTTTTTAAGTGTGCAGTAGGTACAGGATGATGACAATGCTCATGGATAGCAAAAGCACTGAGCAGATGTGCTTTAATTCCACTTAAATCACAGTGTAGCTGATTGTTTCTTGGGCTTTCTTTCTCCTTTTAACAAGTCCCTTCAGAAGCTGTAAAATGTGCAGCTCATAAGTGAACCCTGGAGAACTGTGATCTTGGATTCTGCTGCTCTCACTGGGAAAACAGAGTTTTTTGTTAACTGTTTTTGCTGTTCCATTCCATTATTTGATTATTTTATTGCATTATTTGATTATATATGCATTGAAAAATCCTCTGAGGAGCATCAAAATGCTCCATCTGCAGTGTAGTACTCAGGGCTTCTCCTTTTCCAGTAACTCAGGTGTCTTTTTTGCTCTTTTTCCTCTTCTAAACTGATTCTAGAAAGCCCAAACACTTCAAGATTCCAGTGTCAGATAGTTCAAGTCTAGGCCTGAACGCTGAGTTTTCTGGGAAGTGCATCCCATTCAGAAGAGGAAAGTTATCCCTATGGGCTTGGAACACAGCATATTCCCAGAGATCTGTCACATCCTGTCCTGGTTATGGCCTGCAAGTGGGACCACAAACATCTTTCCTTGAGGTGATTCTGTCTGTGCCATGCGTGACTGGAGCTCCTGGGGCTCCAGTAAACAGCCCAATAAAGGCACAGGGGCCAGAGGCACTGCTTCAAATCTGAATTAAATTTGCATTTATTCAGCTGTTTCCAAAATACTCCAGAGGCAGAATCTGGATGGGAAGAGAGGGGCACGATGTGTTTTGTGGGGTGAGTGTGGAGTTGTGTTGCCAAGGGAGCTCATTGGTGTTGCCTTAGCACCAAGTATTAATAGACTTGAGAAGGCCACAGCTGTTATTTTGGTGTGATTATTTCTAATTAATAGCACAGCAGGAGAGTTAAAAAAAAAAGGAAAATGAAAATTAAAAAAAGCCAAGCTACTGAAAGGTTGTAAGGTGTATGAAGACAGGATATCTGCTTGATCGCCACGTGTCAGAGCTGAAAATGTTGTCTGATGTGAGTGTGCTGTCCTTTTCCTCTCCCTCTGAGCAGTTGTCACCATTGTCACTCATCCCCTGCTGCTCTCTGGTGTTGTAGGAGTGTGTGAGACTCTGGGTGTGAGATCCTGTCTGCTCTGTCATGGGCAGCAATACAGAAACGGAAGAAAAAGCAGCGAAGGAGGAAGCAGAGGGGCAGGGCCAGGCTCTGTGCGCAGGCAGGGGGAGCTGAACTGGTGTTTGGGGCAGTGGAGGGTGGCAGAGGGAGCCTGCAGGATGCTCCTTGGTCTGTGGGGGCTTATCCAGCTCTTCCCACCATCCAAGAGAAGCTCTGGAGCCACCCAGATAGCAAAATGCAGTTGTGACCTTCTGAGTGTGTCATCACTTAGAAGATAAGCAAGAAAAAAATACCAGTGGAGAAAAAGGTGTTTCCTGAATGTAAAAAACTTCTGTCCCATGGGACCAGTGTTGAGAGATCATTTATATTTAGCAAAGGCAGTTGATCTGCACGGTTTAGTCAACTTCTACCTTTTCTTGTCAGAAAAAAAAAATCAAAAGAACAGTTTAAAAGAACTTGACAATTTGTGTCAGCACCCTGCAGAGCCTTGGCTCTATGGCTGAGGTGTCAGTGCTGTCCTGTGTTGGCACCAGCGTGCGGAGCCGTGTGATCTCACCCAGCCTATGGCCTGGGGCTCTTTTGGGGGATGTGTCAGCCGGGATTTCACAGGCAACCCCCTTAATTCCGGCTGTCCCCTCCCGGCTGTCCCCTCCCAGCTACGCCATCGCAGACAATTCCTACCGCTCACTGCGCACCGAGAGGAAGGATCAGTGCATCCTCATCTCCGGCGAGAGCGGCGCCGGCAAAACCGAGGCCACCAAGAAGATCCTGCAGTACTACGCTGTCACCTGCCCCGCCAGCCAGCAGGTTGAGACCGTCAAGGACCGGCTGCTGCAGTCCAACCCCGTGCTGGAGGTACCTCCCGTGCAGTCCTGGCCCTGAGTCACCAGGAATGATCCCGTTTCCTGACAGCGGGGCCCCACGGGGCGGTGACAGCGTGTCCAGGGAATGCTGTGTGGGCACAGCACTGGGGAATCCCGCTCTGATTCCCAGCCAAAGCGATCCTGCCCAGCTCGCTTGGCCCTTTCCAGTCCACCAGCAGCAGTTGTGGCATGGATGGGGAGCAGGGAGGGGGGGGAGTTGGCGGTGG
>NW_008239778.1:661581-675224 GCF_000691975.1 Corvus brachyrhynchos
GTGGGCAGCTCAGAAAGGCGTTCGTGGGTTCATTTTCTGGTGCTGTGGTGTCCTCTAGTGTCCAGCCGCGGCTGTCTGCAGTGCCCTGAGCTATCCCTGTGTCCTGTATCCCGGGAAAGGTGAGCTCCCAGCAGCAGGGACAGCCCGGCAGCCCCTCTGGCAGCGAGCTGTGACAAGCGGCCGTGATGATGGAGGAAGCTTGGATAAGGCTGTCAGACATGACATATGTTGTCAGCAGTGGACTGGCATTAAAATCAGCTTGCAGGGGGGATGGAAGTGTTTTCAGAGGATGTTCCATCTGCACTGGGTGTAAAGATCAGCGTTAGAATTCAGGGAGCAATCTGTTTCCTCCTGGGTTTCCAGGAAGGAAAATCCTAGGCTGTAAATAAATAACTGGCAGCTTCCCCCAAGTGTTTATAAATAATCTGACTTGGTACTCACTTATTTTTCTCTGATCATTTTCATTTCAGGCCTTTGGAAATGCAAAAACCCTTCGAAATGACAACTCCAGTCGGTTTGGGAAGTACATGGATGTGCAGTTTGATTACAGGGTAACTTGGAATCTGGTTTATAATTAAGAACTGGTCCCTGTTACAGGAGTTCTCTGTGCTGCTGTGTGTGTGTAGTGAGTGCTTTGCATTTCCTTGGCGACAGCATAAGCAGAGCCTGTGATAGCAAAGTTTGTTTCCAGAGGGTTTTATGGCACTCACTGTCCTTTCATTCCTCCCTTATTTCTCTCTATAAGGGAACACTGAGCTCAAATCCTTTTATTTCTAGGGTATTTCATTTCTAGTGCACTGTGCCAATGAATACTCCCAAAGTAAATCCACATAAAGCAGCTGTGACCTGAAGATAATCCCTGTCCTGTGTAACTTTGCACAGTGTTCGTGTCCACTCTGATCCCAACTGCCCCACACCAGGAAGGTGGACACAGGGCAGGAGCTGAGGAGCTCAGTTTTGCCATCCTCCAGTCCTTTAAGTCTTCTTTAATCCCTCCACACTCAGTTTTGGTGCTTTCCCTTTGTGGTGAATTCCTAGAAGGAATTTCAGCACTCAAATCACCACCGTGCTGGAGGCGAAATAGAGCTCGTGGCACACAGTGACAGATAATTTTTTGTGATTTTGTAGGCTTTTGCTTCAGATCTTGTCTTTGAACAGACAACCAAGAAGCAGAAATATTTTCCTCTGTGTTGATGAACTCTTTCCACATGTCTGCTTTGGTTTAGGGGGCTCCTGTCGGGGGCCACATCTTGAACTACCTCCTGGAGAAATCCCGAGTTGTGCACCAGAACCACGGTGAGAGAAACTTCCACATCTTCTACCAGCTGCTGGAAGGAGGGGAGGAGGACCTGCTGAGGAGGCTGGGCCTCGAGAAGAACCCACAGCAGTATCACTATTTAGTAAAGGTGAACATTAACTAGTAACTCTTAAAATATTATATTATAGGACTGGGATATTTTCAATTGACTTTGTAATTTCCTTCTCTCACTTCAGAAATAACTCCGAGGTGACTGCTATAAAAAGAAATACACAATGCATTGAGCATGGATAATTTATCTTTGATGATTATTTACTTATCTATATCAATCTGTGTCTTTTTAGGGTCACTGTGCAAGGGTCAGTTCCATAAATGACAAAAACGAGTGGAAGATTATGAGGAGAGCCCTGTCTGTTATCAGCTTCAATGACAGCGAGGTGGAGGTGAGGATCTTTAGCAGCACAGATTTTCCTCCTTTTAAGGATTTTTTCTGCTTTGATTTAGGATTTCTGATTGAAAGCAGTGAATCAATTCAGCGTGAATGTATTCTCTACAAAAATCCTGAAAAAAATACCGAATGTTCTCCTAAAATGTGAATTAATACAAAAACCTCGCTGTGTGTTTATTCCATCGTCCTGATTTTTGCCTGTTGCTTCCACCCCAGGATTTGCTGAGCATTGTGGCCAGTGTCCTGCACCTGGGGAATGTCCAGTTTGCTGCTGATGAGCAGGGGAATGCTCAGGTCACTACAGAGAATCAGATTAAATACCTGGCCAGGGTGAGTATCCCCAGTGAGGGAGATACTACAGGAAAGGTGAATTGTAGAGGATTCCTTACTTTGAGCTTGATATCATCATATAATTTTAGACTGTGATTTAGAGGTTCTTATGAATTTTACTTTTATTTGACCTAAATAAAATGCAAATATTATCATCAAACCCCTTTAATTGACAACTTCTCTATTTACCACCTGACCCACCACTGCCTTGAGCTTTTCACCTTTGGGCAGTGAGGTTGGAACAGACTCTGGAGAAGAGTTTTAAAGAAAGAACCACCTTTGTGCCTTTGCTTGGTCACTTCCTTCCAGCCAATTCATTTGTTAGCTCATAGCCCTGCCAGAAAGGAGGGAAGGCAGGGATTGGTCCTGCAGAGGTCTTGCAGTGAGAGTGGGAAATAAAGAGTTGTTTCACTGGGCTGGGATTTGAGGAAAATGGAATGTACAGCTCCATAAATTAATTGAATATCCTGCTTGCAGCTCCTGGCAGTGGATGGCTCTGTTCTTCGGGATGCATTGATCCACAAGAAGATCATAGCAAAAGGGGAGGAGGTAAGAACAGGCCCTGGGAATTTGGGAGGCAAATGGGATTAAATGAATCAGCTCTGTCAGCAGTTCCCTTGTCACCTCCCACAGGAGGCTGGGTCCCACTGGTGACTGTTCAGCCATGAGCAGGATGGGTGGGAGTGGCTCTTTAGTAATGATGAAGCAGGAAAAGGGGATCCCTTGGTTTGGGGGGCTGCTGAGTGGCTTTTTTCTGCTCCTGCCTGCAGCTGGTCAGTCCCCTGAACCTGGAGCAGGCTGCCTACGCCAGGGACGCCCTGGCCAAGGCCATCTATGGCCGCACCTTCTCCTGGCTGGTCAACAAGGTCAACAAATCCCTGGCTTACAAGGCAAGTGACCCTCTGTTTGTTGATACCCAGACAAATGGGTAAGCAATTTCCAAATGTTTCAGCTGCAAAGCAAGTTCCATGCTTTTAGTAATTTCTAAATTAATTTGTTTTCCAAATTGCGCAGTAAGCGCTGGAATTAAATGATTGAGATCCAGGCGTGGATCATAGCTGTGAGTAAATACCTACATTTGCTTTCTGCTCTGTTGCAGGAAGAGAAGTTTCCAGGCTGGAGAAGTACAACAGTTCTAGGATTGCTGGACATCTATGGGTTTGAGGTTTTCCAGCACAACAGGTTTGTTTTAATAAATTCTGAATGACTTTATTCTGTTACAGTGTTTTCTCTCCTGTGGGAAACAAGGCATTATTCCATTTCTTAGTAAAAGAGGTGGCATTTAAAAGTCAGGAATTCAGGTGAAAAACTGACAATCACAGAGCTTCTAACACTTGGGACAGCCAGCTAATAATTAGCATTTACAGCTATTAATGGTGCTGGTATTTTAAATAAACTGTTGGTTTTTGGGGTGTATTCATGCCTTAGCTTGAGCTGTGCCGTTGTCCAGCTCTCCAGCCCAGGGGTGGCTGTTGTGGCAGCTTCCCATGGCAGTGATAAATCAGGGGATGGGACTGACAGAGGCTGGAACCTCTCTGGCAGGTAGCACTGAACCAAGACTCTCAAATTTGCAGTGTTATTGGGCCTTGATTCAAAGTTTTTGTGTTCCTCCATGTTCCATCCTTCATGTTCATTTTTCCCTCCTACTGGAACTCTCTGAGTTTCCCTAAGTAATAAACTTACAGTCAGCAAAAAAACACTTCACAAAAATCTGTTTCTCCTGCTTTACTGTATTCCTGTGCTCCCACTTTTGTAGCTTAATTACTTGTGCCCCAGCCTTAATGATTGTTTTCCTGATTTTTCTTTGCAGCTTTGAGCAGTTTTGTATTAATTACTGCAATGAAAAGTTGCAGCAGCTCTTCATAGAACTCACACTGAAATCAGAGCAAGAGGAGTACGAGTCCGAGGGCATCGCGGTAAGAGCCCAACTCCTCCCTTCCCTCTCCTTCCAGAGGCTGCAAAAGGAGCTGCTGCTATGATTTCCAAACAAAAAATTAAAGAACTTTCCTTTTTCCCTTCTTCTTGAAACCCTGGTAACTGTGTGAGACAGCTGGAAGTGAGTAATGGCATCCCCAAGCTTTTACCCTGATTTTAATGAAGGCAATGTTAGGAAAACAAATGTGATGAGTGAAAAAGCTTTGACAGAAAGATTGTTCAAGTCAGGTGCTCTCTGAAATGTTCTGAAATTTACCTGGTTTTTTCCCAAGTCTAGAGTTGTTTTCACCTAAGTGTGATTTCTTGTCTTCACAGTGGGAACCAGTTCAGTATTTCAATAACAAAATAATCTGTGATTTGGTGGAAGAGAAATTCAAAGGCATCATTTCGATTTTGGTGAGTTGAAAACATCTTTTTGAATGAAAAATTTGGGGCACTGTAGTGGAAAACAAGAGGGAGAACATGGAAAAATAATCAGTTTATGTTGGAACTGTTTGAGTAGGTGGGAAGAGCAATAAATCACTGAATAGTGACACCATTAAAAGTCATTTTTATCACCTCCATGGGCTCTGGGGAAAGCAGCTCCCAATCCAAGCAGTCTGGAAGGAGGGAAATGTTTTCCTTTTCAGCTCTCAACAGTTCTTCATTTATTGAGCTAAAAGTTGGTTGCCTGTGGAAAGGCCAAAGGGCCGGTCTGGGGCAGTGTTTCAGTGAGGCAGAGCCCAGTCAGGAATCCCTGGAATTTGTGTGTTTGTAGGATGAGGAGTGTCTGAGACCTGGGGATGCCACAGACATGACATTCTTGGAGAAACTGGAGGAGACTGTGAAGAATCACCCTCATTTTCTCACGTGAGTGTTCCCACAGCTGAGGGCAGTGGTGGATCCCAGGGTGGGAATAACATCCTCACTGTGCTGGGTCCCACATAAAAGATGATCATTTTCTTTTACAAAGAGATTTGATTGATATTTAAGACAATATAAAATAGGTTGTCAACACTAAATGCCTGACTGAGCTTCAGAATGTAATAGGGGCAACAAAACTCTCGTTACTGACTCACCTCTCACCTTGCAGATGATTTACTTCAGTTTTGGAGCTCCAGATGTCTGTTTATTCTGAAGGTTCTGCTTTTATTCTGAATGCTCAGCGTAGGATGTCCACATCTTATGTGCACACAGAACCACTCTGCAAGGAACACTGAAATTCCTCTTTTCAATAAACATAAATACATTTAATGGCACTTCTATGATGTGCTGGTTGATAACTTTATTTACTTGAAAATCACCAAGTCTAATTTACATTCCCTGCCCACCTTTGCATGGGCCTGCTCCAGGATTGAATGTCCTGGTGCTTTTTGAAGTGAATCCTGCAGGATTTTGTTTCAGCTGAAGGTGTTTGCTCCCTCCCCAGGCACAAACTCGCTGACCAAAAGACGCGCAAGTCGCTGGGGCGGGAGGAGTTCCGGCTCTCACACTACGCCGGGGATGTCACCTACAGTGTTGCAGGTAACACAGAAAAAGCAAAACTCTGGGCCTAAAATACATCCCCACATCACCTGATCAACCAGATTAATTTCACATCTCAGTCCCCGCCTTGAAGTTCCCATGGAACAGCCTGAGTGGTTTGTTTTTCTTCCAGGTTTTCTAGATAAAAACAACGACCTTCTCTTCCGGAACCTGAAGGAGGTGAGTGTGGAGAGAGGAGGTTTCCAGAACAGAATGAGGAGCTGGGTTTCAAGTGGGGTGGCAGCTGAGGGAAAGGATTCTTCTGGACTCCACCTGGAGGCTGTGTGTCCATAGGGCTGCACTCTGAAAAGAGTGATTGAGATCCCAGTGTTCATTTTGTTATTATAAACAGTTTTGTCCCCAGGTTTCTTTGGTAGTTCTCTGTACTTCATCTCTGAAAACATCTCTTTCTGCAGACCATGTGCAACTCAGAGAATCCCATCATAAACCAGTGCTTTGATAGGACAGAGCTGACAGACAAAAAGAGACCTGAAACGGTGAGAACTCAAGAGCTGGAGGGAGCTGTGGCTGCTCCTTCTTTTTAAAGCATGAACTCTTCTGACATGATCTGAATGCAAATCCCTCATGTTCTTCTGGTTTGTAACCAGTTCCAAGTCATCCCTTCATGTGTGGTTTTCTTCCTTTTCTCCTAGGCAGCAACTCAGTTCAAAAACAGCCTCTCCAAACTCATGGAAATCCTGATGTCCAAAGAACCCTCCTACATTCGCTGCATGAAACCCAACGATGCCAAACAGGCTGGTATGGCCCTGGGGACAGAGACAGCACGGGATCCCAGTCAGGGAGGCACAGAAAGGAGCAGAAATGAAACCCTGCACGATTTTGGGTTCATCTTGGGTCTGCCTGAGCTTCTGTAGGGAGGGGGTGGCAGTGCCAGCAGCCAGGAATGGGAATGGGAGCACTGGTCTCTGGTGGAGGAGGGTCGTGGTTAAAGTAAAGAATTATTGGCCTATGTAAATCCATTATAATGACCTTACTCTCGCTCATTTTTGGTTCCTCTATGCATAAAACATCCCAAAGGAAAACTTTATTTTGGAACTAAATATAAATAATTAAAAAGGGCTGGGCTGGGGGGGGAAGGCAGGAGACACAAAGTTTTGTGGGACTTGGGCTGGGAGGATTCACTGGAGGTTAAAGGTAATTGTGTAAGACACAACAAGAGCTGAACATTCCCCTTCTCCAGGCAAAGGGGCAGCTGTGCACTGATTGTGTTTTTCCATTTCCATGCCCTGCCAAGATCGATTTGATGAAGTCCTGATCCGACACCAGGTGAAATACCTGGGGCTGATGGAAAACCTCCGGGTGCGCAGAGCCGGCTTCGCCTATCGGAGAAAATACGAGGTGTTCCTGCAGAGGTAAAGCTGCTTTGGAATTCTTTCCTTTGCTGCTCCCTCTCCCTGGGCTTCATCCCATTGATACTGAGGCTGGGGAGCTGTTTTGAACAGCAGCTCTACCACACAGAGGGCTGGGAAGCTTGGGCTCTCTCCCTCGCTGTGGCCTCTCCCCTTTCCCATGGCCTCTCTCCCTCCTTGGACTGCACTTCTCTCCCTAAGATTTCTTCTCCTGCCAATTCCAGGTACAAATCCCTGTGTCCAGAAACATGGCCCACGTGGGATGGGCGGCCCTATGATGGAGTGGCTGTGCTGGTGAAGCATCTTGGCTACAAACCAGAAGAATACAAAATGGGACGGTCAGTTCTGTGTCTGAATTTGAGGTTATGAATCACTGCATGTCTGTGTTGTCCCTTTGAAATAAAGCTTCTCTAGATAATGGGGGAGGGAAAGATTACAGAGCCCAAAGGGGATGCCAAAAGTAACTTTCTCCAGCATGTTAAATGAAATTCTGCATTTCTATTTCTAGAACAAAGATTTTTATCCGCTTTCCCAAGACGTTGTTTGCGACAGAAGATGCTCTGGAAGTGAGGAAGCAGAGTCTGGGTGAGGCACTCACACTTGCAGTGGATTTCTGTTTAAAATGTTGAGTCTTTTTCTACCAAAATCTGCTTGGTCACAGTTGCAAATTGCTGCTTTTCTTGCAATTTCAGCCACAAAAATGCAGGCGACGTGGAGAGGTTTCTACCGCCGGAAGAAATTCCTGACCATGAAACGCTCAGGTATGAGAGACACAGAGAGAGAGATGTTCCCCCAGCAGCTCCCACAGCAATTCCCATCTTTTTACTGACATTTACCCAATGTATCATATCATTAAAAACTCGTATTCCTTATGGCCCACTGAAAGCTGTTTATTTCCAGGGGGGGTTTTCCTGAGCATTTTTGGTGCCAGTTTTGTGTGGAGTCAGTTTGGGGATGAAGGAGCTCCCTTAATGCAGAATCTTTTGTGTTATTTTTAGCCATCACCATCCAGTCCTGGTGGAGGGGAACCCTGGGACGCCGAAAAGCTGCCAAGAGGAAATGGGCAGTGGAGACCATCAGGAGGTGTGTGAAGAACAGCCCAAGCCCTCAAACATCACATTCCTTAACAATAAGATGCTAAAAATAAACTTTATTGTCACTACAGAGTTTTTAAAACTTAGTTACAACTATTAAATAAAGCCCAGGAAATAAAACATTTAAAAATTAGTTACAACTATTAAATAAAGCCCAGGAAATAAAACATTTAAATACCACTAATTTTGATGACTTCTTCAATTTTCTAACAATATTTTTCACACCCACAGGTTCATTAAAGGCTTCATTTACCGGAACCACCCGCGGTGCCCAGAGAACGAGTATTTCCTGGATTACATCCGATTCTCCTTCCTGATGAACCTCAAGAGGAACTTACCAAAAAATGTCTTGGACAAATCTTGGCCAACTCCTCCCCCATCGCTCTGTGAGGTGGGAATGAGACCTGGGATGTGGGAGGGGAATCCAGGGCTAGAGGATTGCAGCTTCTTGGGGTGTGGTGCTGTTGCAACACCATTTTCTCCTGGGTTTCTCATCCATTTCTGAAATTCCCATCCATTCTTCTCTTAACAAATTCAGTTCCCTCTGGTGCTATTATTATTGTGCATCTGCTTGAATTAGTTTATCTGCTCAAAACAAAATATTGCAGAAAATCCCAGTTACTTTATCCAAAGGATTGTCTGGATTGAAGGTACAGCTGGAAGACAGGAAGGGCGCAGCAGTGCACGGAGGAGGGATCCTGGTGTTTATTCCCTGTTCTAAAGCAGCTGGAGAAGTCACAGGGCAAACCCTCGTATAGAAAGGCAAAAAATCAACTATTTATTATTTAATTCTTGGTCAGGAAACAGCTTTTTAACCCAGCAGTGCATTTTCTGCAGTTGCAGCTGCTCTGTTGGGTTTGTCAGTGGTTCTGGGCTGGATGTGTCCCTTTTGGGTTTGTTCCCAAGTTCTGATCCATCCCCTTTCCCATGGGCTCCCCGCAGGCGTCGCAGCTCCTGCGCAGGCTCTGCATGCAGAACATGGTCTGGACCTACTGCAAGAGGATCAGCCCTGAGTGGAAGCAGCAGGTACGAGCACCGTTGCAGGGTTTCCCTGACATTCCCAAGAGCCTGTAGGAAATGGAGGAGAGGAGCAGCTGGATGGGAGGGCCAGGGCCCTGCACTGGGGCTCAGGGCAGCAGTGGGGGGCTGGAGGGTTGTGAATTGCTGCATTCTGGGGCACCACGGGACACAGGGTCATTGATTTAGGTTTAGGTTAGAGACAAAACACTAAAAGACTGGAATGTGCATAGAAGAGACCCCATTCTATACATATTTGAATAGGTACTATTTAAGAAGTCTGTGGAGCCAAGCCCCCACATAATTTCTCTATTGAAAGGCCCCGTTACTCTGCCCATGGAAGCTAAAAATATAAGAAGCTGCATTATTCTGCCTGTGCCATGTAAAGTAGAGAGAAAGAATCCTGCAGACACAAACCCAGTCATTTTTCAAACAGAGACGTTACAGGAACAGTTTCAGCTGCTCTTGTAGCTAAAAGAAATAAAAATGATACTGAGATTTGAGTCATCTCATGGAAAGGTAGAGGGGGGGAGTTTTTATATAAAAAAAAAGCTCAGTAAAGAGACATAATAAGAGATGTTGGCTGTAACTGCTGTGAAGGTTTTTCACTGCACAGTCTCTCACCTTCTGCAGTGCATGGACACCTGGAATGAAAGGCTGGGGCTGAGCCTGTGATTAAGGACATGGGATTAACTCAGCTCAGCAGCTGCTTTCCCCCAGCAAAGCAGACTCACTGCTAAGGAGCCTTTTTTATCCCCATTTTCCCCTGTAAATCATCTCAGGTGCCTTGTCCGTATCACAGCCCTGGCCCCAAGTACAGCAGTGGGGATTTCCCACTCTCCCAGTCCCTGGTTTGTTCTTGGAGCTAAGGAGCCCAGAGCTAGAGTGGCAGGGGCTGGAACTCTGCCACCTCCGAGGGACTGAAGGTTTAGGGTGACTCTTCATCCAAACAGGAACTAAATTATGGCTGCTAATAAAACCACAAAGGGAACATCTAACACCATGTATCTTTTTAATGAGGAGAAATTTTATACTAAACAAGAACACTTCTTTTGTCCTTGCAGTTGGAACAAAAAGTAATTGCCAGTGAGATTTTCAAGGGTAAAAAAGACAATTATCCTCAGAGTGTTCCCAGGCTCTTCATCAACACTCGACTGGGTGAGTAGGGGTTGCCAAGCTTAACAGGAGGAAGGAAAGGGGGGATTAATCTACCCTTCTCTTGCTGGAAATTCCTTTCTGACCCACCACCTCTTTGGTTTTAATACAGGTAGAGAAGAAATAAATACTAAAGTCCTTCAGGCATTGGAAAATGAAGCACTTAAGGTGAGAGATGTGTCTCAATACTTTTGTCAAGCTTCCAGAGTTATTCAGCAGAGGGGAATATGAGATTTCTGGAGAAAGTACAGCAAGAATTTTACATTGTATTAAGCTTATAATACTTTAGAGGACAGTCTGGGAAGAGCTGATGGATTAGAAAGTGGAAATTTGGGCAGTTTAATGACATCAGTTAAGAACTGAATGGCTTACAGCTGGAGAGGAAGGGGGAAACCCCCAGAGTGACACCAAACCTGGGTTTCCCAAGCCCCAAGCAGTGCAGCCACCACAGTGTGTCCAGAGCTGCTCTGGGGCAGCGAGGAAGTTCTGGCACAGAGATTTTCTGCATTCCCGGTTTCCCAAGCCCTGGTTGGTGCCTGCTGGGGGCTGGCAGTGCCCCAGGGGCGATGTGGCCCAGCTAACTCGTGTTTCAGTACGCAGTGCCCGTGGTGAAGTACGACAGGAGGGGCTACAAGGCGAGGGCACGGCAGCTGCTGCTCACCCAGAGCTCAGCCATCGTCGTGGAGGAGTCCAGGATCAAGCAGCGCATCAACTACTCCAACCTGACAGGTGGGAATGGCATAGGGATGGGGCTGGGCATTCTCCTGACCCTGCACCTCAGCTGCACTTCTTAATGCACCCGTACAAACCCTAACTTGTCTCTGTCCTGGACAAGAACGGGATGAGCTGATCCTGGCGTTTTAGTATCTTGTAACTGAGTTTTTTCTAAAATGAGGCTCCATAAAATGTCATAAAAATGACTCAATCCATCTCCCTCAACCCTCCCCCAAGTGAGTTCCCAATTGCAGGGCCCTGCCACAGGGATAGTTGCACCATTCCTGCCCAGCAGCTGCCTGGGCCACTGCTGCAGCTTTTGGCCCTCGGAATATCTGACAGGGACCCGATTCTTTGGGGAAACTGCCAAGCCTGCTGCAGTGGTCACTGCAGCCTTTGGCTGAAGCCTCTCCCCTCAGCCCCCCTGCAGCCTCTCAGCTGTGCTGTGTGGGAACAGTTGCTGCATTTCTGGGAGAGGCTGTGGAGTACTCCCCTGCTGACACTCCCCTCTCTTCCCCAGGCATCTCGGTCAGCAGCCTGAGTGACAACTTGTTTGTGTTGCACGTGCACTGCGAGGACAACAAGCAGAAGGTACTGGGGGCTCATCCCTCACTCCTCCAGCCCCCACTGGAGAAAGGGTGAAAGGCACAGGGGGGCACACAAGGTGACAGGGATGTGACTTTGTGCCACCTCTAAGGGGCCTTTCACTGGTATTTCCCTGTACTCTCAGCTGGGGCTCAGCAGTGCTTGCTCTGGTGCTGTCGCTGTCCCCCGTCCCTTACAGCAGGGTAGTTTTGGTACAGTGACACCAAAGCCACGATTCCTAAAGCATGGACTCTCCTACCAGGGAGACGTTGTCCTGCAGAGTGACCACGTGATCGAGACACTGACAAAAACAGCCATTCTGGCCAACAAAATCAACAACGTCAACATCAACCAGGGCAGGTGAGTGGCACTGCTTCAGCATTAAACATTCCTATACCTCATCCAAATGTACCCAACCCACCTCAACCAAGGCTCCAGAGCAGATCTATTGCAGCTCTGTTAACACCCAGCTCCTGGAGAATCCCCCACGCTCACCAGAGCTGTTCTCACCTTTTGCTCTTCACAGCATAAAGTTCACAGTAGGACAAGGCAAAGAAGGGATCATCGACTTCATCTCGGGCTCAGAACTGCTCATAGCCAAAGCCAAGAACGGGCATCTAACAGTGGTGAGTGTGGGCAGGGGATCACTTACCCTGGATCCAAACCAGCATTCTGACATGGGACATGTGCCATGGGATGTTCCTGCCAATGGCAGTGCCCTGCCATCCCAGCCTTTCCCACAGTTGGAGCTGGGTACAAGGCTCCTGCAGCCCTGAGGGGCTGCCAAGCTCACTCACACTCAGCAAGGGACTGTCCTAGCACTCACTTTTTATTCCCCCTGCCCCCAACATTCATTAACTGCACAGCAGATCAGATTTTAAATACATTTAAAAACCCAAACAAAACGCTCTCTCCTTCTCAGCTTGTTTATGGTGATCCTGGCAGTCAGATCAGCCCCACAGCTGATTTATGCACTGTCTGATCCCAGCTTATTCAGAACTAAATCCAGAACAAATCCAGACTGCACTGACACCCCTTCCAGCAAAGCTGAGGGCTCCCATTAGGACCACAGGCTGCCCAGCCTCAGAACAGCCTCAGCATGTTCAGGAATTAAACCTTTTGCAGCATTTTGAACGCACTTTCAAACCTGTCCTTCTCCTGCAGGTCGCTCCTCGGTTGAATTCCCGATGATGAAAAATTTTCCTCCACGGAATTGGCTGAACATTGTTCCCAGCAAACCCCCCCCCCTTCCTCGCTTTGCTCTCTCTGTTATTACCAAAGACCTGCACTTTCAGAACAACCACAGAATGCATCCTTGCTCTCTTGTCTTATTCTCAAAGTCCCAAACCAAGGCCTTCTCTCTTCCTTACCCGACTGAACGTGGGGTCCAGCACAGCTCCTGCAACCACAGCTCGAGACCTTCAGCTGGGCTTTGAGGGAGAGTTTAAGCCCTGATGGAAATGACCAAAATTTGTGCTTGTCATCACCAAAAAAAGGCACAATCAGAAAACAAGTAACTCTGCTGCTTTCTCAGCCAAATCAATGAAATGCCAAACTTTCTATTCAGAATGTTTTATGAAGAATTTTGCTCGGAGATGTTTTAATGCTTTGTGTTACAAATATAGCAAAGCCATATTGTGTAAATGAGTAAAACCTGTAAATACTTTATAGCCAAGGATAAGATGCACTACGAGAGATGATGTGGAAACTTTTATGTTTTAGATTTGGAATTTTTGTTGTTTTTAGTTTATGGTTACAAGGTATAACCTGAAAAACCCATCATGTAAGTACTTCACTGATCAGGATCCAGAGACTTTTATCTTTTTTTGAAGTCAGCTGTCCCATTTCTTGCTCTCTATTTTTATACCGTAGCAATTTTTCATATCCACACAAACACAATGTAATACAAACTGCAGAGGTTACCACTGCTCTGGGCTGGCCATGGGATGAACATGAGCTTCCCCTCTTGCCTTACCCTGTCTGGAAGTCACCACTGCCCCTTCCCCACACAGCTCCGCAGGCTCAGAGCAGCACCTTCAGAAAAAATGGCTTTTCCTCTTGTTCCCAGCAATAACTGGAAGTCTGATTCCCACAGTATTTGTATCAGTGCCTCAGTGCTGCCTTACGAGGGAGGGCTGGGCCCTGCTGCTGCCCACAGCTCCAGGGACACAGGGGTTGGCTGCTGGCTGCAGCACAGGTTCCTCCTCAGCACCTTCCTTTAACCCAACAGCTGC
>NW_008239778.1:675258-675766 GCF_000691975.1 Corvus brachyrhynchos
CCACAGCCAGGCATCCTGCTCTGCTTGCCTTAGACATCCTTCCCCTCCCTCCTGGTGCAGCCACAGTCAGCCCTGAATGAATCTCACCCAACGCTGCCTCTCTCGCACCTTCAGCTCCATCTCCTCTGGTTCCTGACATGATGCCATTGTCCAGCCCTGCTCCAGGCTGGAATGTGGGATATACACTGCAGGCCATCCCCCCAAGATGTGCTGCAGTGTGTGCAGAGCACGCTGCAGATGTTGGTGTATAACCTCTGCCAGACTACGCTGAATAAATTTTTACAAAAAACCCACCCCCCCTTGTCTTTGGTGCAGTTTCCTTACATGTTTCAGGTGAGGCTGAGCCCCAGCCCCATCTCTGTGTCCATTACAAGGAGCAGGTCATTCCCCACCGAGCACGTAACCTGTGTCCCTTCTCTCCATCCATGGAACTGGAGTGGATGAGAAATGCTTCAAGAGGAGGTAAGAGGAACTCACCAACCATTTCCCAGGGTTTTATATAGGGAAA
>NW_008239778.1:675790-696236 GCF_000691975.1 Corvus brachyrhynchos
AGCACAACTCACGCTTCAGACCAAATCTTCCTTATCTCCTGTCTGAAGAACAAGGCTGTTCCTGCTGCTCTCTCCCCCTCCAACTGTTCCTAGTACAAGCAACAAAGGAAAGTTATTCCTCTAAAAGAAAGTCATAGTGATGTTTGGCATTTTTAATTTAGGTTTGTTTTATTTAAGTTTAATGTTAATTCCATGCTGTGTTTCAGTAAGAACAATACAGATTCTGTATCTGTGGCTCCAGTCAGATATCCAGTAGTACAAATTAGCTTCAAGTTACACATACTGAACAAAAGAGGTTGAGCGAGCGAAGGGAGATGGGGAGAGGGGAGGGAGAAAAGAAAAAATATTGAACACGCATGCAGGCTTATCAATGCCACCTTCAATGCTAACCTGCTTGGAGGGAAAGTAAAGAACAGGCAAGAATGAGCAGCCACGGATTGTTGAACTGTTACCAGCACCATGATTTTCAGCAACATTTCAGCAGTTTGGAAACTTTTTGTTTTTATACAGTAAAACCACTACAATAAATGTCCCAAATGCAACCTCGCAACTTCAAGCTAAACACCCAATTAAGTTGAAACATTGGTATAAAATTCAGTTTAAACAGTTATAAAAAAAAGAAAGATGCCACCACATGAGCACTACCTGGCCAGGACCAATCTCTCCCTACACGGCCTTCAGGTGTCACATCCAGGGCTGATGGCAACGTCACCACAGCTGGCAGAGACAATACAGTAATGCTGAAAGAGCCTTTACGCAGTCCTGTTAGTGTCTTAAAGAACCTAAAAGCTGGCACCAGTAAAATCCACAGAAATTCACTCTTGCCTTTAAGAACTTTTAAACTGTGTAAAAAAAATAAAAATAAAGAAACCCAACAGGGCAGGAACCTAAATTCTGAGACCCAATGTAAAAGTCAGATTTGGTGGTTCTCAGAGTGACACTGAGGGTTTTTGTGGGGAAGGGGGAGGGTGGTCAGAGATGGGTTCTCTTGTTGGCCTTTGTGTCTCACTGGTTTTCATCTTCCACATCCTGCAGCGCTTCTTTATTCTGTTCTTCACCTGTGGAAGTGGGAAGAAGGAAGGAAGATGTTACCATTTAAAACTGAGAGCTGCAGAAAGGCTTAACAGGCACCTAGAGATTAATAGTTTCATGCAATACACGCTCACTCTCTCACTCCACACTGCCAGTTCCGGAGTGAAGCATTCCCATGGAAATTAAGCCTTGGAATCTCCTGCACCCTCACACACAACTGCAGCCAGGCCATTAGAACACATGAGGACAAACAAACCCAGCCCTGAAAACTGACACCACGCAGGTGAGCAGTCCTGCTGAGCCAGGGCGGGGCAGCCAAGGCAGAAACCATTGGAAGAGCTGTGGATCAGCATCCTTGGATCAGGAAATACCTTCCCCAAACCCTCATCTCTACTTTTATCTGCCCAAGCCCACTCAAGTCTCAACAACAGCAAAGTACTTAGGAAATTTTATACAGTAACACTGATGGCAGGAATTACCAAAGGTATGAAAAACACCCTACTGCAAGTCCAACCCGACAAGAAACCCTGGGCTTGAGGTTATTAGAGAAAAACATCTTGTGGAAATTAATTTCTCTGTTCAGCCAGGCTGTACCATGCAGTGGAACAGGGTCTGTCCATGAGACTCCTGTAGTTTGGTTACATTCCAGCTGCCCCAGGGAGCCCCATGCAACACCTTCTGCAGGGCTTTGCCAAAGTTCTGCTGCAACTGGGAAAGTTCCAGGTACCTCAGCTGGTGCCATCACACATGCACAATTCACTTAATTGGTAAGGGAGACTGAAAAAGTGCTTACAATTATCTGTAACCACTTAAGATGGTACTCTCTTAAGGGCAATAAACAGAAAGTAGTAATTAAAAACTTGATTGCAATAAAACCCAATCAAATGAGACTGATGACTTCCAGCAGATAACCAGAATGTCTGCTCAGAGCGTGTCCAGATTCAGGATTACCACCAGGTACAACTGGAGGTAGATTTTGGAAGAGGGGGCCTAGGAACACAGGACATTCAACAACGAAGTTTATAGATAGAATTCCATATCAGATCACTTAAGAGAGGAAAGCAGAGGCCCTAACCCAGATTAGAAGATCTGAGCATGCTCTAACCAACATACTTAGGCAAAATACTCCTCTACCAGGCCACTGTGAAGTACTTTTCTTGCCCAAATATTCTTATATCCATCCAGGTTTGCAGCTCAATTCCCAAACATGTGAGTTACTCTGGATCTTAGTCAAGCACATCATCCCTGGGCAGGGGGACAGGTGCCACCGGGCTCAGCCCTGAGTGGCAGCAGGGACACAAGCATTTGTCAGCAGCGCGTGACAGAGGCAGGCACTGTTAGTGACAGGAAAACTGACACTGAAAACTCCAGTGAGCCATGACAAGAGACTTACAAAGTAGAGTTTTTAGGAAATGAACAGTTGGACTTTCCTTTAGGAATCTATACAGCAGGAAAGAAGGGGAGAACAGGAATCATATGGAGATGACATTACAAGTGTGGAAATAAACTCAACACTGCTCTAGGCCATGGGAAAGGTACAGGGATTGGGATGGGAGTGCAGCAGCTGGGGAATGCCTGGCTTTACATCTCTACACCCTGCACAGCTGAAATGGAAACAGGGAAAAGCTTAACACAAAAGAACAAGCCCTTTCCAAGTCTCTGTCACCCCTTGGAAACTGCTAATTGTGCCACTATTAACTTATTGTTCAAAGGTTCTGCTCGTTTGGGAATATGGAGCTCTGGAAGCATCAGCTGGAAATGCACTCAGAGTGTTGGCAAAGTATGAGGAAACTTAACTTTGCACCTGTGTCTAAATATTCTACATAAACACTTTTTTTTTCTGGATCTGAAGAACTGCACCACGATTTTAAGTAGTCCTACAGTATTTTTAATTCTGTAATCATTATATTTCTGGCACCAGTAACCAGGATAATCTGAAATACTTCAGGAAGAACCAAAATGTCTGTTTTCCATGGTGTGGAGCAAGAAATTAAAATCTGTTTCTTTTTGCAAAATCTAAAGAGCCTGTAAGTGATCTTGTGGAACTTCTACAATATCCAAGATCCACAAGACACACCAGCCCTGGCCAAATCAAGAGCATTTGGAAGACACTCTTTGGAAGATATTGGTACTATCCCACACTGATCCAGCCTGGTTACTGCACTGAAATGGCTTCCAGAGAGCACCAGGTTATTTGGCTCCAATTAAAAAAGTAAAGGTTGTATCTTAATTGTGGGAATTTGAAACACATTTCTTTTCTCCAATGCCTACCCATGGCAAGGAAGGCATCAAACACCCGCAGTGTTTAAAAGAGTCCACAGATCCATCCTGCACAATGAGATAATCTTACATCCTTGAAAAGGGAGGTGCAAGAGCCTTAAACACTGGGATATGGAGTAAACCAGGAGCCAAGACCCCACACATTTACAGGATTCCCAGTTCTCTCAGCAGCCCAAAGAGCAGAGTGAGAAGCTTTTGAGCAACAACACTTCAGAACAAACCCATGACCCTACATAAAAACAGGGAGTCAGGAAAATGTAGAAGATTCTGCATTTGCTTTCAAATGGACACTCCACCAAAGAAGCACCCCCAGGAATGCTGTGTGGCTACAAGGAACAGCTTACCAAAAATTTAAGACACTGACATACTTATGTGAAGTTCAGCAGTGGTGTTTCTAAGCTCTGGGCATTTCTAGGTACCCAAAATAGTCTTAATTGGACCTAATTCTTCTCCTCCAAGTTAAAAGTAAAAAGAAAGTCAGCTCTTTTCACTTGTCTCTCCAAGAGAGAGACCCAAAAATGAGTAGATTTATACTAAGCATTGTATGTGAAAGTTAAGGGGTTGGGAAGATCCATTCAGTGTGCCAAAGCCACTTCAAAAATTTGTACTATCCTTTGCTAGTGAACAGAAGCAATCCATGTCCCACCCTCTGGTACTGCCAGGGGACACATTTGGCATTTGCTCTGGCAATGAGAATATGGAGTGACCTGGAATAAAGGGGAACTAAAGCATCTGCAGTGCTTCCTCCTGCACTGGAGGTGCACATCTGGTTGGAGTGACAGTCAGAGATGAGCATGACAAGCAGAAAGAAAGAAAAGATTAAATAAAGAAGGTCACTGCTTTTACAATAATCACAGGTGCCATGTGGGGAGAATGGTGCTAATTCCACACCTCCTTCCTTCAAGTGAGAGCTGAGAAGCTGCTCAAAAGATTCCAGTGTCACTCCTATCACCTCATCCAGTGTTAAGGTAGGATAAGAGTGCAGGAGGGTCATTATTAGGAGAGACAGATGTAAACCATCCAAGCCCTCTCCATTTCCATGCTCTGTTTCCTGGGTCAGGGATGCAGCTCTTCCAGCAGGACTCACTTACCATCACCCTGCATGTCTGAAGTCCATAGTGTCAGGTTATCACGTAACAACTGCATGATAAGTGTAGAGTCCTTATAGCTTTCTTCACTCAGTGTATCCAGTTCTGCAATAGCATCATCGAAAGCTGCTTTTGCCAACCTGCAATGACAGAACAAAGATTTAACAAATATTGCTGAACACAATCCAGAAGCACAGGTTAACACCAGTCATTTGTGTGCTTTAAGAAACTTTTTACTCAAGAATACTGGTTTCATTAAACATTTCTACATCTTGCAGTACAACTGATTAAGGTCTGCTAAAAACTTAGTATAACCTGCAGTGACAGAAGACAAATGGTGTTTGCCTCAATCACTGCCACTCTGTACATGCTCACAGGTCACAGAAATCAGTACCACCATCCTTCCCAGCATGTGAGGAGATAAATCACCTCACACCTTGGGCACTTTAAGGGCATGCACAGAGTTAACCTGGCAAGTGCTCAACTGCCATTAGCTGATCAATTCAAGGTTATCACTGTTCTGCTTCTCATACACCATTACTCCCACACAAGCACGTGGCTCTGGACTCCAAAAGAAAATGGTGATGCTGAAAATCTTCCCAGTGAATTGAGGTCAACCAGAGCAAACAACAGCAGGAAGAAAGCAGGAAAAGCAATTACCAAGGAGCAACCACTTCTGGCTTGTTTGATATTCACACAACATTCCCATATTCCCATCTTCCCAGCCACCACCTACCTGCAGGCACGATCAGGAGAATTAAGAATTTCATAGTAGAATACAGAGAAGTTGAGCGCAAGTCCTAAGCGGATGGGATGTGTTGGTGGGAGTTCTGTCATTGCAATATCACTAGCAGCTTTGTAAGCCACCAAGCTGTTCTCTGCAGCCTCCTTCCTGTCATTTCCTGTGGCAAACTCAGCCAGATACCTATGGTAGTCCCCCTTCCTGAAAACAGAAACAGGAGGAAGTCAGCAATCCTCGTTTCCCCACCAGCCACTGAATGAACAGCTTAAATTAAACTGTGTTTAGATATCTGCTCAGTTACTACCAAGACTGCACCAAGAGCTGAGGGAATTTTAAACCATCACTACATGACATACCTTATTTTCTTCTCTTTACAAGTAGTGTTCAGCTCATGCAAAAAAAAAAAAAAAATACCCAAGCAGGAATGTGATTTCTACATCAGCAGCTCAATTAAAATTGCTGTTTCTTACATCTAAGAGCTGCACAACAGTTCACTTTAAGTTCTCATTACAGCTACTTAATTTCTGTCCCTATTTCAGGCCTTTCCTCTCAAGGAGGTACTTACATTTTGTAATAGAAAACCTTGGACTCGCCAGTGTTAGCTGCTGGAATGAGGTGTTTGTCCAGTACATCCAGAATGTCACAACAGATTAACTTCAGTTCAGTCTCAACCTAGAAAAACAAACAAACAAACAAACAAAAAAACCCACCAAAATTAGAAGAGGGGGTGAGGTGAGCACTTAAGACTAAAAGCTGTTCCAAAAGTACCCAAATATTGAACAGGTAACATCATGAAATTCCAAAGAGGGATAGGACAGAAGAAAAATAAATAAAATTCAGATGTTCCATAGGTGCATTAAGCAAAACAGTTCCGCACATTTAGCTGGCACACACAAGAGGCAGGGACTGATGGATGATGAAATGTGGAACTCAACAGTGGAATTGTAAATTCCTTGGAAGATATCTTGTTAGACCATTGCATTAAGTTTGTCTCAGGATGTAATTCTGCAAGAATTTCAGGCTTACACAACTCAGTTCCTCACATTTCTGATCCTGGAAGGCTGCCTTGAAAGTGGCAACAGTAACAGGACAATCTGAAGGTAATTAACACAAATCAGCTGAACTCCATTATACCCCAGTTAAATGGCACCTTCAGACCAATTTCTAGTGAGTCCTTGGAGGCAAAGCTCTAACAGAAGAGCCTTAAGACAAAACTCATGGAGTATCAGAACAGAATCAAGACGTGCCACACAAACGAAGGTCAGGTACAAGATGAAAACAAGCTCCAGAAACAGGTGAAAAACACAAAGCGCAGCAACTCAGCGAAAAAGCAGAAATCATCAACACCGACAGTGAAATCTGTGGCCAAAAATACAATATGTAACACCTTATTTAAAAACAGATACTGGATTTGAATAGTCTGAACTGAAAACAGTTACATCAACCTTCATTTTTTCCAGTTCCAAACATAAAGCAAGGTCTATGAGGTCAGGGTTTATCACAGAGAGTTTCACTCCTACAAGCAAAGAAACTGAGCACACCCAGAAAAGATGAAACCCCTCCTCTGACATCAGCACTGCCCAAACCAGACTGGCTCTGAGCCTCCCAGGTCATTCCAGTAGGAGTGGTTGGTGAAGTGCACACAGTCACCCATCCATTGCTGCTTCTTCATGATTTCACAGTAACTTTCACAGCTACAGCTGAAGAGAACTCTGGCTCAAGCTAATTTCATATAAAGGAGAGATTTCAAGCAAAGGCATTAAAGAAACTACCAGGAACTGCAAGTCTTGGATCACAGGAGCAGCCCCACTCAGTCCATCATCCCTTCCTATCCTCCCACCCAAGCATTTGCTTTCCTTCTTTCTTTAAGCATTTTCCTTGCCATGTAATCCTTTTATCACCACACAGCTCCCAAACTATCAGGGTTTGTAACCACAGCAGTTATACCCAAAAGGTGTTAAAATTACAGATCCAAAATAAATGATAAACTGGCACATATACACACATACTGATTTGCACAAAGTAAAAGACTTGCAAAAGTTCCTTTAGAGAAATTAATTTACAGCAAATTTCATGTACAAATGTCAGAATGCCCTGACATTCACAGGAAGAATCAGATGCTGTACTTAATTATGTGACAAATGCTTAAGAAAGGTGCTGAAATATGGTCACTTGAGAAGAATCTACTTCATATATTCTTGGGCTACAAAAGCTATAAAACCTTTGGCCAGCAGTCAGTTCCTGCAAACTTCTTTCCTCTTGATCCTCTTTTTCAATGACTTCTTTTGCAGAGAGATCTTCAGCAAAACTGCAAAGAATTAAATCAGTTTCTAATCCTCTTTAGTTAAATAACCATACATGTACACACTTCTATTTCATCTCAGACAGACCTTTTCCAGCTTTGCTTAAAGGATCAGTCACAGTTATCAGAGATCAGCTGCTGTCCGGGGCAAGGTAAATGTCCTGGCCAAGCTTAGTTTAAAAAGATTTAATACAAATCAAATTAATTAAGGGTAAAACAAACAAACAAACAAAATACCCACAACAAAACTAAAAGCTTTGTACAAAAAGGATCTGTTTCAGAATGAATAGCTCAGTGAGCTCTTTCTAAGAGAGGAGGATACAGGACAGGCTGGCAACTGCCCCAAAATACAGCACAGGTTAGAAGTCAGGGCACTGGAAACACACATTCCATGTGCCACATCTCCAGAGCAGGAAGGGGAAGGTCAGTATCTGTGTTATGGTGTGGGAACGGATCTGGTTTGACTGTGAGGGAGGGAACTGCACTGTGTGCAGCCACTTCAGCCTCTCAAGGATGAAGAGCACAAGCCTCAGTGTGTTCTCGTCAGAGATGCAGCCAGATGAGAAATTCAGGGGCTTTTGTGTATCCAAATGGCCACAGGAGCCAGGAGAGCAGCCTGTCTACAAAGAAAGCAAGTAAGTGGCATTTTCCCTCATGGCTATGGATGTGTTTGGCTCCATTCAGCTGAAGTGGTTTGGGAAGACGCACAGCCTGGTGTCTTTCATCTCTCACTATTGCCCAGTGCACACTTCAGACAAAGCCAGCCTGGCCCTGCCCTCCCAACACCACCATCCCTTGAGTTCTACCCCAAGTCATGCTGGCTACTAGCTTAAAAAAACTCCCAACATGAGCCATGAGCTGAATTATAGTAAATTCTGACATACACCAAACCCAACAAGTAATTACTTTCACAGAAACTACTACAAAACTTTCCCTTTCTACTGGAGTAGCACTCTGCAGCTGAGCAAGGTCACAGCTGCTTCTGATGGTAGGTGAGAGATGTGTCTTTTAGAGATGCTGGTTCTCTCCAACTCCCCAGTGGTTTAAACGTGGCCTGTTGGCTCCCAGACATGGTTGGGGGGGTGGGAAAGGTTTTCCCAACACTGAACTTACTCTGGAAAATGCTACAAAGTCAGTATTTGTTGACAAGGGAATCATAACGATGAGAATTCTGCTGGAAGCTGTTTCTTCACGGAAGCACTGAGCACAACAGGGCAGGAGTGCTACTGCTCAGCAGCGACAGTGAGCAGCAGCACCCAAACCTGCAGTGTTCCTCAGGCCCTTCCTGCTCCCAGGCCATCCCGCCAAACCCACTCACACACTCAAGAGCAGATGCCAACCCATATGAAGTCTCCCAGCAGCTACTAACAGGAACTGGCCTTCAGCTACAGATGATGCTCAGAAGCCTCTTGGGAAAACTCCCTCCGGAGCTGGGCAGACACAGCCACCCCTGCTCCAGTACAGAACCAATGACAGTGCTCAGTGCACTCCTCCTCCCAGTGCAGCTGTGAAAGCTGTTCTCTCTCAGGATTTAACAGCTGAACACACTGTTGGCATGACACTGTACTTCATGTGGCCTCTCTCTCTTCAGAGCCTCAAGCACCTACAAACATGGACTTCTTGCACCCCAGTCCATCCAGAATGGCACATGTCCTTTACAAAGAGGGATGCAGAATAATGGTTATTTCTAGAGTCCTTTCAAAATGAGGAAAAAAGTCTTTTCACCATTAAAGAATCTCTGGCAGAAGATGGTAACCATCCACAAAACCCTGTGCAAAAGAACCTGGAAGCACAAGTGTAAAACAAGTTTAAACAATCACTAGATAGCTGTTGTCTTGTTTTCTATGTTCTGTTAGGAGATTGCAGACACTCATCAAGAAAAGGCTATTTGGGACTGTATGTAACTGGCAGCGCCTCATCCCATCAGTATGCCAGCATAAAATTAGAAACTCACAACTTTAACAATTCCATGGAGCAAAAGAAACCCTGTGAGTCAACAGAAAGTAGTCCAGAGCCATTCCTGAGAGAAGATTTCCAAGCCAACATCATTTCCATTGCTGGTATATGAATCAGTGCCAGGTGATATAACAGACTCCACTGTTTCTCTGGAAATGAAGATGTGAACCATGTGGAGGCACTTGTCCTCAAATAATGGAGATGAAGCCTCTGCAGAAATGTGTGGGATTTAAATAGTACGGGAGCATGCCTGCTCCATGCTAAACCATCATTTAGGGCAGGGAGGAAGGGGGAACAACTACACACTAAGAGCTGAAGGTTTCATTAGCCCTTACCAATGAAAGCCAGAGCTTGCCGCAAGTTCTCCATTTTAGGTAAAGCTGCACACACTGACTAAGTCAGCATGAAGTTATGTGGATCAATTTCTCCCTCTCTCTCCAGAGAGAGAAAAGAGCAAGGCCCTGGAGGTTGCTACACACCCAAGTTTCACAGCTGGGACAACCACGACATCCCCAGAACATGGAGTGACAAAGACAAGGAGCCAAGAAGAGCACTGAAGAGCCTCCCTCAGGGACATTTCAAGTGTTAATGTTTTGAACTCTCTAGGACAGAGAACTGGAATCACTGAAAGTGTCACTGTATGATCCAAAGCAATTTTTATAGGAAGGAGAAACTTAACAGCCAAACATCTCCTTTGACAGGGTTAATTAAAAAAAGAAGTTTCTTGGGGTAAGTCAGGTTGGAGGGGAAAGAATGAGGCCTCCTGAGCAGGTGCAGCCTCACATCTGAGTAAGCAGGGAAGACAAAGTGCAAGCACAGTCAAAATGCTTGGCAGAGCTGTTGATGACTGAGGGAAAATCCCTCCCTCTCCTGAGGCTGCTGCCCTTCTGAGTGTTTACACAGAAACACCCAAGCTCTCCCTTTCACCACGGAGATTTAATCTCCAGATAAGGAACCAGCTCCAGCCTTCCAAGGACCCTATTCCAGGTCAGCACACCACAGGCAATCTCGAACACCAGGGCAGTTTATGGCAAGGGGACCAGAACTAGATGACATTTTGCTGTAAGACCAACTCCAGCTTACCATTTGCCGATATTCCCGAATCATTTTTAATTTGTCTTCTCCACCTTTGTTTTCTTCTTTCTGTTCAATGCTGCTGATTATTCTCCAGGAAGCTCTCCTGGCTCCAATCACGTTTTTATATGCAACAGAAAGCAGGTTTCTTTCTTCCACTGTCAACTCCACATCCATTCCAGCCACTTTCTTCATTGATTCAACCATTTCTAGGAGGAAAAGGTCAGGCAATTATTCTCACAACTGAAGCATCTTTCAAATCATTCAATACAAGCTGTACATTAATGAGAGCTTAGGAAATTAAGCTCCCTCCTCCTTTCATCCGGTTACTCCTCACTTTTACACTGGAGTGTTCCAAACAAATCAATCAGCACATACACAAAGGAAGTATCTGATGTTCATCTGGTATTTTACAAGGGTTCCAAAAATTCTTTAAAGGTAGTTTTCACTTTTGGTTTTTATTTTTCTGGTCTTTGGTTTGAGTGGGGGTTTTTTTTGTTTGTTTGCCTTTTTCAACAGACAGACAAAAAGGATGTAACAGCAAGAACATTCTTCCACAGTGGATAAGAGTTATCAGTACAATCCTACAGGAGTGTGCGCTCTTCAGAGTGCTTTGCAGAAGGTAGAGAACAGTGAGAAAAGATGAACAAATGTGATCTGGCTCTTGGCACAGTCAGGATAAAACTGAGGAATTACAGAATGCTCCACTGATTTGTCAACTGGAACACAATGTAATGTGGTAATTAACAAAAACATAAAATCCAGATTTGAATACACGTAGAGATGTATGAGTACTGTTACTAGGAAAATGAGTCAAAGCTGCAAGATGAACCTCCAAAAGAAAAATTTGGTGCTTGGAGTGGTAACAAAAATGTCATCCTGAGTGTACCCAGAGCAACCATATCTACCCATGCCAAGCAGCCTCTTACAGTGAAAAGTAACAAACAAGATATGAATGAATGTATATTTCTATTTTATGCCTGTTGAAAAGTACTTCTAAACCTGAGGTTAAAACAATTATTACCAAACACAGCTTTCCTATGCTCCAGTGGAACCAAGACTAAACTACTTAAGGGAGTTTATAACCCTTTAATTACCTAACGACACTGCAATTGTTCAGGACACATTAGAAAAATAGTGTTAAATATACAAATGAAGCTTAACTATAATTTTTCCCCCTCAGATGTCAAAATCACAACCTAAACAGGCACAAGCTACTTCAGCAATGGAGACTGTAGGCTCCCTGGCAGGAACAATGTTATCAGTCTCCAACAGGTCTCCATATGTGGAGGACAAAATTTTATGGTGGCTCTATTTTTATCAGTAGATTTTGCTTCCCCCAAATCACAGAAAGTAATGAAAAATCCACCAAGCATTTGATAAAACTTTTTGAGAACACCACCCTGCAACTGCAAAATGGTGCTTTTACTGAAGAATTTGAGAGCTGCCCTAAAACACTCCACATTCGCAGTTAGTATTAACATAAACATAATTAGGTATTTTAAGCCACCCAAGTTACGAGCAATATGATATAGCTACAATTTGCTACTTAAATAAAGCAAGCACTATGATTTATTTCCTGAAGCGTGACCCTACCATCCCATTCATACGAAAAATCTACTTCAAAGCTGTAAATTTTTTTAATTATGCAAATTAAGCCATCTCGTATTTGGAAGTTTCTTGAAACAGTGGAGCCACATTCAAGATGCCTGACAGTTCTTGTGGACAAAAATGACCATCAGGAATTGAGACTTGCAGTCTCCATGACCTGGGTATCTTCGTCAAGCTCCAGCAAAAAATGCGGCTCTTGTTTTTAAGCCTGATATTTGACTGCCTTCAGATAAGAAACACACAGGTTACAGAAGATCTGCCTTTTTTTAAAACAGTTTCTATTATTGTGCTTTATCCACTGGGATTAACTACAGTGCACTTCAGTCATACTCCTGGATGACAATGCTTTTATAGAAAACCTGCTTCTTAATGACAACAAAAATCTATCCACACTTATCTCATATAACAATGATATATATGGAACAATTAGTCCAGAAGTGTGGAGGTTGAGGAACATGTACAGCAGCATCTTCCAAGATCTGCCCTGTGTCAGGAAATTGCAACAACTGGGGGAAAAGGGCACATTTTATCAATTGTTCTACAGGTTTCCTTCACAATCTCTTCCCCAGAAGCAAATTTGTCTAGAGTGAAAATTTAAAATAAAAAAACTATACACAAGACTTGCTGTTCCCTGAAAATGAGTATCTAGCTTTCATAGTACATTCAAACACATCATTATGAATTTAATTAACTGCTTGGCTTCTACAGGATTTTATCTATTACCAGTCTGAACATCTACAAGCCCTTGAAACAGAGGTCTGAACACCTCTGTGCACTGGAGGATAAACCCAATTTAAGCTGTGCAACAGCTGGTACAAAGCCAAACCCAAGACCCCGCCCTACAAGGAGCTCCTCTGTCAGTATTTGAGCCCTGTTGCATCTCTTCAACTGTTGGCAAAGGAGGTCATTAACCACCCTCCTGCAGTCACCACAACCACGGAAACAACAGAGCCAAAGGAAAACAGGCACCTGCTCTGAACTACTACTGCTATCAGTAAATAGCCCTTATCACCCCAGCATTTTTATGATTGAGTTGTTAGTAAGTTAAACAGACTCCCTGACAAGTGACAGCCACTGGGAACGGGATGCTGGGGGATGGGGGAGCACCTGAGGTTCCTCCATTTGTTCTGAAGCACAAAACCCTCCACCTTCACCACCCCTCACACTGGGCACACAACCTCCCAACACCGTGACAACAGGAACTGAAACTTTGTCTCCTCTTCGAAATCTTCATCTTGTTACTAGGTAACCACACAACCACAGATTAGAATCCCACCCATAAACAACTGTTTTACCCAAAGAGAAAACATTTATCAGTCTACACACAAAGCTGTTGGAGAAAAAGGATTTTAGTTTAGTAAAGAGCCCACTTTTACTTACAATACAAAAATCTGGGCTGATATTTCAAGAAAACAAAATATTATGTACATACCTTGGTCTTCCATGGTAAACCCATAATCCAGCCCTGAAAATTTAAGCCTGATGAAAAATCTTAAGAACACAGGCAGTACAAAAGCAAGGGGACAACATACCTGTACCTCCTCCAACAGAAAACAAAAATAAAGCCATCTATATCTGCCAACAGAACAAATATTTTTTATTCTAAGTGCCATTTTACCAATCTGGAAGTTTCCACAAGGAGGTGGAAAGCTCAGTCAGAGACCACTCAAGACAAAATACGAGTCTGAGATTACATTTCATTAAAAAGGATTATTGCAGTAATGACAACTCATTGCATACAAAATCCAGAGATGCTTACACTGCATTATGGAAAAAGTAGCGTTATGCAGATTCAGAGAGACAGAGGCTGTATGTAAGCGGTTAAGTTCCAGCCTCTCAGGTGATTGTGGCTGTCACCTTATTATGCTACTGTCAGATCATGCCACTGTCAGGGCAGGAAATCCCAAAAACATTAATTCTGGAAGGAGAGGGGAATATTCTGGAGAATGACATGCCTGCCCTAGATTTAGATCTTTCCCCAAGCACCTGCTGTTGGTTAAGAAATACCACAATACACAGGCAAAAACTGTAATGGTGCCCAGGCCATTTTTTAGGTTCCTATATTCTGCTACTATGATTAAAATGCTGGCTCCCCATTGCAAACCCTGCTGACTCACCTCCAGCCACCAGGAGGGACACAGAATCGCAGCCTGGAAAGCACAAAGGGTTGGGACAGCGGTGGCCACCTACAAAGGGTTTGTGGAACAGCAAGGTGCATGGCTTGGGATTGGGGTTTAATGTGAAAGACAAACAATAAGCCTTACTCTAAGATAAAAGTGGGGAAGTTTACAAGTGTTGAGAAGGACATGTTTGATAACCATCATTAGGGGCCAGCCACAGAACAAAGGGCACAGCTGATAAGGACTCATACTAGGCCACAAAATAATGACTGCCTCTTGACCAGAGATGAATGAGAAACTAGGTATTTGTTGCTTCCTTAACTCCAGAAATCCAGAAAACCCAGGGGAACTGCAATATCCCTAGGTAAGGAAATATGGAAATGGGTGATGTACAGCCAATTTAGTGGGAAGACTAAAAACCTTCCCAGCGCAGGACACAAACCAAGAGACAGCAGACCCTAACAAAGGAATAGCCAGTATCTGGCAGTTCTATCAAAATCTGTGCTTGTAACAGAAATCATTTGGCCTAAACAAAGGCTGGTGCACTAAAGCAAACTTGTTAGGGCAAATCTACAGAGTTTGCAACTTCTAATTCAGTGCCTGAGTCTCACTAACCAGGATGCTACAGGGTTGGGGTTTTTTGTTTCCAACCAAGGCACTCCTCGTGACTTTAAACAATACACAGAATCTACTTCAACCTTACTGCTGAAGTAACTCCCCCTTGCCTCCACACACACTGGCTCAACATTACCACAGGAAAAAACAAGAGCTAGAAAATCTCTTAGTGGTGTGCTTCCCTTCCAAAAGAGGAACTACTTAAGTGAGAAAGCTTCTTAGAATAAGAAGAGAAAAAGAACTTGTTGAGTAAAGGTGGGATGGAGATGATGTAATTAATGGTCATCATACTCAAATCAAAATAAACCTTAAGAGAACTCACGAAGTACAATTCTTATATATTATGTAATGAAGAGCAGCAGAAGCACCGTCTTAACTCTCCATTTAGTAGCAGAAGAACATCAGAAAACTGAAGCTGCATTTTAAGTTTAATCTTTTCTATTGCCCTTATCTAAGGGCAATAAAACAAACCAAGCTCTTCAAGCTTCTAAGCTGCTGCCCAATACCTACTTCAGCATTTCAGGAGCTAAAAGCCGCAAAGGAGCATCCCGTGAGCTGTAAGGAGGTGAAGGACACAGCAAAAAAACCAAGCCTTCCCTCGTGTCCACCACAGATGATCACACGCCATAAACAGTATTCAAAGACTCAGTACAAGTGCTAGTCTTGTACCTGTTCATTCTTGCAATGAACAGAAGATTATCAGGAATGAGTCCCAAGAACCTTAAGTATCTATGACCCTACAGTCTTGTGTGTAACCTCTCAGTTAGGGCTTTAGTAACAGCAGCAAACACAAAGTGGTTTACACTCTTCAGCTGAGAAGGGTTCCAGCACACACTCAGGGGGACCTACAAAACCATGAACCTAATACTCACTAGGGGTCAAGTTAATGGGAATTACATTAAAAAAACCCTGGAATGAGCGGGTATATGAATAAACATTACATTGTAGAGCATGGCATTCCATTATGCCTCACAAATCTACTGGAATGCTTTGAACAAGTGAAGCACATGGACAAAGAAGACGTAATTGGTAGAGTCTACCTGGATTTCCCAAAGGCATTTGACAAGGTCCCTCACCCAAGGTTCTTTAAGGAACTCAACTGCCACGGGATAGGCAGGAAAGTCCTCACATGGATAAACACTTGGCTGAAAGACAGGAAACAGGGTATGAATATGAGAGTCAAGTTCTCAAGAACAGAGAAAGCCCACCAGTGGAATCACAAGGTATCTCTGCTGGGAAGCAGGCTGGCACTTCTGAGTGAGCCACAAAACAGAAGCAAGTAGTAAGTACTAACTTAGTAGCAGCAAACTGCTAGGAACAAATACAAGAAGAACTGAAGAAATAGGGGCCAGTGTATTCTTCAGTAAGAGATGAATATAACTGGATCAATGTCCACAAACTGCACTTCCCAAAGATACAGACCTCCACCTGGCATCAGTGGGCACCATCCTACTCACTACAATGATGAGCTCCAAATTCAACCAAGTGGAAGTTCAGCTCCTCTTTCCATCCATTAGGAACTCTTCTAGACACACTGTTATACTGCCTGCAATAGGATTTTCCGTTCTCTTAGGAAATCCTGTGTTTGGCAAAGAGGGCTCCAGAGATGGCTGAACCCATGCCTATCAATTCCCTCCTGCCAGCTCAACACCCCTCTGATCTCTCAACTGGCTCATTCAGGTCACCAGCTCAGACAACTACTCAAGAGGGAAAAAAAATTAATCTTGCTTCTAATTTAGAGAACTGAACTGGCTCTAAGGGTCAGACCACAACCCAAGCACACATGAGAAGCATTCCACACTTGTCACAATGTAAAAGTTTTACACAAATGAGCATAAGAAAACCTAACAGGTGGATTCCCAGTTAAGACAACCAACAGGCAGAGGAGTAAAAAAACCCCAAATAATAGCCAACCTGCACCCTGCACAGTGGCTTGATGATGATTTTGTGGACAAAGCAGAGGGTTATAATGTTATTCCATGTGCAAGGTTTGTAACAGCTGGTGCAGTCAAAACCCTTCCAAAACCTGACTGCATGACTCTGCAATAAACAGTCCTGCACCTTTACTTGGAGAAATAGGTTACGCCCAAGTTGTCCAAGCAACAGTGGGATTTTCTGCATTATCAATTGTATGGTCTACCACAAGGCCTTCTTGCAAGAAGAACATTTTTTAAATTGTCCCTGTAATCTCTTCAAGCTGTGGACATTTACTTTTCTAAATCAAGAGGATATCCCCACTATTTCTAATAAACGTTTCAGTTTGAAAGCAAACATCTCAAGTGTGGGCCACATCATACATCTCTCCCTTTGACTGAGATCTGCTACTGAGCAATCCTCTAATACAAGAATTGGACACCAGTTCAGCTTCTGGGCTCTTTGCAGAGGACCACACCAGCCAATTGTAGAATTTTGTCTCCTTTGTTCGCTGCTGGTACCTCAGGAAATTCAAGAAGGCCATTACAGACAAAGGCCCTCTCTCACACAACTCCTCATAATCACAAGTCAATTTATGTCCCAGTATGTACAACTCCCACTTAAAAAATGTACAGGCTTATTCCTTTAGCACTGTCTCGCCCATACTTTAACTCTTAGATTCCTACAATTCTTAGGGATATGCTGAGATTTTTCTGCCTTTTAGCTCAGAGACAGCAGTCACACCCCACATCAATACACCAGTAAGACCTTTAACACACAGGGTAAGTGGTAACCATTAATGGGGGAAGGAACCCAAAAAACTGAAGTGTGTTTGACATCTGCTTGAAAGAGACTAATCCTCTGCAAACCAAAATTAATATGCAACTTGAATTCTAATTTGTGACTTATTGATTCTTCATTATGCTCTAAGCTGAAGACCTGTTACTAGGAGACAGTTTTTTCTAAAAAGGGTTCAAATCTTGAACTGAATCCACTGCTGCACACGTTCCTGCCTTTGTGATAAAGACCCATTTCCCTGATAGACAATTTCTAAAGACAAAGGGAGGCAGCTGTTAGCTTGCTGTGCTGGGAGGCAGGAGACCTGTCATGGGTGGCTTGGGTTTTTCCCTTAACCGTACCCTGACCTATCATCTGGTTTTGAGGGGGGAAAACCCCACTTATTTCACCTCACCCAAGTCATGTACTTCAAGACTTGTAGTACAAAGCAGCTGTATGAAGTATCTGCTCACAGTCTACCTTGAGCCATAGCATTTTTCTCACCTAAAACAAAGATGTTCCCAGCCTCCAGAAACAGGAATTGGTTTCAATATTCAGCAGCAGTCTACAGGAATCCTCTACATCCTCTTGATATAAGGAGCTCCACAGTATCACTTACTCCAATTGTTTTCCAAAAAAGGAATCCATTTAGTTATACATTATTCTACCAATAAGGAATAGCAGTAAGTGAGATTTCTCACAAAGCTTCCTGTACTACCAGTAAGCTTCCTGGCATTTTGTGATTTGCCATAACATGCCTAAGCAGATCTGTGAAGATAGTCAGACACCCAAATCTCTTAATATCTCAGGAGATCAGGGTTTAAGTGCTACTTAACACTGCAAAAGTACCTAGAAAGTTGTCCTCTTAATCTGGGCCAGCATCCTGAGGACAGTACAGACACAGGACTAGATTCCCAACCGTTCACAAATACAGCTCCCAAGACTTCATAAATTCCCTAAGTGGGTCAGGTAAGTAACACCAAAGAAACGACAGTTGGATGCCCACCATAAGTGCTGCTATAAATGCCATGAGCCATACATAAATAGCAATCCACCATTCTTTCAGTCTCCAGGAGAAAGATGGGATAGAACTTTACGCTTATCCTAATGTTAAAACACACAAAAAATTGTCAAACTCATATTCAAATTACCCAAGGGACTCATATTCCAATGTATCTGTAGCCAGTACTTACCATCACTCCATTTAATATAATGCCAATTAATAACCGTGGCCTCATAATTGTGCACCTCAAAGATCAAACTGAGGACCAAAATTAGGAGTAGCTTACACTTTCCTCATATTGCTTCTCAAATCACTTTGTTCACAGAATTATTCAGCAGTCTCAGCTATGATCTTGGCAGAACTGCATTATTTCACATAAACAAGAACAAATTATGCTAATCATTTTTAATTGTTTCAGCTGAACAAGAACACAGAATTAAATGATAAAAACAGTATCTACAGTACATTTTCTTCCAGGCCATGGACACAAGAAATGTGAAGACAAATTTAGAGCAGCTGGCAGAATTACAGGGTGCATCTTAAATATGTTCACCCAACTTGAGTCCTAAAAACTCTGGAAGGCTAAAACCCACAGCACTGATTTGAAAAAGGCAGCTTTCAGTTCAGTGCTCCCTCCTAAATTGTAACAAGTCTCACGCCCATTCAGAAGCAAGACAAGTCTTTTACATTTTGCTCTGGGCAGCTTGTTTAGCAAACATTCATGGTACTGGGAGAACCAAAAGTCCACCCAGGGAAATGCTGCACCAAGGCAATAATCCCTCCTAATCAATTTTTATTAGTTGACAGGAAGTTTGCATTGCAGATCTGTGCCATGGGGTAGAGTCCTATTACATCCTAATGAAGTGATTTACTGCTGATTTCAGAAAACCCCAGAAAGAGAGTCATGCCTCAAGAGCTCCCAAGGATGATGATTCCTCCAGAATGTTGGGTTTCGACTCAAACCAAAGCCAACACTTTCAGTGGCACTGACTCATCCATACCAGGTGGAGAAGCCTTCCCTCCTCAGCAGGAGCTGCACCCTTATTGTGGAATACAGATATGTCCCTCTGCCCAAGTTAATTATTGTATCCTAATACCTGTTTTTTGGGGGCTGTTTTTTTCTGTAAACCCTTCAGTGGAAACTGCCTGACTGCTTTCCTTCAGTGATACTCTTAATTCCAAATCATTTTCCTATCAGAAATCTAACTGAATGGATTCTTATTTAGGCCTTCTTTTTGTTTTAGTTTCTATTTTCCTCCCCAAAACGTGCATTTTTCAGATGTTCTGCAATGGTGCCATCAGATGTTTTTTAAGCACAACTCAGTAAAAATATGTCATTTGGTGAGAACTTGGTCATGTTGTCTATGACAATTTACGAACAGAAAGTATCGGGAGTGTCTTCTTACCTCTAAATGAATGGTAACTGCATTCACACATTCTACATACATGTATTTATTTCACTTCAAATGAATAATCACAGCTCTCAGGGCAAAGTAACAGTCTCAGAAGAGTCGAGAAAATTAAAGGCCCTTTCTATTATGTGCAGGGGAACCACGTTCAAAAGGAACAGTTGCAAGACAGACATTTTTGGGGCAAGAGACACCACCCAGGGTTGCCAGTTCCTCCCCTCTACCACTTTTCCCCCAGGTATTAAATCATCACGGATATTAAATGATCAGGGACAGCGCACAAACTTAAAAGAGGAAAAAGGATGAAAAGAAGACGCTGGGAAAGTGAAACGATATGTAATAATTTATACCACATAATGAAAGCATACGCGTTTTCTTTAGGCAGTGAATCATGTACTCGCTCCCTGCACGGCGAGAACTCGCTCTCTCTGGGTTTGCCAGGGGCAGCAGGATCTCCAGCCGGGGGTAGAGGCAGAGAAAGAAGCGCAGCCCCATCCCCGGGGACCCCCCACGAGCACGGCCG
>NW_008239778.1:697234-716517 GCF_000691975.1 Corvus brachyrhynchos
CTCCGTGTTTGTGATGCTTTCAAACGCTGACAGCACTGTTTGAATTACCCTCTCTCTGTATTTTGGTACAAATCACCGGGTGTGCTCCACACAGAAGGGTGGATCTGTGACCGAAAGGCACACGGTCAGATACCGGTTTCTGCAGCCTCTCCAGGGTGTTTGCTCAAAGTATCACCTCCAGCGGGTAGCACGTGGTAATTTCACAGTTTCAAGAGGCTAGAAAAACTAGAAATTAAAATTTAATGTTTCACGAATTCCTCACAGAGTACTTCTGAAAAACAAAAGGAGCATACACTTAAATAACTGAGATAATGCCTTGATTTCTGAAATCAGAATGGGTTTGGAAAACTAAAAGGGATTATGCACGGCTGGCATGATCTCCAAAGATCCCCATCCCTGGAAGTGTCCAAGGCCAGGTTGGAAGGGGCTTGGAGCAGCCTGGTCCAGTGGAAGGTGTCCCCGCCCATGGCAGAGGAATTGGAATGAGATGAGCTTTAAGATCCCTTCCAACCCAAACCATTCCACGATTCTCTGATTTGCTCAGGGTGGCTGTGAATGAAGTCTTGTCTCTTTTCCCAGTGTCTCCTTGGAAGTGCAGGATAAGGACGCTCAGCCCTCCTGATGGGAGAAATGCAGAGACCTTTGCAGGTTTTGTCAGCAGAGATAGATTTGGCCCTGACACCTCCTGGACACGACATCAGGTATCCCCATTTACTGTATTGTGCCCAGTGAAATGGGCTCCTGATGGGGGTGACTGAGGGCACATACCTTAAACACCATTTAAAGCACATTTTTTCCATAGTTTATTGTTGGCCCGACTTATTTTTTTTTTCAGTTGATGAACAAGAGTTTTAGGGTCTGCAAAATTAACATAACCTTACGGGTTTCTTACAAATAAATCTAAAAATTTGACAGAATTATTTTTATATCACTGTTTGCCTGCTCAGAAAATCAGTGGTCTGTTTTCATGGGACATTTAGGCCCTCTTTTTCACAGATCCCGATCATCTAATCAGGATTTCATAAACACAAAGACAACAGCATGTCTTGATGAAGGTGAATATTAGGTGTCAAGTCCACAAAAAAATTTGCTTTTTTCAGTTTATTTGAAATATGATTAGAAAATGATGATTTTGCTGAAATTGGGAATCATTGCAAACCTTCTGAATTGTTGGTAAATACATGATACCGAATTAGGCACTCAAAAGCAGCAATGCACAGTTACTATCTCTGTGTAAATTTTTAAGACTTGCAAATCACTTCTGCACTTTATTGACCACAAAAGTCTATTTTTCAGCAGAGACTTAGGGAGCTGTGCACAATAAATTAGATTTGGATCAATTTAGGAATTCTTCTGTGATCCTCATGTTTAGCAGCCACTCAGCTTGCAGAGAGTTCAATAATATAAATAAATCAGGACACTTCAGGCAGATTCAATTGCCAGAAATGAGGTGCATTCTTGGTACCCTTGCTGAATAATAGCATATTGTCTAAATACTTTAAATTCTTTTGAATGCACTCATTACAGATGGCATTCAGATATTTGGAAATTGGTCAGAGATTTGGCAAAGCATGAAGAATAAACAGCCTAATCCAGGGAAATACAGCACAATTTGCTGATGCAATCCTTGCTTGCCCCTTGCCCCCTTAACTTTCACATGAATCGATTCAACCACTGCTGCAGCCAAACCCCACGGCTGGAAGGAGAAGGAATGGAAAAGGAATTCTCCAGGCTTCTCCATGAGTCCTGTGTTCCATCAGCTCAGGAGAGCTCTGCAAACACCAGGGCGAGGTGAAGCATGAGGGGATGGCTGGCAGGGCCCTGAAGAAGGGCAGACCCAGCCTCTTCCTTTTGGCTGCAGGGAGCTCTGAAATCATCTCAGCTAATCTCATTAAAAGGCACTCTTGGACTGCAGCTCTGCAGTGGGTGAGCACTGGAGCAAAGCTGGGGGCTTCTACCTATGAAAATTTAAGTTTTTTTGCCATCCAGAGCTGATAGAATAATCTTTACTGTGTGGAGACAAATCAAGATTCTTATCCTTGGGGCCTAGAGGCTGCTGTCCCCTTGCAGTTTTTAAGGAGTACAGTGGCAAAAGTAGGATTAATGCAGATTGATTTTACAAACATGGGATTCTGGTCCTGATTTTCTGTCCTTCAGCCCTTGACAGCACCTGCACACCTTGGCCTTTCACTGCAATAGTGCCCTCACACCACCACACATTTGTAGCCTCCTGCAGGAGATTCTTGCTGGTATTCATTTGTGTAACTTTGTTTTCACTGATATTTCTAAGAACATAGAAACAGCTTTTTATCTTCCCAAACATACACACCCCATCCAAAGAATCCCAAGACTACTCCCTCACACACTTGTGCAGGTAGAATTGAGACAAAGAGCTACAAAATCTCATCTTAACATTCCTCACAAGTTTGTTTTTTTTTTTTTTTTTTTTTTTTAAGGAGAATATACTTTTTCCCCAACCCCTTGACTCATTTAATTACAGAAAGTCACCTTATATAAATAAGCCATATTTTATTGGTTGACTAAATTAACTTAGTTACCTTGGTTTGTCTTACTTCTCTAAGTACTGTTTAACTGTTTTCATACAAATATGGCAAATTAAAAATGGCCATAACCCCTCTATTTTTAATTATTAAATCCAAGTACTCCAAGAACTGATTGAGAATGACTCTGAGTCAAAGTTTAGGCTATACTTTTATTTACTTCACGTACTATGAACATATACATTACATGCTACAAAAAAATAAAAAAGGACTTTAACTGTCAAGAAAGTGGATAGTGTTATAATACAATGGCACATGTTCATATTTTTCTTCAAACAGGTTTGGTTAGAATCCTTGCCCAAAACCATTAACGAAAAGGAAGTGTTTTACTCTCAAAGATGATTAGAAATATTTGCATTATTAACAAATACAATTCAAACAGATTAACAAGATTTAACCAGGTCATATATTAGTAAAAAGGCTGGGGCTTACCAAAATGAAATATATATTAAAAAACCATAGCAGCCAGTTGTACTTTTTTAGTGTGATATAACGTGTAAATGCACCAGAAGAACACAGTGTAATTGAGCGTTCTGCTTTCATGGTGTATTTCTAGAAATGATTATTCTAGTTCTAACACCTGCCTATGCACAAGAGATCAAAACCACAGCCAAGGAGAGACAAAAGATTGTGACCAACATTCTGAGCAATGATTTTTTTTCACGCATCAGGGAGAAGGGAGGGAACAAAGAGAAGAGGATAAACAAAGGCCACAAAAGGATTTCATCTACATGTTCAGGAACATAGTTTCTATCTATTTGCCTTTAAGAGCCTGACAAGTTGAAATGTCTATTTTGTCCAAATGCAAAGATACTCCTTTCTATCACCTATGAAACAAAATCACATTTCAGCTTAGAACCGAAGAGTGGAAAACAGTTGCATTAATGTATCAGCCAGCTAAAAAAACTGCTCGACAAGAACTTGGGATTCTAGTGTAACAGCAGCTATTAAGACTCCTCTAGTTTCTTTATTTTGCTCTTTCAAAGTGTACAAATATTCACAATTTATACAGTCTTAACAAAACCACATCTACAAAGTTTGCAGGGTATTTGCTAGTTAATTCAATTCATGTCTTTCGTATTAAAAAGGCAAGGTTTGCATAATAAAACTCCCAGAAAAATGTTATTTTGGTATCTTAATTCCTGATTGGAAAGGTACAAATATATGGGCTTTCATTAACTGCAGTTGGCAAAAATACTTCAGAACAGTGTTACTCTAAAGACACACTGTTTATTAGGTTTCTTTTGCAATATCTGAAGAAATATATAAGCATATATGGGCAACTGAAAAACTCAGTATTAAGTCTGTTTATTTAGAGTGCAGCTATTGAACAAAAACCCCCCCAAACAGCTACAGTAAATATCAAGATCAGAGAAAAAATACAAATTAGCCTTAAAGAACCTGATGAGTTACAGAATCTAGAGTTAGTTTCTCAATTTTTCTTCCCCTCCAAGTAAATTTTGTACTAAGCTAGAAGAGCTCCCACAATCACTGGCACGTCACCTCAACCAGAATAGCAATCCAAGGTAGAACGGAGCTGCAATTCCTTGTTTCCATTCTTACACCACTGTCCCTGCTGTCAGTTTTCTGATAATAATCCTCAGTAGTGCTCATGAGACTGGTGATGGACAGGTGTGATTAACATTAGTCCACAGAAATTAATGAGTGCCCATAACCTGAACATTACTCAGACTTGCTGATGGATTAGTTTTGAAGTAGAACAACTAGTACTTAAATAGAACAGAAATATTATAATTTCCAGCATGTTACAGAGTTCTGAGGTAAAGTGTTACCAGTATTGTTGTAGGGTTGGTGCCTTGCAGCAAAGGCCTTTGCAGCACAGGCAACCCATGAGCCACTGGAGTCACACAGGTTTGAAGCAACCAAACCCAACAGTTTCAGTTTGATACTATCTAGAAAAACCCTTCTGCATGGATTATACTGTAGTCAAGTTACAAAATTTAGTTTGGTCACCAGAGTGCTGTGCTTGGAAAACAACCCAGGGTACAGGCAAGGGAGAGTTACTTCAGTGTTTAATTTCAGTTTACAAAACTTACTAAATCCATTCTGATTTATATTAGATCATTAGAAGAACAGACTAAAAAACAACCATCAAGGCAGTGCATAATACTGCCTACTCAATGCACTGATTTTCATCATGAGCTAGGAAGCCATATTTACTCTATTTATTTTGCCTTTTGAGAATCAATCCAGAAGCACACAATTATTTTCCATTAGTTTATTAAAAATAAAATCCTCATGAATTCACTATCAAATATTTTACAGATGGGAATTAAACCAGAAGAGTCCCCAGAGTGTCTTTAAAATAGAAGTAATATTTGGTTTGTCAGTTCACTGTGTTTGACACTGATTTGTACTGTAACAGTATTGTACAAATATTGAAGAATTCTAGGAAAATTAAACTAGCCCTACACAATTTAATTTTATTGGAAAGCAGTGTCAATATTTTAGTATATTTAGTGAATCAAACACTGCTTTAAAGCTACGTATTAAAGTGCTATGCACGTATTTTTCAGCTCTGATATGGAGGTTTACACTTCCATAAGCCTTGTATTTGTGGATAAAAAGAGATACTGTGTGTTAATAAAAATCTTAAATTAAAATCAGCTGCTATGTTTGAAGCATCAACAGTACTGAAGAAATCAATCTAGTGTCCACAAGCTTCTAGAATTCTGAGGTTGATTGGATCTGTCATTTACCATGAAAATGGTAAGGATCTGTAAATCACAAGGCTGTCCCCAACGGGCCCTACATCAGTCTGTGCTGTGCACAGTTACCTGACCATGCACTGTGTAGCCTTTCTAGGACAGAGAATCCAGGATGGAAAAAAACATGGGAGAGAGCTCCAGGACAAATCTGTGAAATTTCTATCTAGGTATTGAATTGTCTACGGTTGATGTTCATTGCCTGAGGAAGAAGCAACATAAGCAATGGGCCTGGAGAGAGCTACAAATGTTATCTGAACATCTACAGCACTGCTTCCTCCAGCTGCTGCTGCTGGCAAGGTCCAGGCTGCCGTGCACGTGGACATAAGCAGGCATTACAACCTATAATCATGGCCTAGTTCTGCCACTTGACACACGAGTTATCTGCTGTCGTACCCTGAATTACATGACCCTTGCTTAAGGAATGGTGGTGTTGAGTCCCAGGGGTTTTGCAGGTTATCAGAACGCTTATCCAAGCAATACCGCTTTCAGCATCGGTCCAAGCATAGTCTTGATGGCATCTGCAATAAAAACAAGTTGAGATTGTTCCCATCTGTAAGAGCAACTGTTGAGCCACACTCAGCTGAAGTCCTCGTCAGGATTCTGTTGATCCAGCAGACGGACGTGTGTGAATGGAAAGTGACCACGTCTGCCGTTACATTCTCCTTCCCACTGACCACTCACGTTAATCTTTGTGACCTTTACCAGCTCACCGACCTGTGGGGTAAGAAATACACACGTTACAATCCAGAAACACAGGCAGGATGAGCTGCCACCCCTCCCTCGGTGTGCTGCCACCCAAGTGCACCAGATACACATCTATAAAAAGCAGCTTTCGTCCTGACAGTTTCTGAGACACCAGCCTGTCCCCAATGGCACTCACTCCAAGAAAGTATATGAAGAAATGTGCCTAGATCAGGTGACAACTACATGAACTGAAGAGCCAGCAATCCAATACCTATCTTTCCAAGGGCTCTTAGGACCTGCCATCAGGTGCTATCCTGATAAATGTGCCTTGTTGGGCTGACAGAGGCCTGCACACTGCTGGGACTCCATCAGGAGCCTCATAAAGCAAGGAAGGCTTGTACCCGTACCAAGTGGACACTAATCTGCAAGCTCAACTGCTCCTTAGTTTTGAAATTCCACTTTTCAAGGTCTGGAAAGTAGAGGATCTCTCTCTCTCTACAGATTATAACAGGTGGGTAAGAAGTGCCATAAGGCTGCTCTGTTCTTACTTTGGGCACCCACAACCAGCCACTACCAAAGGCAAAGCCAGATGGCATTTCAGTCTTGCCCAGCATGGATTTCTTCCAGAAATAAATCCCATTGAATCACAGAATTGTTTAGGTTGGAAAAGATCTTTAGGGTAATCGAGTCCAACCATTAACTCAGCACTGCCAAGTCCAGCACTCATGGGAATAGTAAAGACAACCGATGCCCTCTCCCTCTTGCCCAGGAATACATCTCCAATTCTAATCTCCACCCTAATATTCCCAGCACCAATTCCAAAGGCATCATCTCCCTGTGACAAAGGCACAAACTGCACAGCAGGCACGTCCCCAGGGCTGTGCAGGTAGTTCAAATCAGGACACAAGTTAGGTCAGATCAGTCCCCAACTCTGTTTCATATTGAAGGGTACTTTAATTAAGTGGCACTTACACGACCTGAGGAAGCACAATTTACATTGTAAAGACACTGGAGAGTTAATGAATGCACCACTGAAAAGCTGTCTACCCATTTCTACCCCTCTGTAGAATTTTATCAATAATCTGATTTACAAGTAACGTACAACAGTTTTTAAATTCTTCCCACATCACAGATGGAGGATGCTTTTGGGACAGATACGCTCTATTTTCTTTCACTAATACTGTAAATAAACTCTGAAGGTGTGGCCAAAGACCTCACTGCATTTCATCCAGAAATTCACTGAATATAAAGTTTACACAGATGCTCATCACTGTGTTCCAAATCCATCCAGAACACAACCTCATTATTTGCACTGTCCGGGCAGCCAAGGAAGAACAAGGAAAACAATTTCAGATGTTACCAATCTCCATAACTTTACAGGTTTTAGTCACTTCCAATCTTTTGCCAGAACAGCTTTTAACAGTTCATAAATTCAACCCCTTTCATGGACATTTAATTAAGCTTCCCATACCTCTCATGATTACTTATCTGGTAATGAGAGGCCCATTGGGACTCTTGTTGTAGCTTTATTTTTTCCGTTTGTAGTCATTAGTATAGACATTTTAATGAATCATATTTTGAAGAAAATCCTCTTTATGTATTTGCTAGAGGCAAAAAGGAAGCCTTCTTCCAGTACTGAATGCAAGCTTCAGCTCTTCAGGAATTTAATCATGCAGTTTGTATAATTTTGCTACTGCTAATAACCACTGGGGGGTTGTACCAACAAAAATACTCTGCTGACCAAAACAATACATCAGCTATAATTTAACAAGGATAAGATTCAATGTGACAATACTAGAAGTGGAAAATCTGATTTCCTAATCACAGCCATTACCAGAACAATGTCCCAGATAAATTTAAACTGCTTCAGACCTGGATAGAATCTACATATCAGCCTTCAAGAGAACAGTGTTTAACCTCCAACCCACTGGGAAGGGAAAGCGTGACTTGCACTGAAGTTTGCTGTCTGCAAGAGATTTTTCTTCGACTGTTGGCCTCTGCTCTGCTCCTCACACACTAATTAGTGTTCATTAGGGTTTATCTTGGATGCCTTACAATAAACTCACCTGAAAAAGGTGGGTTTAACAGAGCAATTACAGTGAGTTACAATATGGGATATTTGTGACACTCCCTCACTCCCAGAGCACCCTGTAGTTGGTTTTTGGGTTTCAGGGCCATTGCAGCCAAGGGACACTCATTTATGAAATCCCCTTACTAGAAGGAGCTACACTTGAAAGCTGCATTTCAGTAATTGTTAAATGAGGAGAGACCTCTGAGATTAAACACTCCTTTTTACCAGTACACTAATTTCATTTAGCAGGCACACTGATACATTTTTTCATTCCCATTTCATTTATATATATAAACCTTCTCATTTCATTCATATATATATATATATTTGTATTTATATATCTCTATCTTTACACCTGCCAAAGCAGGACTAACTTTAAGCAAGCATGGACCATTTTACAAATGATGGCTTAATAAAATGGCTCCACTTGATCCTGAATAACTGACAGATCTTTCTAGATCTGATTCAAACCTCTGCCTACTAATCTATAGTTCAACCACTCTCCTGAAGACAATACAGAGAACCTTTCCAAAAGTTACTTATTATTACAAGTGCTGAAGTTTTAAAACCTTTAGGCTAGGAGTGGATGTTTTCTCTGAATTCTCCTCACTTTTAGCATTGACTTATGGCAACATTAGTCCATAGTGCATCATCCCACCAAGCACAGCACCTCAGGAACAACACTGTACCCTGCTAGAAAGCCAGGTTTGTCTCAGTCTTCATCAGAAGTTTTAAAACTAAATATACCCCATATGCTTCAAAGCAAAACTGAAGGTTCAAGTGAAGACTTCTGTATGCTGTGGTTTTATTCCAAGTACTCCTCTTTGGTGAGGTCAAGGTGGCAGAGCTCTGCTACTGTTACAAAGAAAAAAAATAAATCGATCGATCTCAGAGTCATTCACCACACAGATCTTCCTTTTTTCTCCTCTATTTTCTCATAAAATAGACTGAAAACTCCTTGCATAGATCCAATAACAGAGCACAGACTTTATTAGAACATCGCCTGCTCTGATCCTCCTTCCTTGAGCTCTTCAAAAGCATGTCAGGCTTAAAATAACAGAACAGCACAGATACTCTGTTTGCAGTTTGGGCAAAAACTGTTTGATGTTAAGAATCTATTTTTCTAAGAGAAACAGTGGGATCCACCCCCTCCCATGAATATTGCCAGATTTAAGGATAAGAGTTTTCATTTGGAAAGAATCCCACTTTCTGTATTTATAAAGAGGTCTGGGCAAAAATGGGCTGATAAGATTTACATAATGCTCTCCACTAAGTTATCTAAGAAAGAGATCTCTAAATAAACAGAGAAGGAACACCATGAAGTGAAAGGGAACGTGGAAAAAGGAGACAACAAGAAACAGCACTTTGATAGACAGGATGGAGAAAAACTTGGGAGAAAATGAAGTGCATATTGCTTTTTTTTCCTGTACAGACATTGAAAGCAACTCAGTAACATTGTGATTGGAAGTGATAAAAGCTGCAAAGCTTTGAGGGCCACTAGAAGCAGTGATAAATGGCTCACTTTTTAAAATTACATTTGTGCAATATTACATACAGAATAAAGAACCACCACTGCTATTGCATTTCTTAAATGGAGAGCAAGACAGGAATATAACACCCTAACCAAGAGGGCCAAGATGTCAACTGATAAATATTTAAGCAGTTTTAAGAGGCCCACCTGGACACCAGAAATCTCACGTGGTCACACAGCCGAGCTGAGCTGACACTTCTCAGCTGCCCCTCCCAAACACTTCAGCTACTCAGCCTTTACCATCAGTTAGTAAAAGACACCAGAGGTGTAAGGTAGCTCAGAAAAGAGAGGTGTTACCCACAAAACTGCTCCTCCCTCAGCATAGCACTCTTGACAGATCATGTGAGTTTTGGTGAAGAGGATTGAACTAACCTAAGATCAGCCCTGGCACTCACAAGCTGTTCTCCAGCGTGGAAAGCATTTCCTTTCACTCTAAGTTGCTTATGGCCTGGATTAGCAGCATTTCCTCACTCTCCCTATTTCACTCCATGCTCCCAAATCCTGCACTGGGCAGCAATGTGAGGTTCTTTAGTGAAATGAAGTGTAAAGTTAAGGCTTAAGAGAATGCAAAATTCAGAAATAAAACCAAAAGATCTTGCTAAATATGCCACAAAATATCCAGAGGCTCAAAACCAATCTAACATCTGGTAATTACAAGAGTCTGCATTCAGGAATATTCCCAAGCTCCAGGAGCTGCCTGGGTGGAAAGAGTGAGAAGAAGGAAAGAGACAGCATTTTAGCCTTTATAAATGTTTGAAGGGTAAAAATCCTCACATTTCCCCAAAATCTGATAAGTTTACATAAATTTCTATTCCTGCTTCTCAACCCAAAAATACTCAGATATATAACAGAACATGTAGCAACTCAGAGTATATTTACTACCTGCGTGGGAAAAGATTTCACATCTGCCAGGCTGTGCATCTGCATTTCCCAGTTCTGCACCAGACACACACCTACAGCTGCCAGATCACTGAAGTCCTGGAGTGCCTTTTGTGCTATGCACAATTTCACAAAGTATTTCAGAGTGGAAAGGAGATGCTCTGACTCAGCACAGAAACTGTTTTTTCCCAAGTGCTTAAAATGTTATATAAACAGGAAGTCAATTAGGTATCAGGAAATTCCAGAGCCTCTAGCTCAAAGAAAGCCTAGATTAAAGGATACAATTTACATATCCTAAGGCAAAGGTCTGCCACAGGGAATACCTTAGTCTCAATTTCCTCAAATGCAATTTGGGGGAGAATTATGTGATGCGGATAGAGCACTCCACTCACCTTTTTAAGGGGGAAAAAAGACAAATCAAAAAGGCCCTGTACAAGTACTTAATCCTGTCAGGAAGTGAATCAATCTGAAGGAAGCTCAGTGCCTTACTACAAACCCTACTCCATCAATCACTGCTTTATACCAGACCTCCCTAACAAATTGTAGTGTAAATTATAAAATGCTCCTGCTCCAAACCTAAGCCCAAAGTAATCTGCTTGAGTTGATGTTGCTACAATTAAATTCTATGTGTGACCATCATCATCATCTCAGTCCAGGTAATTTCAAAGTGTACCAATGTTTCCACTGATTGCTTTAAAACTGCTGACAGACTGGGGAGAAAAAAAACCCCAACACAAACCAACAAACAACCCAGTACACCTTATACAGATTGTGGTGAGGCACACAACAGCAAACACATGTTCAGACACACAATTTAGGAACTGTTCCCTCTCCCTCCCCCACAAAATAAACATTTCAGGAACAGAAAACATGGATGGGGAAACACTTATGTTAGTGATGGTTGACAACAGACATGATACTGGTTCAGTAACCTAGTAATAATCAACAATAATCTAATGTACAAGTGACTCAAGTCACTCGTTTTATCCATAACTTATTAATCACAACGTAAAACCAGTATTATAAAGTTTTTCCCTTTCTCATTCCTCCAAAACTACCACGTGATTGAAAGGGAAATCCCTTGAACAGATCTCTTCCTTCTAAGTTTTGCCCATTATGTACCTCCAAAGCCAAGGCTGTCTTGTCGTAGGCATTAGGGACTCGCTTCTGGACAACCCGGGCATAAATAGGGCCATTCTGAAGGTTAGGGAGCGGAGTGTTGATGCTGGGCTGGGCATAGGGCCCTGGCTCCGGCCCACCCAGTGGTTGTGGGTGGGAACTATCCTGGTTACCTCCAATCAGAGTAGGGACTGAAGCAGAGGAAGGTCTATACTTCTCGACGTAAGGAACGGGAATCATTCCCCTCTTCCCTGCGCTGTCTTCTGCGTTCCACCACTGCTCTTCAGGTTTATCCCGGATTCTCAGTATGTCTCCTTTCTTAAAGGGAAGGTCTTCCTCATCATTGCCATTAAAGTCAAAGAGAGCTCGCACATACTCTGCCTCCTCCTGCCTGAGGATAACCCCGCTATTCTGCCTCGAGCGGGAAACGGGTTCTATCAAGGTTGTAGTGTCCAAATAGTGTATTTTGTAGAATTCCAGTAAAGATGGCAAAGAATCAAACTCTTGGTCACCTATTCGAAATCTGGTGGGATTCGACCCTGAAAAGAGAAGGCAACATGTCAAAGAGAGCATTAAAACTGTAAATAATGCATCTGAGAAGACAAATACATTTACAGAGAAGTATTTCAACACCAAATTTGATCATCATTACGTCATATTCAGCTTTTCTGAGTATTTTCTGTCAAAGACAGCACTATCATGATCATAAATACAGGTTTTTCTAAAAAGATTTTGTCAAGAAAGGAAAAGAGAAATTCTTTGGCACTGCCAAACTTCCCGAATTAGGATAAAAATATCTTTGTTTCTTTCAATGTTATATGGATTCAACAGATGAAAATGTTCAGTACATCAGGGTTTCTCAGGAGCCTGTACCATTTTCCTGCTTTATACTCTAAATATAGGAAGCAAATTAAATTTTGGTACCATTTCAAGGAAATTATTTTTTTATATTCTCTTCTGCTGTCTGGATCTATTTCCCAAGAACAACGCTGCAATAATGGTTATTTACCTGTTGTAACATCTTGGGTTAAAAGCACGGACACTACAGAAAACTGCTTTGTATGGCAGCAAACAAGTGATGTCAAAGAACAAATAGAGTTATTTTTCATTTTGATAAAAGGTACCACTAAAGAAAATTATCTACATTCTATGCAATGCAAAGCAACAATGTATATTTTCATAGCAGGCATGACTCAGCCTTTTAATCTCAAGTCTTGTCGCTTCTTTGCCACGTTTGTCAGATGGAGCCCAAGCTTTAAATCCAAACCTCAAATACATTGGAATACAGATGATGTTCACATTCAAGCCATTACAAGCATCAAAGTGCAGAATATCCATTTCCAATCTGTGTGCTGTGCTTTTTTTTTCCATTTTATGTTCTTCAGGCTCAGCTGGGGAAAAAAACACACATGATGTTCTATTTCCACCATGCCCCCTGCAATCAGTTATGGGAAGAACTGGGGAAGACTGGGGGAAGGGAGTGCAGATGAAAAGATTTATGCTTTAATGAGTAACTCTTTTAGCAAGAAAGAGATGCTTACTTTGCAAGTCTGTTTTCTCTGCAGGGAATATCTAACAGTCCCAAGACTTAGCTCTGGAGTACAAAGCTAGCAGAATTCTCCAAGCTGTCACTGATCCAAAACTCCCTGCAAAGTAGCACTGTCAGCATGGAAAGCTAATGTTACAACAAGTTCTTTCAGCAGAGCAAAAAGGGGTTCTAACAGAGAAAAGGGCAGATTCAGTAAGATCAAAACAGACAAACACCCGAGAAATGAGTTCTGAAGTATCCTGAAGGAACATGAGCATTAGTGGGGCTGGTTAAAGGAAATTCAAAGAAGCAGAACTAAGTCATTGAAAAATGCACGTTTGCATGCATTAACAGCATTGAAAGGCTCTCAAAAGAAATGAATACAAACACAGTGAGCCAAAACCCAAACCAAATACCTTCAAAAAACTGCAAAAAAACAAACTGGCATCACCAAGAGATAAGGAAGTTAATGTAATTATCAGTAAGAAAGACGAGCCCAGCACAGGAAGACAATTAAGATTCCATCTTATTCTTCCAAAGTCTAGTGGTCAGAAGATGCAAAACCCCCTCAACTTTTGTTGCTGAGATGTAACTTACAGCTCTAGGCTTGGCCAGAACCTTGGAATTTCACCCCAGTGGCACTGTCAGCTCTGTGGGCTCACAGGAGATGAATTCTGCCTGGACAGGCAGCATCCCCCTACACCACATCAGAACAGCTGACGTTCACTACTCGGTGCATAATGGGATCTGGGAATGCCGCACTTCCACTACCACGGGAAGTGGGAAAGACACCAGGTTTCAGACCAACCTGGTGACAGAAACACGAGCAAATATCCACCACTATTTTAGTTGTGAACCTTTAAGGATCAAGGCTTGAAACTTGAGTCAAAAGAAAAAGTCACAGGAACTTCAAGAGCAGGGCAGCAAAGCTCTTTGCAGCCATATGGAGAAGACAGTCTCAGGAAAGTTCACTGACATGGAACTTATTTCACATCACAGAAATATAGAGGCTGAAACGCCAATTTACCTCAGTAAAACCTGCTACAAGCTGACTCAGCCAGAAGGCTGAGCTCTGTCCCAGCAATGTAAGGATTCACAGAAAAAATTTAACAGGTCACAGGGAATGAACAGTTCTTCAGTAACATTCGTCAGCCTGGTCAATCTTCAATCTCCACCAGGATGAACAAGGCATTCTTTTATTTTTCCTTTGGAACAGGTTCACCTTCTTGAATTAATGCACAACAGCCTGAGAGAGCTGTCAAGTGTACCTGAATACAAGTTGGACTTTAAGAAGAAAGCCCTCTGGAACATTATGTACAGGGAAGGAGTGATAGAAATCACTGTACTGTATCCTGGATAATCAGATCCTAAAACGCATTTTGCACAGCTAAACAACAGCCAGAGGACACAGACCCTCCAAATTCTGGGATCAGAAAGATCCATGCACTCCTTGAAGGGACAGAGAGAAAAGCATCAGAAAGGAGAGATGTTACCCTCACAAAGACCACACTGCAAGAAAACCACATGCACTTCTGATGCTTTTCTTTAGAAAAAGAAAGGCAGCTACAGAAATCTGAGAAGACCTAGAATAAAAAAATCTACAAGCCTAATCCAAATTAATCACCAATATAAAAGCAGTGACCTCATCATTGTCTGCAGACTAGAAGACTCCTAAAATTTAGCTAAAATAGGCATTAAAAGGACAGTATAGTTCAAAGTCACAGTTGGTGAAATGCAGGTTGGAAATAAAATACAACTCCACCTTCCCAAGCAAGTGGAAAACTTTCCATCAGTTTAAGTCTTTTGCAGCTCCTCTTGTTCAGCTACAATGAGCTAAATGATGCTCACATGTAGTGGGGAAATTACTCCACTCACTACAGGCTCCCAAGTTTTGTCATTCCCTGGTATAATGGAATTCAAAGACTAACAGATTTCCAGCTCAGTGGAATTCTTCAGCCTCTTGTTTGAAGTGCAACACTGCGCATACCTTCAGACCAATGGAATAATTCAGGCAAGATCTAACACAACAAAAAGTTACAGCAACAAGGTGAGTGGGGTTTTTTTGAGAGTAAGAGTAGTTTTCCTTCACGATCCTGGGATTTTTCTTGAAGGCACAAGTCTGAGCAGCACAGCGTGCACATCTTCTGAGGGCTCCCAGGAAGAGAAGAATGTAAAGGTGAGTCCAGCTCCTGGAGGAACTTTAGTTACTCCCTATGAAAGTTGGACACTTGAGTACTGGAAATTATCTTCCCTCCTCTGCAGCCTGGCACAGCTGAAGCAGAAGAGCTGCTCAGGGAGTACCTCCACCACCAGCACTGCTCAGCTGAGTCAGGTTACTCTTTGAATGAGAAGCACGAAGGGCTGAGTATCATCCTTCTTCCTTACTCCATCTCCACTAACCTGACTCCAGCCATCTCAGGATGCCACAAAACCCCTGCTCTCAGAAAGGTAAGGAAAGAGTTAAAATCCAAACGGTCCCAGGATTGAAGAAAGTTTCAAACCTGGCTCATGTCAGCTCTCTGTGTATGATGAACATTCCCTCCTGACACAACCCCCTGACACTCTGTTGGCTTTGTGTCAGTCTGGGAAAGATTGCTTATGTATGTTTTAAATATTGTACAGATACTGGGGAATTAGGGCTATAAACCACCCAATATTCTACTGACTGGGCAGGTGGTGAAACCACAGAGCAACTTCTCACTCCCTCAGACATCTCAAGGGGTTTGCATTTCTCTCTTCACTCCAACTGTTAGTGTCACTTGGGAGTTTTCTCTTTATTTCCAAGCTTTGGAAAGCTTTTCTTTCATAGGAATACAGGTTTTCAATTTTGCATCTAGTTTTAGTCTGTAAGGGTGGTTCCCTTTCCCAATTTAGAGTGTGTTTAGGGCCAGAAAAGCTGTTCTTATCACACAGGGCACAGTAAGATATTCTAGTGATGTAAGCCAGTTCCTCCTGGAGCATATGGGAGCTGGGCTCTGAAGGCATCACATTCCAGCCCTGTGCTTCCCCCACCCCCACAGGGACACCTTTTTTCCTTGTTCTCAGGCCCTTCCTACTCATTCTGAGAAGAACAAGTAAGTCCCATAAACGCCCTATAAAAACATAAAACTCCATTGACTGGAAGAGCTCTGAGCACATCAGGAAAACATTCACTCAGGAGTTACACACTGTCATTTCTGCAGATAATCAGAGGACAAGAAGAGCAGATGTCTAATACAGGCACCTTCTAAAGTTGCAGTTAGTTTGCATTTAAATATATTTTGATCTCAATATAAAAATGAAAAAAACCCAACAAAACTCAAACCAAACCCCCAAGCAACAGAGTTAAACCACACTGCTCACACATCCCTAAAGCCACTTCATCCAGAGCTGAGTGTGGATATCATTCTGTAAGGATTCCATGATTCCAGGAAGTTCAGTCACAATGGAAGCGATTTAGAAGCATTAAATTCAGAATCATGTTCCTAAAACTCATCAATGGTGAAAACATCAATTTCTGCATTTTATCTGTCACACTTCCCTACTTCAGACAGACAAATTTAGTAACACTGTAAGGTTTCTGGTTTTGTAATGCTGCACTCTCAACAGAGAGCATTTCTATCTTTAGGTATTTCAGGCATTTTTTAGTGCATATCACACATTTTTACCCCAACCCCCCATGTCAAATTGCAAACACATGATTTATTTACTATTTCCTCTGCTGTCCATCACCATGCATGGAGCACTTTGTCTTGTTTGGGATTTCTTTAGCCATAACTGTGATACTTCAGCACAAATGATACCCTAATTCTGATCCATTTACACTGAAAACATAATGTTTTTCTTTCCCATAATTCAGTGATTTATCCTATTTTTTAAACTTCCTTAAAACATTCCAGGAAGACATAAAAAGTTCTGTTCAATTCTTTTTTCTTTGTTATGCTGAAAAATCACCTGCAAGAAGTTAGAGAGGGCAGCATCAGACAAAAGACCAATTTAACAAAGAGTCTGCAAGTTTACTTTAGAAATCAAATAAAGTATCATGGTTTTGTGACATTCTGATTTTTAGGGAAGCCAAAGCTCCTCATTTCATTCATACTGTGCTGAGGCTTCCCTATCCCTGAGAGCAGTGTTAGACCAGTCAGGAATTTCACAAACACTGAGACCAACAAAACCCAACCCAAGAACCCCACCTGGAATATTCAGATTTCCCAGCGAGACCTGTGCATTTGCCAATAATAAATTGCTAAAAAAACTGTACCATACTAAAACAGTGATTTTGTTTTTCCTAAAGTTTTAACTTGGCCACAATGAACAAGCAGGACAATTTGCAAACACTTAACTCTTTTTTACTTTTTTACTGCATTACCTTCCCTACCCAAACACGAAATCATCTTCAATCTTCTACCAATGTTTTCACCTCCCTTCCACTGCAGAACAACCTCCCACCTATTTTTTTCTGAAAGAGCACCTTAATTACACTTGAAGTGCAATTTAATATACACCTCCCCAGCACCTTCTTTGGCTGGAGCATGAAGACAGCAGTATCAGCACAGAGGCATGATTTAATTAAAATTACTAAAATCAGCGTGGGAGTGTCTGTAGTGCAGGAGTGATGCATCACCCCTCCCTAGAGCATCCAGAGGACAAATAAAAAGGAGACCAACCAAAACATAATTATACTTTTTCAGCTATATTAAGCCTACTGTGCCACCAGCTTACACAGCTACTCTTTTAAAACACGATAATCATTTAAAACAGAAGAGAATTACAAGGTACTTCGTGATTTTAACCTAAGCCAGCCCACAGAATGCCACAAAATGTTACTGATCTTAAGGATGTAACACAAGAAAAAAATCAGGATGGCTGTACTGAAGTGATGTTTTTGCAGAGACAAGTTGCTCCCCAAAGCAACTGCCCAGAAGTGACAGACACTCATGACCCAGTGTTTTTTACTGTCTTTAAAATCCTATTAGATTAGATTCCACAACAGACTATCCTGGTGACTGACTCTGCTCTACACACCAGCCATCCTTGTCAGCAGTTACTGCACCAAACCTGTCTGCACACACATGAAGCAACAGGGCACCTGCCACATTCTGACTCCCCACAGTAGCAATGACTTCCAGTTCCAGCTGAATTCAGCCACCTGTAACTTCTACCTGTGGAGCTTTGTGACTTGAGTGCACTCTGCAGCTCTAGGAGGTTTCTGGGATAAACAGGATGAGTTAAGACTTTCCCAGTTTTTTCAATCTGAAATGCTTCCCCTGTATTACAGTGCAAACCTACTGGCAGCAATTTTGGCTTCTCTCAGATTATCTCCTTCTTAGTCAACTACTCTGTGCAGAGACTGAAAAATAAAACAACTCTTGTTACATCTTTCCAATCCTGGTGTTATTCCACCCATAGACCTACACCAGAGTGTCTCTGTAGCAATTCACACAGTTTACTTTCTGCCAAATAAGTTCATCAAATCTCTTACTACACAGGCTTACTATTTTACTTTAAAATTATCTAGTAGCTCCTTGCTGGGATGCCAACCACACATCCACATCATTTTGCAAGGATTAATATCCAAACTTAAGCAGTTCCAGCACCAACTCCACTAATTCCCAGAGGAGGGACACCACTGCCTTTGGATTGTACTTTCTGACACATCCAAGGGTTCTGCACTGCTGGGGTTTAGTTGGACTGAACAGCAAAACTGCTGCTTCTCACAGTGCTTTTCTCTCTGGCACAGTCAGCACCTTCTGCTCTTGAAGTGTTACACTTAAACGTGTTGTTGTCATATTACACGTTCAGTCAATGAGAAATAATATCAAACTTCTCCTTTCAAGGGGAAGGAAACTGAACTTAACAACTGATTTAAAGAAACCATTGCCTTTACATCCTGAAGAGTTCCCACTACTCAAACTCCCCACTCGAACTCAGTCTCCCTGATAATGCAAAGCTGCCTTGTCAGAAGTCAGACTTCGGGGATGACACTTCCACAGAACCACCTCCCGGCTGAGACGACACGAAAAATCTATGAATTATCGCTAAGGGGTTTAGGAAAACAAAGAGGTGCGAGGCTGGAGCTGCGGGCTGCCCAGCTCCAGGATCTTGAATTTCATGTGGCACAGGACGGCAGGTGCGGACAGACAGCTCGGCGCGGGCAGCGGCCCCAGCTCCGAAACACGGCTTAATTCCACCACAAAGCGCT
>NW_008239778.1:716962-735364 GCF_000691975.1 Corvus brachyrhynchos
GGAACGCGTTCTGGGAATTCGGAACGGCGGAAACAGCGAGCGAATCCCGGGATCGATCGGGCTGGAAAACACCGCTGAGATCATCGAGTCCGACCCGTAACCGAATATCGCCTCGTTAACCAGATCAGAATTTCGCGTCCGGTCGTTTCTTGGACACCTCCAAGCACGGTGACTCTGCCACATCCCTGGGCCGCCCGTTCCAATGTCTAATGACCTTTACTGTGAAGAAGTTTCTCCTGATGTCCAACCTAAACCTGCCCTGGCACAGCTTGAGGCCGTTTCCCCTTGTCCTGTCCCTTGTTCTCTGGGAGCAGAGCCCGACCCCCACCTGGCTCCAACCTCCTGTCCAGCAGTTGTAGAGAGTGAGAAGGTTCCCCCTGAGCCTCCTTTTCTACAGATTCAGTGCCCCCCCTCAGCTCCCTCATGCGCTCCTGGTGCTCCTGACCCTTCCCCAGCTCTGTTCTCTGGACATGCTCTGGCCCCTCGATGTCCTTCCTGAATTGAGGGACCCAGAACTGGACACAGTGCTCCTAACCAGTGCCCAGCATAGGGAGACAATCCCTTCCCTGGCCCTGCTGCCACACCATTCCTTGTCTGAGGAGGCTACAAAGATGGTGAATGATCTGGAGAGAGTCTTTTAAGAAGGGACTGAGGTCACTTGGTTTGTTCAGCCTGTAGAAGAGAGACTGCGGTCAGACCTCATTGTGGTCGTCAACATCCTCCTGAGGGGCAGCACCAACCTCTGCTCTCTGTGACCAGGGACAGGACCTGAGGGAGCAGCTGGAGCTGTGCCAGGGGAGGTTTAGGTTGGATATTAGGAAAAGGTTCTTCCCCCAGAGGGTGCTGGGGCACTGCCCAGGCTCCCCAGGGAATGGGCACAGCCCCGAGGCTGCAGAGCTCCAGAAGTGTTTGGACAACCCTCCCAGGGATGCACAGAGGTGGGATTATTGGGGGGTTCTGTGAAAGGCCGGAGTTGGCCTGGACGATCCTTGTGGGTCCCTCCAGCTCAGGATATTCTGTGATTTCACTCTGTATTTCCTTTTAGTGTTCTGGTGTCTGACCAGAGATTTCACCCTTGCAAAAGGTAACACAGAGATGTGCTCCTGATCTGAGACAGTGCACACTGGAAGCTGGAAAACAGCCTTTGGAGTGGGTCTAAGGCTGCAGGGAAACCTTTGTGCCTTAGCAGCTGAGTTTCATTAGGCAGAGTGATCCTGGTGCCTTCTGCCAGCTGACAATCCCCCCAGAGGGTTGCTGGGGCATTGCCCAGGCTCCCCAGGGATGGGCACAGCCCCGAGGCTGCAGAGCTCCAGAAGTGTTTGGACAACCCTCCCAGGGATGCACAGAGGTGGGATTATTGGGGTGTTCTGTGAAAGGCCAGGAGTTGGAATGGATGATCCTTGTGAATCCCTTCCACTCAGGATATTCTGTGATTCTGCACATTAAAGGCTGCAGCTCACTGTGTGTTTTCCTTCAGGGCTGTGCCAGCTGTTTCTGTCCTCATCCTCCCTGCCAGCCACATATTCCCACCCCACTGTGGGAAAGAAAGCACGCTGCTTTTCATGGGACTACACACTGAATTGGGCCAACGAGCTGTTCTGGGTTAAAAATAGCCCCGCAAAAGAAAAAGTTTCATTTTATTCAGGGCAGTTCACTGACTGCATTACCGCAGAGGTCTGCAACAGGGAACAGCTTACGTTTCACTGGTGCCACAGAGGAACCATGTGGGGGCATGCACAAATTAAGAATTATATTTGTGAGAACAAAGCAATATTTACCACTTTTAGATTGTTCTCCAAGATCTCTTAAATCCCAGAGTAATATGTCAGTGTGTATAGAATTCTGCTCCAGCTCTGCTCAGTTCTGTGAGCTTTCTTCCAGAAAGGAATGTGCTTTTTCAACTGTGTGGTCTCCCTGTGGCAGCACTTGCATAAACAATGTTAGAGCACAGCTGTCCCTGACTGTGAGGGTGCTGTGCTCTTCCCTGCCTCCCAATATCCTGCTTTTTTGTAGGGCCCTGTAGCTGTCTCCTGGATGGGACTCTGGCATTGTGTCAGATAACTAGGGTTGTATTAACCTTCACAATATCCCAGTGAGAAAATGTTCTGTCTTACAGGTGGAGAGCCTGTGGTTCATCAAATCCATCAGAAAACACCAGGTGCTTGATTTCAGCTCATCCAATGGCTTCACAAATTAACATCCTTCCTCTGCTGATCCCGTTCTCTCTCCAGATGGACTGGAGGTAGGAGCGAGCCATAATCCATTTGGAAGCCAGTCCCAGTTTCCGTGGTGATGTGTGGGGTTTGCTGGCCAGCTGCAGGAATAGCACACACACTGCCATGGGTTTTTCACAGGTTTGAAAAGCTGCAGATCCTTGCTGAGAGCCCAGGACGGCAGGAGAGTTAAACCATATCCACAGGAACACGTGTCCGTTCTGTTCAGTGTTCACAGACCACAAATAAACAAACAAACAAATCAACCAAGGCTTTATTAGGGCAAAATTCACCATTTTTCTGACTCCTGCCAGACCACTGCAAAAAATTCTCCATTTCACTGAGAGCCCACAGACTGTTCTTTTTTCCCCTCCCTTCCCAGACGGCATCTCCCGTTTTCAGCCGAACCCAAAACTGCAGGAATTGGTGTTTTCCATCAGGTTTTGGTTTTGGTTTTCGCTCACGTTGGGAATTCTGTTACACGAGCTCCCTCTGGTGGTCAAAACCGGGAAACGAATAACGCTCCTGCCCTAAATCGCTCCTGTGGGTGTTTTTATGCTGGAATGATTTCATAGGATCATGGAATGGTTTGGGTTGGAACGGACCTCGTAGATCATCCAGTTCCAACCCCCAGCCCTGGACAGGGTCAACTTGTGTGTTTTCCTTCAGGGCTGTGCCAGCTGTTTCTGTCCTCATCCTCCCTGCCAGCCACATATTCCCACCCCACTGTGGGAAAGAAAGCACGCTGCTTTTCATGGGACTACACACTGAATTGGGCCAACGAGCTGTTCTGGGTTAAAAATAGCCCCGCAAAAGAAAAAGTTTCATTTTATTCAGGGCAGTTCACTGACTGCATTACCGCAGAGGTCTGCAACAGGGAACAGCTTACGTTTCACTGGTGCCACAGAGGAACCATGTGGGGGCATGCACAAATTAAGAATTATATTTGTGAGAACAAAGCAATATTTACCACTTTTAGATTGTTCTCCAAGATCTCTTAAATCCCAGAGTAATATGTCAGTGTGTATAGAATTCTGCTCCAGCTCTGCTCAGTTCTGTGAGCTTTCTTCCAGAAAGGAATGTGCTTTTTCAACTGTGTGGTCTCCCTGTGGCAGCACTTGCATAAACAATGTTAGAGCACAGCTGTCCCTGACTGTGAGGGTGCTGTGCTCTTCCCTGCCTCCCAATATCCTGCTTTTTTGTAGGGCCCTGTAGCTGTCTCCTGGATGGGACTCTGGCATTGTGTCAGATAACTAGGGTTGTATTAACCTTCACAATATCCCAGTGAGAAAATGTTCTGTCTTACAGGTGGAGAGCCTGTGGTTCATCAAATCCATCAGAAAACACCAGGTGCTTGATTTCAGCTCATCCAATGGCTTCACAAATTAACATCCTTCCTCTGCTGATCCCGTTCTCTCTCCAGATGGACTGGAGGTAGGAGCGAGCCATAATCCATTTGGAAGCCAGTCCCAGTTTCCGTGGTGATGTGTGGGGTTTGCTGGCCAGCTGCAGGAATAGCACACACACTGCCATGGGTTTTTCACAGGTTTGAAAAGCTGCAGATCCTTGCTGAGAGCCCAGGACGGCAGGGGAGTTAAACCATATCCACAGGGACACGTGGCCGTTCTGTTCAGTGTTCACAGACCACAAATAAACAAACAAACAAATCAACCAAGGCTTTATTAGGGCAAAATTCACCATTTTTCTGACTCCTGCCAGACCACTGCAAAAAATTCTCCATTTCACTGAGAGCCCACAGACTGTTCTTTTTTCCCCTCCCTTCCCAGACGGCATCTCCCGTTTTCAGCCGAACCCAAAACTGCAGGAATTGGTGTTTTCCATCAGGTTTTGGTTTTGGTTTTCGCTCACGTTGGGAATTCTGTTACACGAGCTCCCTCTGGTGGTCAAAACCGGGAAACGAATAACGCTCCTGCCCTAAATCGCTCCTGTGGGTGTTTTTATGCTGGAATGATTTCATAGGATCATGGAATGGTTTGGGTTGGAACGGACCTCGTAGATCATCCAGTTCCAACCCCCAGCCATGGACAGGGACACCTTCCACTAGACCAGGTTGCTGAGAGCTCCACCCAACCTGGCCTTGATCATTTCCAGAGATGGGTTATCCACAGCTTCTCTTCTACAGTGACCTTCTCACCTTCATTACTTGTAAAAGCCTTTCCTTACTTAGTGTTTCTGATAATAACTGGTAGATTTTCCCAAATTTCTTTTTCCTCCCCTATTTAAACACTGAACCCCTCAGTAGTTTATTACCCTTGACCCATCATTGCTGCACAAAGACTACAACAAGGCAGAGTCCTTCTGCCCAAACCTGCTTCCTACAGGTTTGGAAACAATTAACATTTTAAGAGTTCAGGTGATCTTTCACAGGCAGAGGGGTTGCAGAGAGGAATGTGAAAGAAAACCAAAGCTCTGGGACAAAGTCTCAGAAAAACAAAACTAAATCAGCTTGTAATGCTGAAGAATTCACTGTTAATAACAAGATTCTGAAAGTAGTAAAATACTGTGAAAACATTGTATTCACCAACCTGGCAGTAAAAGCCCCACTGGTACGCAGGTTTGGTTTCCCTCTCCTGATTTTATTGTCCCTACCAGCTGGCCAGAGATTGTTTTTTCTTAAGAAGCTCTAAAATTTTGGCAACGAGTCTAAAACCACAGTTATTAATCAGTAGAAAGTTTCTTGCTGAGTTCGATGAGTGAGTCTTGAAAAGGTGCCAGGCATCGAGGGCTGTAGTACAGCAATGTTCTGTCCAAGGTGACATTCAGGGATGTTAAAACAAAATAAGGAAACACCTGGGTTAGCCAAAGGTTCATCTGCTCTCTGCTGACAGCAGTGCAAGGTGACCTGGTGTCACATAACCCTGTCCCAGCGGTTCCTTGAAGGGTTTGGCTTTGTCAGGCTGGTCTAGATCACATGGCAATACTCTGTGTCCTACTTAGAAAATTAAAACTAAAGGAGGAGAAGTTCCATCTCTTGCTTTCTTTTCCCTGTGACCTGAAGAAACAGCATTTCTGCCACAGAAATATTTCCTCTTGCAATTAGTTCAGACTCTGCTGCTCGCAGGAGGTGCCTGTGTCCTGTTTATTCCTTTTCTTCACCTCGTGCATGGCTTCTGCCAGAACTGTTCACACCTGGCTTGGAAGTGTCACATGTGTCTGAAGTTCCTGCCAGGTGCTGCTGTGGGATGTCAGCACCAAATGCAGCACTTTCGGTGAAGCAAGGTGACATGAGCTATTGTGTAATGAGCTCTGTGTGAACACTTGACAATAAATAATCTTGGAGTGAGTGATGGGTAGAATGATCATTTGATCCCGCTGGATTTTGTGTAAGAGGAGGAGCCTTTACGCTGCCAGCTGAGAAATGTCTTCGTGACAAAGTCTAAATTTGAATTTTCCTGGGAAGTACCATCAACTCAGAGGGAAAGTGACGTACCACAGGGGATGGACTCAAGGGGGTTTATTTGTAAAATGTGCAGAAATAAGGCGTGGAGTAGCCTGAGCTGGAGGGAAGGGTCCTGCAGCTGGAGAAATAGTAGGAACTCTTAATGGTGTGATGATAACACCCAATGACAATGGGATATGGCTGTGTAGCCTGGCAGTTGTGGTGTGAAATAATGATGCCAAAACAGAAGCAACTCCTCAGCTACCACAGGGCTCTGGTCTGCTCTGTGTGCAGGAATGGAACTGATTAGTGTAATTAGGGGAATGAAGAACTTGTCTCATGGGAACGGGTAAAACCATGTGGTTTATTTAGGCCAAGAGGAGCTAGGGCTGCTCTCCTGGAACAGCCTGAACATCTTGGAACAGGGCAACAAAGAGAATAACTGAGCCACGGAACAATGGGACACAACACTGCAGAGAACTTCGAGCTGAGAATTAATTTGATTTTATCAAAGGTGTAACATTCCGCTCGTAAGGAGGGGAGGGGGAAATGGAACATTAGAGTTCAGATAGTTTTAAAAAAACCTCTTTCTAGCGACTTAGGTTCTGTATTTGCCGCTCACCGTGTGCCTTTCCCCGGGTGGGGGTACGCGGGGACACGGCGGGGCCGCCCTCCCGCCCGCTGTAGCCGCGCTCGGCCCCGTCCCTGTGGCCGGTCTCCACCCTGAGCCCCTGGGCCCTCAATCGGCTCCGTCCGGCCCGGGATGTGCCGGGCTCGGGGGTGCGCTGGGCTCGGTGAACAGCGGGCGCAGGGGTGTGCAGAGGCTCGGGGAGGTTCGGGGGTGCACCGGGCTCGGGTGTGTTGGGCTTGGGGGTGTCCTGGGCTCGGTGGACGTCCGATTTGGGGTGCGCTGGGTCTCGGGGATGCTGGGCTCAGGGTGCGCTGGGTCTTGGGGGTGCATTAGATTCAGGGTGCGTTGGATTCGCGTTGCGCTGGGCTCCCGGGGTTCACCGCGCTCGAGATGCGTTGGGCTCAGGGGGTGTACTGGGCTCGGGGTGCGTTTGATTCAGGGTGTGCCGGGCTCAGCGGGTTCGCTCGGTCTCGGGGGTGCGTTGGATTCGGGCTGCCCCGGGCTGGGCGCAGCTGCGGGCGGCGCTCGGGGCCACTGCGCTCCGCCCGCCCGGCGGAGGCGACCGCGACCACGGCGGAGCCGCGCGGCCCCGAGCCCGAGCCCATGGAGGTGGAAGAGGGCGAGCTGGAGACCATCCCTGTGAGGCGCTCGCTGCGGGAGCTCATCCCGGTGAGGGCCGAGAGGTGTGGGCTAGGAGGGCTGGGTCCGGCGGTTGGAGGTGTCCGAGCGCTGTGTGAGGGCTTTTGGGGGGGATTCTTGGGAAAAGCGGGGATGTGGGAGCGGGGACAAGAGGGGACTCGGGGGCGAGTCCTAAGGAAGCGGGCAGAATGTGCTTGCGAAGGAAATGAATAAAGGAGGCGGTGGAGAACAGGATTTGGGGTGCGGTGTTGGGGTGTAGAGGAGGTTGTGGGTAGGAGAGTGTACAGGGAATACCTGTGGGAGCAGGGAACAGGGGCTGACAGCGGGATAGCAGAACTGGGAGTGTGGGCTCTCATGAGCAGGGTTTGAGGGTTTTCTTCCCGATGTTTTTCTGCCCTTTTTCACTCTCGCTGATTGTTTCTGTACAAGTTTTAGTAGGATTAGATTTAACAACTAAAAATGGGTCAGAGTCCTAAAATCCTAAGTAATCTTTTGCTCTCAAAACTTGGGTGAAAATTGCTTTGGAAGCTAATCTTTAATTAGCTGGTCTCCCAAAGTGCTTGTGCTTCTACCCAACATGTGGCCTGAGAGACAGCACCGAGCTGTACTTCCTTGTGCTCCGTGAGTCAACCTCAGACAGTGGGGGTTTTCAACTTTAAAAATCATGTTTATTTTGCTTTTCTTTTTCTAGTAACTCGGAACATTTGGCAGCATTAGAGGAACTTTGATGCTGTTACTAAGAAAAGCGGTTGGATTGTGTGTGTTCCTCCGTCTTTCTAAACTGAGACTAACCTACTTCTAGAAATGGTCCTTTAGCCAAAGTAATTATTGCAGCCCAAGTGTAAAGAACACGTTTACTCCTAAAGAAAGCAAGAGGTGTTTTTCCAGCTCCAAGCTTTTGCCAGCTGAGGGTGTCAGAATGAAGAGGTGCCATTTTACAGATGCAAACAATAGAGGGCACAGAATTGGTCCAGGGGCTGTGGTGTTTAGTCCCTCTCTGAATTCAGCAGTCCTGGTTGATGGACAGGAAACTTGTGATTTTTTCCCCCCATCATTCTCCATTTTTGCCCTCTATCAGTATTAAAACAGTAGTGTTTCACCTCGGTATTTGGAATTTGGGGTTGAAATAGTGAAAGGAATAAAAAGTTACTTGTTTCATTGTGGATGTGGCTTGGTGTTCTCACTTTTTGAGATTAAAAGCTGCAAACTGACATTCCAGCAGTCAGGTAATCACTGTTAAATCTGCTCATGTTTTACAAGGAAATCATACCCAAACCCAGAATTGTGGAAGTCTTACTTGGGTAAAATACCTGATGACTTTCCCTGTATTGCTGAGAGAGTAAAAAGCTTGGCAGCAGCTGACATGGAAACTAAATTCTGTCAAAGGAAAGAATCCCTACAGTAAGGGAAGTTTGGTTCAGTTTATGTGCTTTTATTTTCACTGACATCAGAGAAAGTTATTGCTTGTGTGCCTGTCAGTCTGGGGATGTAGGAATCAAGGAAAAGGAGATCTGTTTCTTATAGAAATGATCAGGTGTCTTTTTCAGTGTAACAAGTGTGTTGCTTTCAGTGCTCATTGAGATTTCATCCCCATTTTGCTTTGTTTCAGGACACCAGTAGGAGATATGAGAACAAAGCTGGAAGTTTCATTACTGGAATAGATGTAACCTCCAAGGTAATTTTTGTGCTATGGCTCTTCAACATTTTGTCACTTTTACCGCTGAGAGGTGGAACCATTTCATTTCTTTTTTCCCCAACATGCACAAAGGCTTAGCCTGCTGTTCAGGCAGCTGGCATGAATCACAGTGTGTGTTCCAAAGATCCAAAAACCTATAATGCTTCCTAATAAAATCTGGAGAACAAGGAGCTTCGCAGTCAGTTTCCAAAATTGCACAAGTTCCAGGCAGGCTGTTGCTCATGAGCTGTATAAGAGGAGCCTGAATTGCCAGTCCAAAAAAGTTCTCTAAAGCCAGCTCTCCAGTGTTAAATTCCTGCTCAGAGAAACAAATTCACACTTTTGTATATATTTAAAAAACACATAGGGAAAAATCTCTATAATATTAAAAAATGAATTTTGCCTGTGGTAGAAATACTTCTTTTAAAAGAGTTTTTTTTTTTTTAATTGTTAGTAAGGAATAGATAGTGTTCCCATTCTATCATGGAGTCTGTGTTGTCCAAGACACCTTGTTTTCCATGCATCCTGATTCCCATTCCTGGACCTGCACAAAAACTGTTCTGTGGCACAGAAATATTTTGGTGAACTACTTCTACATTCTGAAACCTACAGGTCTCTTCAGAATTAATAAAATTATTAATATAAATTGTTGCTGTCTGGTAGATTTTAAGTATCCTCAGTGCAGCTTGTTGAGGGTGCTCCTGATTCCTGTTTTGAGTGGATTGGTTTGCATTTTGCAGGAAGCAATTGAGAAGAAGGAACAAAGAGCCAAACGCTTTCATTTTCGGGCCGAGGTGAATCTTGCCCAGAGGAATGTGGCCCTGGATCGGGACATGATGAAGAAAGGTAAAAGATCCCTTTGTTTACTTCCTCACAGTGTCTTGACTTGATTTATCTTGCAATATGTTCTGCATTCCCAGAGGTTTTTCCAGATTACTGCCAAAAGGAATCACTTTGGGGTTTTTCCACCTTTTCATTTGTTCGTCATTACTTTTTAACCTATTTGACACTTACCAGTTCACTCCTTGTTCTACCAACCCCAGGATAAAGAAAACACTTTCTGTGTGCCTTATTTACTAGTGCTACATGCCCAAGATTCATCTTGTGGATCAGTGCTGCTTTAAGAATCCTTAAATGCTTTGTAAAAGCCCTGGAACACTGTGTGGGTACACGTGGAGGACTCTGTGTCCTGTGCACAGGGAGATCAGACTCTGTGCTGTACACACAGTGAAGCTGCACTGATGGCAAGCTGGAACAGAAGCCAGGAGATGTGTGCACAACAGATTGGTGCTTTTGGCACCCAGTTAGTTCTCAAGGCTTTTTTTTCCAACTGGCAGCTTGGACCTGCTAAGCTGTGGCTTGTAACAGCTCCCCATCAGGTGATAGAAGTGGAAGTGCTTTGTACAGGACCTTGTTTTGTTCTGGCTCTTTAGTACTTAATGATAGCACTTTGGCAGTGTTCAAAGAGAAAAAGAGTGTTTTTCAAGCTGTTTGGTTGCCGTGCAGTCTCTGTATCTACCAGTGCTTGTATCCTCTCTTAATTCTCAATTTATTGAAGTTTTGCATTGTGGAAGAATAAATTAAGTTATGGTCTGTGTCATGCTTCACTTCAATTAGTTCCTCTTTAGTTTATTTAAAGGTTGTAAACCCATATGTTACTAATCTGAAAGCTTGGAATAAGTACCAGTTTTGTGTCTTTTCCTCTTTATAGCAATTCCTAAAGTAAGACTCGACACCATTTACATTTGTGGAGTGGATGAGATGAGTACCCAGGACATCTTTGCCTATTTCAAAGAGTATCCTCCTGCTCATATTGAGTGGCTGGATGACACCTCATGTAAGTAAACAGAGTGTTTGTAATTCTTACTCTATTTTTAAAATACTGGTCATAGCTGTACCTCTAAGTGGAAAAAGAAAAAAGTCTAAAATTATGTGCTGCTTCCATCTTGACATAGTTTATCTGAGAGAAGGTGATTGAGCCCTGCAGTTGGGCAGGTTGGGATGGTTTTATGTGGTGGAGGAGGAGGAGACCTGTTGCCATATTTATGTAGTGCATACTCCAGGAGAAATGGGTGGGCGGAAGGAGGTGGCAGCGGGATGTGATTTCCATAGATTGGAAAAGGAATGTAGGTGCACATGGCAAGGGCTGTTTTGGGGAGTGAGATTGCCAGCAAGATCAAAGGTGATTGAGAGTTTCCTCACGGATACTGAAGGCTGTAGAAGAGCTTTTTGCTCCAGCTGGGTGATGGATCATGGAACTGGAATAGTCTGAGATTGTCATGTGGTTACAAACCTTGTGCCTGAAATAATAGAAAAAGAAATAGGAGCCAGTGCAGGTTTTCCAAATTGCTGGAAACTTAGTGACAAGCATGGCTAAAAGCTGAGAATCAGTAGCTTCATTCTCTGGAGTGACCCTGAAGAAATTATGCAAGACAAGATAGATGGTGTTCTACAAAATACTGGTAACCTTGAAGTCACTGTGTGTGACAGCTTGAAGTACTGGCACAAGCTGATAGAAAATTTGAAACCCAATGAGCCCTGGGTGGGTAATTGCAATACAGAGCTGCTGGATGGACCTGTGCTGATGCATGAGCTTGGAAATGCACAGCTTAACTCTGTATCTGAGGCTTCATTTCTAAGATTGTCTGTTTGTTTTTTCTTATATGCTACACGAGTAAATTAATGTGAAAATTAAGGCTTCAGGATTGTAATAATACCCAGTTATAGTTATTACACATATTTTTTAATGGTGAATTTTCATGCTGTGTCTGAGTTACCATGTCAGCTACACTTGGTGAAAATAGCAAGAAAAAGCTTTTTCTTTTCAGCACAGCTTTGCACCATGGCAAAAACTTCAGTGATCCCAACTGAACGACATCTTAAGGTGACTTAGTGCAAAGGTGAATTTAGTGTTCTGTGCTTCAAACTGATGAACATGAAATGATAAAGGTTTTGAAAATTTTGAGATGGTAGACTGGAAAAAAAAAGTAAATTTATTAACCAGTCATTGAAGTTAATATCTGGGTGTTCTTCACCTTGTCATTCTTGTCTGTTTGAGTAATTTAAGAGAGAATCTCTTACTTTGGGTCACTGTACAGTTTTCTTGATATCTGAATCCACTCTGCTTACCAGCAGAACAGACACATTTGCTGCTGTATTTGCACTAAGTGCAGAAAGCTTTTGTTCAAATCTTGTTTCTAAGCAGTTTTAGCTCTTTCAACATCTGTGAAATGCTTTTAATTGGCCTAATAAGTTATGTTTTAGTACCATCTGCTGATACTTGAGGCACATCCTGAATGATATTGCTAACCTGTGTACTCTATAATCTGTGCAAAGGGCTTGAGCAGTCTTCTATTTCCCCGTATTTTCCCACTTTTTGGAAAAGATGAACAGAACTCTGCAGTGAAGTCCAAGGTTCTGTTAAGTTGCCAAAGGGGAAAAAAAATCCAGGCTTCATTCCTGCCCCCTGCTGCTCCCATAATCACATTTGTGTGGGAACACATGGATACACTGACCCCGATCCAATGCCCTGCTTTGCTGTGCTTAGGAAGCCTCTAAAATCTACGGTTGTGCGTTTTAGTGATTTTTGGGGTTTTGATCAGCTCTTGTGTTTTTTAACAAGCTGAAAATGGCGTGTCCTCCAGCTTATCAGGTGTGTTGAAGAATATAACTTTCCCTGCAAGAGATCTAATGGCTTTTCTGTCATTCCTGAATTTTTGCCACTCATTTCCCTCCAGCAAGGCAGGGGAGATGTGACTGCTCAATGACACAAACTACATTTGGGTTTTGTGTGTGTTTCTGTCTGTCACAGGTAATGTGGTCTGGCTTGATGAAGTGACAGCAACACGGGCTCTAATAAATATGAGCTCCCTGCCTGATCAGGAGAAAGCAAAGAGCAGAGAAAACAATGAAGAGAAGACAGCTGAAAAAACCAAGAAAGGTAGATTGAGATACACAAATACAGACATCATCTCATTAAATCAATGAAACTTTAAACTTGTGCTGGGGTATTGCATAACCTAAATTACTGAAGGAGCTTCTATCATATAGTTTCAGGTAAATGTATTCTGCCACTTTAAAAAAGGCTTTCATCTTGGAAACCTTTTGAAGAAGCTGCTTCTTAAAAGGTGGGTTGGAGCTAGACCAAAAGCAGTAATTCAGTCGATACGAAACGTGTTAGATGAGGGTGATACTGAGAGCTGGTATTTATAGTGGGACACGGTGCACAGAAATAGCTCTGTGTGATGTGCCTACAAAGGCAGGCAAAGTGGGCAAAAAGCAGGTGTGAGAAAACGGCCTATTTTTGAAATGCCACAGCTAATTCCCTTTCTGATGCACCACCATCCTTCAAGTACATCCCTCACACCAGCGTGACAGTGCATCACTTCACCAGGGTGTGTATCAGCTCTAAATTTGGCTGTTATCCTTTTAAGAAAGAAGTTATTAAAAGGTTGGGTATAAAAGAGCAGAGCAGCAAAAGTACATCTCAGTGTCGTGATAAGTCTGGTACCTGACTGCCTTGATTGTAAATTTATTTTCCTTTTTTGTGTGGAAGTTTAAAACTGCAGTTTGCTACCTGAGGACTGTTTTGCTCTTAGGCTGCTGTGAGTGCTGTGGTTGCAGGTGCTCTATCACATGATACACAAAAAGATGTTACATTTATTAGCTTTTCCATAGATTTTCCCTAAAAATGCTATTTATGACCTAAATGCAAGTAGCATTCTTGTTAATCTCTCTGTTAGATATCTGCAGTGCTTCCAAAAGCCTTTATGGGAAATTTGGTGTTTAAGGGTTTGTTAAACTTACGGAGTCTTCTAATTCACCCCCTTTTCAAGTTGCTTTTCTCCACAAAGCAGTGACTCTTCAACCATCCACATGACTTTAGTTTTTGCCAAATGTTGATAAAGCTTCAAGTAAGACTTGTTATGAAGTTTTTGTAGATTAGGGACATTGCTTAAATGGAGCATAAATATATGTATTTAATCCTGCTTGCTATGAATTGCATCTTATATTATCATTACACCACATCTGAAAATAAGAACTGTCATCTGAATTACTCCTGTTCGTCTGGAAAAGTGGGATAGTAGAGAAAGTACAGACTGTTCAATTACATCTTAAGGTGTGAGATGCATACAGATACCCTGGAGTCATCTGGCTTGGTTACATTCCTTTTTTTAGACAGGAATTTCAGGGCTACTTAGACATTTAGGGATGCAAAAGATTGGTCTTTGCTATGAGAAGCTTCCAATTTGTGAGGGAGAAAAATGCATGAATACTCTCCCTGATAGAACTTAATTATTCAGGTTTGAACCTGCGTAATTTGTTTACTTAAATTCTCTCTTTGGTTTCGCTTGGTTAATTGTGCTGTATTGTTTTCACTTAGGAATATTTTCAGGATCTTTTGAACAGCTGCCACTCTTTATTTTAAGTTTTTAAATTTATTGTTGGATGAGATCTAAGATAAGGAACTCTGAAATATAAAAGAGGGTTTTTTAATCTCAGGCCTATGAAATACTTTGAGATCTTTGCAAATGAAATTGGCGTATCACACTTTATAGCTGTCCACAGTCATTACTTTTTTACAATATTTTATTTCCTGGGGACTTCAGAAAAAAAATCAGCATGAATTTTCTTACACTGAGCTAAAAAGAACTCTGAAAAATCAAATCAGAAGCTGAAAAATCAAAGCAGCTCACAATTTTAGCAGTTCTGGAAGCATTCACTTCTTTATTAGTTATTTCACAGTAAAATTAAGTCACTAAGGTTGTTTCTTTTCCTTTCTACTGCTCTCTCTAAGCTTTTGATTAATAACCTGTTTTACACTGTTAGTATTGGATATTTGTAGGCACTTTAAAAGGGAAGGCTTTTATGTGCCTTCAGTGTCTTGGCCTTGCTGATCTCTGACAGGCAGTGCAGTTGCATTTGCTTTCAAAGAATTCAGTTAATGATCACACGTGCTGCTGCAGGCACAGGGCTCTGAATTTCACTGTGCTCTGTGTGCTCCACTTTTCCATAGGCATTCACTGCTTTGATTAATTCCTAGGCTGCACAGGAGAAAGGAAAACACCTTCAGGCTGATCTCAGACAATGTAGGTAATCATAAATCAAATGAGACTGACACACTAAAATGGAGCTTGTTTTTGGTTTTTTTTGTTCCCCAATTATTTTCCTTAGAAAAACAGGAGGAAAGCTCTGATGATGAGACAGAAGAAGGCGAGGTTGAGGATGACAATCCCAGTGATGTGGAGGTCAGTACAGAGGGAAAATGGAAACTCTGCTATGGAAGTTTTGCTCTGGCTGGTGTGAAGTTTTCACAGCATTTTAGGTTGATACTTGCAATTCACGATTTAATTATCAAAATAAATTAGGTGGGGAGTGAGAGGGTGTGCTGGTGGTGATAATCCCAATGTAAAGTGCTTTGTGAAAATAGATTTTGGGGAGTTTTAAGAGTGAGCCTGGCTTCTCTTTTTCTGCTGAGAGGAGGCAGTGAAAGAACAAAAACGGAAAGAACGACCTTTCAGCAGGGAAAGCGCTTAGAGACCAATGGGATTTAGGTTGCCCATGGATCTGTGGGAATCAGCACACACATTGATGTCCTGGGAGCAATTTAATCTTCACTGGCTGAGTGTATAATAGGTGTGATTAGGATTTCCTTTAGGAATGGCTCAGTGAACACTCCTACATCATGAGAGTTTGAATTTTAGTTTCTATAAAGCAGCTATAAATGAAAAAGAAAGGTTTTTAATCATTGTGTGAGGGCATGAGAACCTGTTAATAAAATCATTTAGAGTGAGGGCATGAGAACCTGTTAATAAAATCATTTAGATATGAAACGGAAAAAAAATAATTTTTTTCTGTGTCCAAGTTGTGCTATTTATTTTCTGCATTTCAGTCAGTAATATAGAGTCATTTGACAACTACTGGATTTAATAATCTGAGTTAATGTTATAGAGCAAGAGAAGGAAATAGTTTAAATTTTCAGGACAATTTACATTAAAAATTAACTTTGGCTTGTCAAGAAAAAAAACCAGAGCTCATTTGAACATCATTTGAAAAGTGACTTTCTTAATAACCACTTGATTGCTTCTCTGTAAGCAATCCATTTTTGTTCAACAGTCATTTTATTTTTGAGTCCAAAATACCTTTTTTGCCCCCAAAGTTGGATGCCCTCTCCCAAGTAGAAGAGGATTCTCTCCTGCGTAATGACCTTCGCCCTGCCAATAAACTGGCTAAAGGAAACAAGCTATTCATGAGGTTTGCTACTAAAGGTAAATGACCACCTTAACAAGCACACTGAATTAATTGCTTGTTGTAGTTTTATCTGTTGATTAATTAATGACTCAAAGTACCTACTTCTTATTTAAAAGAGTTATTTTTTTTGCTAATTGTTAGGTGTTAAGATTTTGCCGTAAATCCACATTTTGTGTGTCAGTTAAATCCACTTGGAGTTGTATGACAGTTACTGTACCTGAGAATTGTATCTTGGGCTCAGGGCATTCCTCCCAATTCCATGGAATAGGTTTTATGATGCCTTTTTCCAGAAGTAAATTCCACATTTTATAAATATGGATGTAACTTGAGATGCCGACGAGGGATTAGTGGAAATTGTTGCTAAATAGTCGTTTTATTTATGAGTAAAATGAAAATCCATATAATTTGTGGACCATGCAGGAAATGGCACATTCATAAAGAGAAGAAAGGTGATGAGGAAGGTGAGTGGAGCCTCCAGCAGTGACAGGGGGATGTAATGCTCTGTTAAGCTTATCTGTAGAAACCCAGTCTCCTGGAATTCAGTTTCTAGACACAAATAAAACTGTGGTGGTAGGAGAAATTCCAGAGGTGTCAGCAAAATTGAATCCTTTGTGGAGGAGGGTGAATTAATGCTTATTTTAAGGCATACTCAGTCTCACTCTCTGTGTCTTTGGTTATTTATTTTTATGCTGTGATGTAAGTTATATTCTGAGAGGGAAAAATTCCTATAATTTCTGTTTTTTGCAGATGACAAAAAGGAGCTGGGAGCTGCAAGGAGAAGCCAGTATTACATGAAATATGGCAATCCAAATTATGGAGGCATGAAAGGAATTCTTAGCAATTCTTGGTGAGTGTTGGACAGAGGAATTGGAACACTGCAGGTAATTAGACAAGCTAATCTGAAACCGTTCTAATTTGTGTATTTTCTTTCTATTTGGTTTGTGTAGATGCTTCAGTGTAAATAATGTTTTTGCAGTGTGAGTGTAAAATAAAGTTTCAAAACATTCAGACCAGATCTCTGACATAAATGTTTGTCTGCTGTTAAAGTAGGTGATAATTGCATTTCCTTAATCCAGGATTTAGGGCTTAATAAATGAACCAGAATTCCCATGACAGGAATGTCATCCCCTCTCTGGTCTTCCAGGAAAAGAAGGTACCATTCCCGTCGAATCCATCGGGATGTGATCAAGAAGAGGACACTGATTGGGGATGATGTTGGCCTGACTCCTCCCTATAAACATCGGCATTCAGGTAACTGGTGGCACTGGGACATGGAGGGCTGGGCAGGAGTTTCAGCAGTGCTTCACCAATCCCCTGGGATGTGTGGAAGTTTTCTTAAAAAAATCAATAAATCTGAATCCATTTTGAAAGTTTACAGGAAGTTCCTGAGGCAGAAACTCCATGCTGCTCCTTGCTTCCCAAAATAGCTGCTGCATTTTATGTGACATTTTTCTTGTACAAATTTAGGGCATGGGGACTGTAGCATCAAAGGCCAAAAGAAGGGCTGAATGACTTCTTCAGACTTCTTGGCAATTTGTCATACTTGCTAAGTCAATTCTTGCAGTCTATGGAAAGCAATCCCTAGATGTAGAACAACAGAGATTAGAAAATTCTATTAATTAGGCTCGAATATCTTCATCTACTGCCTAAAGTAGAAAAATAATGGCTGTAAAAATCTGACATAAGTAAAGTGTGATTGGCCTGTTAAAAATACAGCCTGGATGTTTCAAATCTCATGGAAAATTGTCCATGTTGGTCATGTAGTGCTGTCTGCAGCGATGTCTGAGTGCTGGTGATGACTAAATTGAAGTTGTTTCTATTTAAATCAGTGTCCGTGATGAATTCATAATAATGACACCTGTGTCCTTTTTGGCATTGCTGCTTGCAGCACTTGAAAGGATTTTTGCAGAGCCAGCAGCTGGCACATTAAGCCCTGTAAGATCCATCCTAGGAATTGTGCTTAGCTCAGGAAGGAAGAACTGCACCTTCTACAAGAGGCAGTTGTACTTCAGTGACTGTCCAGCTTTGTGCTTGGCCAGGCCTCTGAGGTAGTGAACACCAGGGATGCTTTGTCCTGTGCCAGTTTTATTACACTTATTGATTCCACTTAAAATATTTGGCAAAATATTCTCTCTAAGAAGAGTGAACTACTTAAAGAACTACAGACTGAGATCATTAATTAATTACAGTGAGGTGGGGGGTATTTGTCTTGGTTTTCAAGCTAGAATTCAGTTGATCAGAATGAGTTTGTTTTGCTGCAGGCTTGGTAAATGTTCCTGAAGAGCCCATTGAGGAGGAAGAGGAGGAGGAGGAAGATCAGGATATGGATGAAGATGACCGAGTGGTGGTGGAGTACCGGGATGAGCTGCAGGCTTTCAAGCAGTCCCGGGAGCGCAGCGCCGCAAGGAGATCCAGTGCCAGCACCTCTGACTCTGATGAGATGGACTATGACCTGGAACTGAAAATGATATCCACCCCCTCGCCCAAAAAAAGCATGAAGATGACCATGTATGCAGATGAGGTGGAGTCACAGCTGAAAAATATTAGGTAAAAGTTTCTTAGTCTTTAAAAGTAGCGGTGAAAAGGCATTCCT